>NC_083435.1:7283361-7600861 GCF_020745735.1 Hemiscyllium ocellatum
ATCCCCCTCACACCCTCTCCCCCCATCCCCCTCACACCCTCTCCCCCCATCCCCCTCACACCCTCTCCCCCCATCCCCCTCACACCCTCTCCCCCCAATCCCCCCTCACACCCTCTCCCCCCAATTCCCCGTCCCCCCATTCCCCCCTGGTTCTGCCCTGACCCACCTCCCCCCGGTGGTCTGGGGGGACAGTCGGGCCCTGCGCTGGCAGTCTCTGCGGGCCTGACTGTGTGGTGTCCTGGAAGGTTTCTCTGTCCCTTGGCCTTTGATCTCAGCCGTGGGTGGAGATTGAGCGAGTTTATCTCCGGCGATCTGCTGCAGGTTGGAAAGTGGACGTCCTGTTTGGTCACCCTGACGTTGTTTCCAGGACCAGTCAGCGCTGCCTTTCCCAGCAGAAGGTGACTGTCAAAGTTTCCCCTTGCTCCCCCCTCCTGAAGGCTCCCTTGCTGTTTTATACTTGCCATGGTTAACCCATCGCGGCCTTCTCCTCCTCCCTGTGTGTCAGCCTGAGGATCAGGGGGAGATCTGTTTCCAGGTATAATTCACCCCTGTGCTGTTAATCAGAGAACATTCATCATTCCTTCAGGACCTCTCTGCGTCGCTCTGGTATCTCTGTCACCCCCTCCCCCCCTCTCCCCAGTAAACATCACAATCTGGACATTGTTGAAGTGGGGCTGCGGCCTAGTGCTCTTGAACCAAGAAACTCCATGTCATGTTCCCCAGAGCTGGAAGCATGATTGGGCTTGGAATTGGACTTCTGGAATCAAGGGGTCGAATAACGGCCGGGAAACTGTTCCTGATTGTTGGGGGGAAGCCATCGGGCTGCCTTCAGTGACGGAAATCTGCCGTCCTTACCCGGCCCGGTCTATGTGTGACTCCGGACCCACCCAGAGCGTGGTTGACACTGAACCACGCTCTGGGATGGTCTACAAACACTGGCCCAGCCAACGACACTCATATGTCGCAACTGTATCAAAATACCAGCACTGCTTCCAGCAGTGTACTGGGGCAGGTTGGCCTTGGTTTCAAGAGCTTTTAATTGGCTTCTAAGTTGAGGAAGGGTGCCATATAAATGCAATTTTATCAATCCGAATTTTTCAGACGACTGCAGTTCCCTCAGTAGCGTTTGCCTGTGTGGTTTGCCTGTGTGGTATGATTATTTTTTTCCCCTCTCACTGCTTGTGGTGAGCATCCCACAGAAAGCACACAAACATACTGCTGACTTGCTCTGAAAAAAGGTCACAGGACTCCAAACGTTAACTCTGCTTTCTCCTCGCAGATGCTGCCAGACCTGCTGTGTTTCTCCAGCAATTCCCGATTTTGAGCCCAGTTGGTGCCAAGTGAAGGAAAGAGGAATTTTATTATCTACCAACCCGGAGAATAACAAAATAGAAGCCTTACATCGAGCAGAAGGACAAGTTTCAACATCCTCGTGTCTGGATGACTTGCCAATTAAACAATCCTTAATTACTGCAAGATATTAGATCCTCACCTCAAGGTGGTCCTTGGTGGGCTGGTATCCTCAGTAGTGTCAGAATCCATAAATATGTTTGAATTCTCAGGGAATGCACTTATTTCTGATTTACTTTTTCGCCAGGCGCTGTATTCCAAGATAAACAGACGAGAGAACCAGGCGGAGAGGGAGAGAATTCCAACTTCATTTCATTTTCCTTCCCCTCCGCTCAGCTGGTGAGGAATAGCCCAGCGAGCGTCTGTCACTCTTTCAGATGTCCCTGGTTGCCCTGAACTGTGTGGCTTACTGGGTCATTTCAGAGGACTGTTAGAGTCGACCACATGATAGTGGGTTCTGGACTCACATGTAGGCCAGGCTGAACAAGGGCGGGAGATTTCCTTCCCTGAGGGATGACGGTGAACCAGATGCAGATGCAGTTTTTATGGCAATGACTTGTTATTACAGAATTCAGCTCGATACCTGGGATGTCCTTCCTGGAAGGGTAATCGCAGCAGGAAGCAATACTAACTTTAAAAAGCTCTCGAAACGTCCCAAGGTGCTGTCCTGCAGGCCAAGCGCTGGAAAGTGGCACTGGTGTAGATTTAGAGTTGTTTATATTAGTGCAGACTCAATGGGCTGCCTCTGTACTCTGTGTGTACCTGCTGTGCTTTTCCAACAACACGCTCTCAACTCTGATCTCCAGCAACCTGCAGACCCCATTGTCCCATCTGTACTCTGTGGTTCTATACTGTCGATTTATTCAACTAATGTAAACCTCATCAACTGTGGGGCTAGGGTCTGAACCTATATAGCTAAGGCATTCAATTCCAAGCCCAGTTACATGAACTTTGTACCCGTGCCTCCTCAGTGCAATGCCAGAGGCCAGCTCCATTGGGTTTCAAAGCTGGCTAATTGACAGGTGAACAATGATGTGAAACAATGGCCAATTGACCCAGTGAATGCAAGTTTCTTGCTGCTGACTCAATGCTTTCAATGTCTTTAGATGAATGCAAGGTCTCTATACAGATTATTTTACTGGTCCCACACTGATTCCTGATTAGATTCCCTACAGTGTGGAAACAGGCCCTTCGGCCCAACCAGTCCACACCCACCCTCCGAAGAGTAACCCACCCAGACCCATCTCCCTCTGATTAATGCACCTAACGCTACGGGCAATTTAGCATGGCCAATTCATCTGATCCGCACACTGGAGGAAGCCAGAGCACCCGGAGGAAACCCACGCAGACACAGGGAGAAAGTGCAAACTCCACACAGACAGTCGCCCGAGGCTGGAATTGAACCTGGGACCCTGGTGCTGTGAGGCAGCCGTGCTAACCGCTTTTTTTGAAAGAATAATTTTACATTCGATTTTTCACACAACTACAACTAGAGATCTACACATTAATTTGTACACAGAAAGCACAACTGCCAAACTTTCCCAATTATAAATGAATGCTGTCAATATTCAGTCTGGCCTTCAGCCCCCTGGCCTGAGAGATTTACTCTCAGCAATTTTAAACTCCTGAAAAGGCCTCCTTTAATATTCAGAATCTCTAAAGCAATGACGATTCACGGAATGTACATTGCCATGTGGATAGGTGAACACTGCACCCAGTCTCATCCCTGTCCCTCCCTTTTCCACAACCATTTTAGTCCAGGAAAGACCCAGTCAGATGCTGGAGGTTAAAATCAATCATCTGCAATTACCATAAACATAACAAACTTGAACCCACAACATTTGCCTCAGTAATGAAACACTAGGTTGGGATAACTGTTGCGTATCTTACATCTCAAATTTTGCACAGATGGAATCTGTTTTAACTGATTTTATTCAGGCCTGTTCTATGTTTCTGATTCTTCCACAGGGTCTGAGCATTTCTTTAGTCTTAAGTATCGATAGCACCAATAGTATACAGACTGACATAACTAAACAAGGACCAATAGAGCTCTATAATGTCTGTCACTTCAGGCAAATCAATAAATTAAAGATCAGGCAGAGCCTATTTTAAACACATTTAAGATTGTCATTCGATTTAGGAAAACTGTGAGGCTTGTTGCTCAGAATCGAGAGTGTGGTGCTGGAAAAGCGCAGCAGGTCAGGCAGCATCCGAGGGGCAGGAAAATCGATGTTTCGGGCAAAAGCCCTTCAACAGGAATGAGGCTGGGAGCCTCTGGGGTGGAGAGATAAATGGGAGGGAGGTGGGACTGGGGAAAGGTGGTTGAGTGTGAGATCGGTGGATGGTGGTGGGGGTAAAGGTGATAGGTCGGAGGGGAGGGTGGTGCAGATAGGTGAGAAGGAAGATAGGCAGTTGGGACAGGTCATGGGGACAGTGCTGAGCTGGAAGGTTGGAACTCGGGTGAGGTGGGGGAAGGGGAAATGAGGAAACTGTTGAAGTCCACATTGATGCCCTGGGGTTGAAGTGTTCCGAGGCAGAAGATGAGGCGTTCTTCCTCCAGGCGTCTGGTGGTGAGGGAGCGGCGGTGAAGGAGGCCCAGGACCTCCATGCCCTCGGCAGAGTGGGAGGCGGAGTTGAAATGTTGGGCCACAGGGCGGTGTGGTTGATTGGTGCGGGTGTCCTGGAGATGTTCCCTAAAGCGCTCTGCTAGGAGGCGTCCAGTCTCCCCAATGTAGAGGAGACCGCATCGGGAGCAACGGATACAATAAATGATATTAGTGGATGTGCAGGTAAAACTTTGATGGATGTGGAAGGCTCTTTTAGGGCCTTGGATGGAGGTGAGGGAGGAGGTGTGGGTGCAGGTTTTACAATTCCTGCAGTGGCAGGGGACGGTGCCAGGATGGGAGGGTGGGTTGTAGGGGGGCGTGGACCTGACCAGGTAGTCACGGAGGGAACGGTCTTTGAGGAAGGCAGAAAGGGGTGGGGAGGGAAATATATCCCTGGTGGTGGGGTCCGTTTGGAGGTGGCGGAAATGTTGGCAGATGATGCAGTTTATGCGAAGGTTGGTAGGATGGAAGGTGAGCACTGGGGCATTCTGTCCTTGTTAGGTTGAAGGGGGGGGGTCTGAGGGCAGAGAGTGGGATGTGGATGAGATGCGTTGGAGGGCATCTTTAACCACGTGGGGTGGGAAATTGCAGTCTTGAATTGCTCAGCATGTCTGACCTTGAACTGCTGTCTCAGTTTTGATTGCCTGATTTCTTTTTGAGGGTGACATAACTTCAGTCCAGGCGGCAGTCGAGAGCACAAAATCAGACAGCTGACCTTGCCACGGGAAAGAGAAGACTGAACGCCAAGGCCGCTGGGCTGAGGGCTGGCTGCTGGGATCAGGAGACTCTCAACTCGGGTTCAGACTGTCGGGTTATGCCCTAGGTCAGAGGCCTAACCACAAACCGGGCCTGATGGGGCCTGTCTACCACTGAGAGGGTGAAAGTGCTGAGAGACATGCTGAGGTTGTGAGAAATATCAGTTTTGCTTCTCCCCTCTGTGTACAGTGAAGCCAGGGAGGCTGTCTGGGGTCAAATCTACCCATTCAGAAGCACCTTTGGCTGGGATTTATACTTGGGACCTTTTGACCCTGAGGTAGGGCCACTTCTGAGGCCCGACTTGACCTTTTTTCTCTTCAGATACATTATTCAGAGTCTGCAAACCCAGAATTTGACCTCTCTCTCTGACTCCTGAAAAACGTAACACGCATTTGTGTAAATTCACGGCATAATTTCAGCAGAGAAGGGGATTATTCAACCTTGATCGCTGGAAAGATGGTATGTGTGAAATCACATCATTGCTAGCTGGGACTTCACCTTTGAAAGTTTACAACAAGGCAGGCCGACACTTCGAGAATACCAGGAAACGATCTCTCAAAGTTGACACCTTCAAACAGTATACACATCGAGTTCAAACAGCCTTTCCTGTCACAGCCTTCAGCGTTGTGAGTAAGGAAGTCTGTCTGACGTGGGTAACAAGATGTGAATTTCTCTGTAAGTGCTGCCCTGAGGCTGACACAGAAATTACACAAAGCCATTGTGGAGAAATCGCCACATTTCTAACTCCTCACACCCTCCCAGCCATCGCCCGTTCCCATTTCCATCTCTCTCCATCCTACACACAATGACACGGATCATTACTGTGCAGAGGACATTTGGCCCAATGGACTGCTATCTCTAAGTATGTTCGTTCAGCGTCAATATCCTACCTTCCCCCCATAACCTTGTACATTATCCAATGCCCTCTTGAATACCTCTGGTACCACAGTTTAAAAATGGTGGTAAGGCCAAAACAGGGAACTATAGACCAGTGAGCCTGACCTCAGTGGTGAGCAAACTGTTGGAGGGAATCCTGAGGGACAGGATGTACATGTATTTGGAAAGACAAGGACTGATTAGGGATAGTCAACATGACTTTGCGTGTGGGAAATCATGTCTCACAAACTTAATCAAGTTTTTTGAAGAAGCAACAAAGAGGATTGATGAGGGCAGAGCCGTAGATGTGATCTATATGGATTTCAGTAAGACAAGGTTCCCCCTGGAGACTGATTAGCAAGGTTAGATCTCATGGAATACAGGGAGAACTAGCCATTTGGATACAGAACTGGCTCAAAAGGTAGAAGACAGAGGGTGGTGGTGGAGGGTTGTTTTTCAGACTGGAGGCCTGTGACCAGTGGAGTGCCACAAGGATCGGTGCTGGGTCCTCTACTTTTTCTCATTTACATAAATGATTTGGATATGAGCATAAGAGGTACAGTTAGTAAGTTTGCAGATGACACCAAACTTGGAGGTGTGGTGGACAGTGAAGAGGGTTACCTCAGTGTACACCTGGGTCAGATGGGTCAATTGGCGAGGAGTGGCAGATGGAGTTTAATTCAGACAAATTTGAGGCTTTGAATTTTGGGAAAGCAAATCTTAGCAGGACTTATACACTTAATGGTAAGGTCCTAGGGAGTGTTGCTGAACAAAGAGACCTTGGAGTGCAGGTTCATAGCTCCTTGAAAGTGGAGTCGCAGGTAGATAGGATAGTGAAGAAGGCGTTTGGTGTGCTTTCCTTTATTGGTCAGAGTATTGAGTACAGGAGTTGGGAGGTCATGTTGCGGCTGTACAGGACATTGGTGAGGCCACTGTTGGAATATTGCATGCATTTCCGGTCTCCTTCCTATCAGAAAGATGTTGTGAAACTTGAAAGGGCTCAGATAAGATTTACAAGGATGTTGCCACCGTTGGAAGATTTAAGCTACAGGGAGAGGCTGAACAGGCTGGGGCTGTTTTCCCTGGCGCATTGGAGGCTGAGGGGTGACCTTATAGAGGTTTATAAAATCATGAGAGGCATGGATAGGATAAATAGACAAGGTATTTGCCCTGAGGTGGGGGAGTACAGAACTAGGGGGCATAGGCTTAGAGTGAGAAGGGAAAGATATAAGAGGGATATATAAGGGGCAATTGTTCACACAGAGGGTGGTGCGTGTATGGAATGAGCTGCCAGAGGATGTGGTGGAGGCCGGTACAACTGCAATATTTAAGAGGCATCTGGATGGGTATATGAATAGGAAGGGTTTGGAGGGATATGGGCCGGTTGCTGGCAGGTGAGACTAGATTGGGTTGGGATATCTGGACGGCATGGACAAGTTGGACCGAAGGGCCTGTTTCCATGCTGTAAATATCTCTATAACTTTCACATTAAAACATCTCTGTACTTTTGTGAAGAGCGTGCAGGGAATTTTGAAAAAGTCCACTTCACACTTACACGCAGAACCTGGTGTCTGGCTCACTGCTACATTCCAGGAAGGTGTGACAGACATGTACCTCTGACCCTCATCCATCTGTCACTCAACCATCTCTATCAGTGCTTCAGAGAGAGAGACACACACACACACAGAATCTTCTAAGAAATGTTAAAAAAAACCTTCAAAGGCAGTCTGGTGAAAGTCTCTTCAACTCTAGTTGCAGCTTGGCCCAGCACTGCTCAGTTCACCGTCAGGGATTTTAACCACTTCCTCTTCAACTTGTGGCTTCTATTGTCAGAGTTCTCTTGACGAACAGAAACAGTGACTGACTAGTCCTTTGTCTGTCTTATTCTCTTGCTCTGCTCCCTCTGCACACCTCTCCCTCCCTCCCTGCGTTCCTCCACCACTGAGATCCAGCCCATTCCCAATTCCCTTCCCACCATCTCTGGCCACCGTCTCCTGCTGTCTGGAAATCCATATGCTCGCATTTCACTCCCTGAATCTTCCTCCCTTATGATCCCTTTAGACCGTAAAAACGTAATAAATGGGACGCAGATCGTTCAGCCCATCGAGCCAATGAGATCTTAGCAGACACGATAACCCTCAGCCTCAGTGGTATGCCTTTACCCCAGTGACTCTTGACTCTCTCTGTAATTAAAAACGTGTCAACCTCAGTGTTGAATATTCCCAATGACCCAGCCTTGGCAGCCCTGTGTGACCAGGAATTCCACAGACTCACTCCCCTCTGGGAGAAGGCATTCCTCCTCATCTTTGTCTTATCATCTTCTGTGTCACTGCAAACCTGCCTATTGTATATTCATTTCCTGCATCCAAATCATTCATACGCATTGCGAATAATTGTGGCCCTACTATTGGTGCCTGAAGTGGTGGCCTTGTATTAGTGCTGAGCTGTTAATTCCGAGACTCCGGGAGTGCTCTGGGGACCAGGGTTCAAGCCTTGCCATGGCAGATGGTGGAATTTGAGTTCGATAAACATCTGGAATTAAGAGTCAAATGATGACCATGAACCAATTGTCAATTTTTAGGGGGAAACCCATCTGCTTCACGAATGCCCTTTCAGAAAGGAAACTTGTCTGGTTTAACATGTGACTCCAACTCCATAGCAATGTCCTTGACTCTTAACCACCCAATGGAGCTAAGAGATAAATGTGAGGGAACCCCTCACATTCCTGATGAAGGATTTATGCCCAAGTCATCTACTCTTCCGCTCCTCAGACGCTGCCTGACCTCCTGTGCTTTTCCAGCACCATACTTATCAACTCTCATCTCTGGCATCTACAGAACTCACTTTCTCCTCATGTTTATATGTGTGTGTGTGTGAGAGAGAGAGAGAGTGTGTGTGTGTGTGTGTGTGTGTGTGTGTGTGTGTGTGTGTGTGTGAGAGAGAGTGTGTGTGTGTGTGTGTGTGTGAGTGTGTGTGTGTGAGTGTGTGTGTGTGTGACAGAGAGAGAGAGTGTGTGTGTGTGTGACAGAGAGAGAGTGTGTGTGTGAGTGTGTGTGTGTGTGTGTGTGTGTGACAGAGAGAGAGTGTGTGTGTGTGAGAGAGAGAGAGAGAGTGTGTGTGTGTGTGTGTGTGTGTGTGTGTGTGAGAGAGAGAGAGAGAGAGAGAGTGGGTGTGTGTGTGTATGTGTGTGTGTTTGTGGATGTGTGTGTTTGAGAGAGTGTGTGGGGGTGTGTGTGTGCATGTTTGTTTGTGTGTATGTTTGTGTGTGGGTGAGTGTGTTTGTGTTTGTGTGCGTGTGTTTTGGTGCATATGTGTGCATGTGCGTGCAAGTGTGTTTGTGTGTGTGTGCACATGCATGTATTTGTGTGCATATATGCGTATTTGTATGTGTTTGTGTGTGCATGTAAATGTGTGTGTGTGTTAGTGTATATGAGTGTCCGTGTGTGTGTGCTTGTTAGTGTATGTGAGTGTGTGTGTGTGTGTGTGTGTGTGCTTGTCTGTGTGTGCATGTGAGTGTGCGGGTGAGTATGTATGTGTGTGCATGCATGTGAGTGTGTGTGCGTTTGTGTGTGTGTGCATGTGAGTGTGTGTGCGTGTGTTTGTATGTGTGTGTGTGAGAGCGTGTGTGTGTGTATGCGGGTGTGTTTGTGTGCGTGCATGCGGGTGTGAGTGTGTGTGTGTGTGTGTGTATTCATGCGGGTGTGAGTGTGTGCGTGTGCACGCGCCTGCGGGTGTGTGTGTGTGTTTTCAAAATGTTTTTCATGGTTTTATGGACCAGACCAAACCCCCTTGCAATAGACAAAGAAGATAGCCTCAACCCGAACTGTTAACTATAAGGTGTTGTGTTCCAGATGCAATTCGCTTGGCCTAACTACCAGATTGGAAACAAAACACACTTCACTCAAACGGTTTAGTTAAAATGCAGCAAAATTAAAAAAAAAGGAATTATCTGAGCTGTTACTCCATTGAAATGCTTCAAAAAATAATGGATGCAGTAACTATTACCATTTACCATTCCAACATAGTCATATCCCCTAAACACAGCCTTGGCCAAGGCAAAGTCAATCAATGGATTGCCTCATGTCTAATTCTGGAGAGGTAAATCATCAAGAAACTACTCTGAGAGACATTGTAGCCAGGAGATGGTCTGCAGCTTCCAAATCCAGCTTCAAGATCCCAGCAATGACTCTGACTCTGAAACTAAAAAGCTAAAAATCTTGGTTCTGCGGGAACGTGACCCCACCCATTCAGGCTGCTTCTATTGGTCGAACTTTAAAAAAATACGCAAGGCCTCCCAAGTTTTCAATCAGCATCTTGGAACCTATGCCTAAAAATCTGACTTCAAATGATTATCCAGGCCAAAATACATCTCTTTAAGCCATAGGCTGGGATCGGCACATTGTCTCAGAGACCAGCATTTATTGTTTATTGTTTGTTGTTTATTGTTTATTGTTTATTGAGCTGAAAATGTGTTGCTGGAAAAGCACAGCAGGTCAGGCAGCATCCAAGGAACAGGAAATTCGACGTTTCAGGCAAAAGCCCTTCATCAGGAATGAGGAGAGTGTGCCAGGCAGGCTAAGATAAAAGGTAGGGAGGAGGGACTTGGTGGAGGGGCGATGGAGATGTGATAGGTGGAAGGAGGTCAAGGTGAGGGTGATAGGCCGGAGTAGGGTGGGGGCGGAGAGGTCAGGAAGAAGATTGCAGGTTAGGAGGGCAGTGCTGAGTTCGAAGGAATCGACTGAGACAAGGTGGGGGGAGGGACAATGAGGAAACTGGAGAAATCTGAGTTCATCCCTTGTGGTTGGAGGGTTCCCAGGCAGAAGATGAGGCGCTCTTCCTCCAACTGTCGTGTTGTTATGTTCTGGCGATGGAGGAGTCCAAGGACCTGCATGTCCTTGGTGGAGTGGGAGGGGGAGTTAAAGTGTTGAGCCACGGGGTGGTTGGGTTGGTTGGTCCGGGTGTTCCAGAGGTGTTCTCTGAAGCGTTCCGCAAGTAGGCGGCCCATCTCCCCAATATAGAGGAGGCCACATCGGGTGCAGCGGATGCACTAGATGATGTGTGTGGAGGTGCAGGTGAATTTGTGGCGGATATGGAAGGATCTCTTGGGGCCTTGGAGGGAAGTGAGGGAGGAGGTGTGGGCGCAAGTTTTACATTTCCTGCGGTTGCAGGGGAAGGTGCCAGGAGTGGAGGTTGGGTTGGTGGGGGGTGTGGACCTGACGAGGGAGTCACGAAGGGAGCGGTCTTTGCGGAACGCTGATAGGGGAGGGGAGGGAAATATATCCCTGGTGGTGTTTGATACTCTCTTGAAGCACTACCATCCTCGGAGTGAAGTGGGCGGAGTGCTGGGGGAGGGGCAGGCAGTAGGGAGCTCTCAGTGAATATGTCGAATCACAGAATGTACAGGACTCTGAGGAAAGAACTCCAGCGATGGGACGAATTGGTTTGTTCATCCAAACCACTGGACCATGAATAAATGGCATCCTTCCACAGCAGCAGAGACCAAAACTGCACACAGTGTTTGAGATGCCACTTGGTCATCAATTCATAAGACCATAAGACATAGGAGTGGAAGTAAGGCCATTCGGCCCATCGAGTCCACTCCGCCATTCAATCATGGCTGATGGGCACTTCAACTCCACTTACCCGCATTCTCCCCGTAGCCCTTAATTCCTCGAGACAACAAGAATCTATCAATCTCTGCCTTGAAGACATTTAGCGTCCTGGCCTCCACTGCACTCTGAGGCAATGAATTCCATAGGCCCACCACCCTCTGGCTGAAGAAATGTCTCTGCATCTCTGTTCTGAATTGACCCCCTCTAATTTTAAGGCTGCGTCCACGGGTCCTAGTCTCCTCGCCTAATGGAAACAATTTCCTAGCGTCCACCCTTTCCAAGCCACGCCAATTCCTGGCATCGCTGAAGCAGGCCCACCTGTACTTTAATGTTCACACCACCTTGTAATGAAGGAAAACATCCCACTGGCCTCCATCACTAACTATGCTGGAATTTTACCTACTTGTGACTTGTACTCTAGAACACTGGGGTTCCCCTGCACCATCGACTCCTGCTTTTGTTCCCCATTTCGGAAAAGTCTGCTTTCTTCCTGCAAAACGTCGCAGTTTCCTACCTTAAACTCCAACTGCCAGATTTTGCCCTCTCAATTCATCTGAGTGTATCTTTGATATTTCCCTTCCTCAGTCCACTTTCTGACCTCACTTAATGTCATCCATAAATGTAGGCAGTGTGCATTTAATGTTGAAAATGTGCTGCTGGTTAAAGCACAGCAGGTCAGGCAGCATCCAAGGAATAGGAAATTCGACGTTTCGGGCATAAGCCCTTCATCAGGAATGAGGAGAGGGTGCCAGGCAGGCTAAGATCTCTCTTATCTTGGTCACTGATACAAACTGTAAAATGTTGAGGGCTCTGGCCCGAAACGTCGAATTTCCTGTTCCTTGGATGCTGCCTAACCTGCTGTGCTTTAACCAGCAACACATTTTCAGGCCTGTTACAAGCCCCCGCTGAACTTGTCCATCACAGCCTATCAATCAAAGACCCATTCATGCTTAGACTCTGTTGTCTTTCAGCAAGACAATCATCTCTCTATATTCCTCTATTACCCCCACACTAACAGTCCCTACTTCCTGCAATAATGTTTTATCTGGCATCTTGTCAAATGCCATCTGAGAATTTAAGTAAATCAACAACTTTCCCTTTATCCACTGTATTACTATTTCAAAGAATTTCAATAGATTGATTGGACATAAGTCTTTGATTAGTTTGGGTTTTTCCACCCGCCTATTCATAACTGTTTTCAATGATTGACTCTCCAGCCTCCCCAGTGACAGGCTTCTGCCTTCTACCTTCTTGAAGGGAAGGGTCATATATTGCACCAAAAATTCCAGTCTAGTGGAACACCAGGATCGAAAGCATTTCGGTAACTTTAACATCAATGTATCTGCTTCCTCATTAACTATCTCTTTTAAAACTCCAGAATGTAGTCCACTGGGGCTCGAACACTTTACAAAATGCTACTTCATCGATTTGTCTCAGCACCACTTCCTGAGTGATTATAATTTCACCGAATTTCTGGCTTCCTTCAGCCTCTGGATTGGCAGGTATCCCTGGGAGATTTTCTCCATCCTCTGTGGTGCAGTCAAAAGCAAAATATTTTTGATTGCATCTGCTGTCGCTTTATGATCCACCATTAAATCCACATTCTTGAGGGTCAGCACTCACATGACTGACTCGTTTTCCCTTTTCGATATGTATAGAAGCTCTGGCTATCTGTTTCGACATTTCTAGCTAACTTGCTCTCATGTCCTAATTTGGCTGTCCTGATCAATCTTTTAGTCATTCCTTGTATTCCGGTCAGTCATCTGACCTGTCACTCACTTTTGCATCATTAGTTTGTGATGTTTTCCTTAACTTCTCCAGTTATCAAGGAAGGTGGGCCATCCCTTTAGATTTTTTTTCTCTACATTAGGAGTGTACTTAATCTGAGTATTATGAACTACAGCCTTAAATCCTGACACTGTGTCTTTATTGGTTGATCTCTTGCCCAAATAACCCAGTTCACATCTGTTTGCTTATCTTCCGTGTCCATTTGGTTGCAGTTTTTTTAATTTAAAATGCTAGTCTTAGACCCATTCTTCTCCCGTTCCAGTCAGATGTAAACTTCAATCACATTATGACTTTTGTTACCCAGCAGAAGTGCCCTTATTCTGAGGTTGTTAAAGAGTCCTGTCCCACCACAGAACACAGTGTGAATTGGGAATCCAGAGACCCAAGGGTCACGGGTTCGAAACTCACCGTGCTAGATGGTGGAATCTGAGTTCTGGATTAGGTTAGATTCCCCACAGTGTGGAAACAGTCCCCTTCGGTCCAACAAGTCCACACCGACCCTCCGAAGAGCAGCCCACCCAGACCCTTACATTCACCCCTGACTAATGCACCTAACACTATGGGCAATTTAGCCTGGCCAATCCACCCTAACCTGCATATCTTTGGACTGTGGGAGGAAACCGGAGCACCCGGAGGAAACCCACGCGGACACAGGGAGACTGTGCAAACTCCACACAGACAGTCACCCGAGGTGTGGAATTGAACCCAGGTCCCTGGTGCTGTGAGGCAGCAGTGCTAACCACTGAGTATTTTGAAGGATTATGAATTAAAAGTCATAACCATGAGAACACCACTGACTTCCATTTAAAAATAACCCCATCTGTCAACACTTGCCCGGTCTGGTCTCACACCCCAGACCCACGGAGTTTCCGCAGTTACGTACAAAGGGAATGTTTGTCCAAGACAAATGACGACTGTGGGCCCATTAAAAGCAGTGTCAGGAGAATTTGTAATGGGGAATCGAGAAAAGGGAGAGAAACTAAATGGCTACTTTCTGTCTGTTTTCATTGAGGAATGTTCAAAAAATTCCCCAGAATGAGAGACCAAGCAAAACTGGGGAGGGTGTGGTGCTGAAGGAAATTGACAATAGTAACAAGGTGATCCGAGGGAACTTCATGGGACAGCAAGGTAATCAGTCCCAGGTACCCGTTCCCAGAATGTTGGAGCAGGTGGCTAAACACCATAAGACACAGAAACAGAAATTAGGCCATTCAGCCCATCGATTCTGCTCTGTCATTCATTCATGGCTGATACATTTCTCAACCCCATCCTCCCACTTTCTCCCTGTAACCCTTCATCCCCTTGATCCTCAGGAACCTGTCTATCTCAGTAATAAATATACTCAGTGGTCTGGCCTCCACAGCCTTCTGTGGCAGTGAATTCCATAGAGTCCCCACTCTCTGGCTGAAGAAGTTTCTCCTTAACTCCATTCTAAAAGGTCTGCCCTTTACTCTAAGGCTATACCCTCGGGTCCTAGTCTCTCCTATCAATGGAAACATCATCCCAACATCCATTCTGTTCAGGCCATTCAGTGTTCTGCATGTTTCAATTAGATCCCCTCTCATCCTTCTAGACTCAATATAATATAGACCCAGAGGTCTCAAACATTCCTCTTATGTGAAGCTGTTCATTCCTGAGACTATTCTTGTGGACTTCCCCTGAACATGTTCCAGAGCCAGTACATCCTTCCTGAGATATAGGACACTGAAGAGCACACAATACTCCAAGCATGGTCTGACCAGAATCCTACAGAGCCTCAGCAGTATCTCCCTTGGTGATACATTGGTGATTATCATTCAAAATAGTATTGCTTCTGGATTGGTTCCTGCAGGTTGGAAGCTTGCAAATATCATCCCACTGTCTAAGAAAGGAGAAAGAGGGAAGAATAAAGGGAATTACAGACTTGTCAGTCTTAAGGCAGCACTGGGGAAAATGGCAGCGTCGATTTAAGAATGGAAAACTATGTTTGATAAACCTGTGAAGTTTTATTCAAGGAGTTACTCACTATATTGGTAAAAGGATGGATGTGTTTACATTTTCAGAAGACTTTAACCATCCACAGGAGGCTGGTTAGCAAATTCACAGCAAATGGCATGAGGGTAGTGGACTGGATGAAGGATTAGCCAAGAGACAGAAAACAGAGAGTGGGAATAAATGGGTCTTTCTTGCGTTGAAAGACTGGGATTGGGTGGTGTACCTCAAGGATCAGTACTTGGGCGCTGGCTGTTCACAATAAATATCAATCATTTGGATGTGTTTAATATTTTCGATTTTGCAGATGGAACAAAGCTGCGCAGTAACGTGTGTGACGAGGAATATGCAAAGCATTTTCAGAAGGACTTGCACAGGATTGTGAAAGAACATGGCAGATGGGAAATAATGTGGGAAAATGTGAGGAGATCTGCTTTGGTAGGAAGGTCAGTTGTTTATTAAGTGGGAATAGCAGGGGAGGTGTCGATGTTCCAAAGGACTTGGGTGTCCTTGCTAATAAATCTCACATATAGCTGCAGCAGATTGTTGGATGGATAGTGGATCGATTGCTTTTAACTCAAGAGGATGAGGGTGCAGGCTGAATGAAGTGCTGCACAGATTGGTTAGAATGCACACAGAGTGCAGTGAGCAGTGTTGCTCCCTTATCTCAGGAAAGGTCATACAGGGATCGCAACAAATGTTCACCAGCCGGTTCCCAGGGACTGCTCTACACAGAGAGATTGAGCAAACTGGGCCCGGTACCCTCGAAAGCGAGTTTCTCTCACACAGCCGGGTAGAGTTCCCTCTGCCCTTTCCAGCAACTGGAATCCTTTGTACCAAGGTCACCTCAGGGATGAAAAAAAAACGACTGAAGAATTTAAGTTAACCAATCCAAGGAGAGATAAAAGTACAGGAGAAACTTCATGGATTGAAATCCAACAAATTCCAGCTCTGATTGGCATCAGCCCTCACACTCCCAAAGGAATAGTCGCAGAGATACTGCATGCAATGGTCATGGCTTCTTTCCCCCTGTTCTGGAATGTTTCCAGCAGTTGGAAGTTAGTAAACGCACCATCGCTATTCCAGAAAGATAGGAGAGGGAGAAAGAGGAACACTTAACCTGAGGTCACCTGAGGACACCTCAATAATGCACTCAGAGAATCGGCAAATCAACATGTGTTTATGTTCAGGACATAGTGTTTGACCCATTTATCTGCATTTTTTGAGAAGGTTAGATACAGGGGAATCAGTGTAACCGGATTCCTGAGAGGAAACTTCAAAGAGGTGCCACACAAAAGGTTAATCTGCAACATAAGGGCTCCTAGGGCCGGGAGTGGTGTGTTCACAGGGATACAGTATTAGTTCACTGACAGGAAACAAAGGGCAAAGCTTCAGTACCTCAGGGATCAGGTTGGGGTCTCAACTTCTTCCCATCGATATTCCAGCCCGAGATACAGAGACGGAGAGTACTCTATCTAGGTTTGCTGATGGGACAACGTTAAGTGGAAAAATTAAGCTCTGGGGAAAGGACAAAGAATCTGCAAAGCGATGCTGACAGGTTTAATTAGTGATCAACAAGATGGAGGACAACCTGGGGAATTGTGGGGTTAGTGACTTTCATTAACTGAATAGCAAATTCGAATGTTTTTCTAGAAAGTGTGAATTTTGTGAATGCTGATGTCCTAAGGAGAAAGTGAGAACTGCAAATACTGGAGATCAGAGTTGAGAGAGTGGTGCTGGAAAAGCACAGCAGGTCAGGCAGCATCTGAGGAGCAGGAGAATCGACGTTTTGGGCATAAGCCCTTTGTTGATTCTCCGGCTCCTCGGATGCTGCCTGACCTGATGTTCTAAGGGGCTTGTACAGACTCAGGCAAGGAACTCAGAAACTGAGTGAAATCTCATGTCAGCTTTCTGCAAAAGGGTTGGAGTACAGCAATAGAGTAGCCTAGCATTAGGGCTGTGGGGCGATCGTACATGTAACAGTGGATACAGGTGGGGACACCATATGTAAGGAAGGATATACCTACATTGGAGTCAAGATTAGGCTGGTGCTGATGAAGGGTTCCTGCCCGAAGCTTCGATTTTCCTGCTCCTTTGATGCTGCCTGACCTGCTGTGTTTTTCCAGCACCACCCTAACCTTAACTCTAATCTCCAGCATTAGCCGTCCTCACTTTTGCCTACATCTACACTGGAGACAGCACAGCAACGTTCGACTGGACTGCTCTCTGACATGACAGGGTTGTCAATTGATGAAAGCTATGTAAATTGGATCAAAATAGGCAGCACGGTGGCTCAGTGGTTAGCACGGCCACCTCTCAGCGCCAGGGTCCAGGGTTTGATTCCCGCCTCAGGCCACTGTCCGCGTGGAGTTTGCACATTCTTCCCGTGGGTTTCCACCAACGGTCCAAAGATGTGCAGGTTCCGTTAATTGACCAGACTGAGTTGTCCACAGTGTTCAGAGAAGTCCTGGTTAGCTGAGTGAGCCATGGGTAATGTGGGGTTATGGGGACAGGGTGGGGGTTTGGGTCTGCGTGGGAAGTTCTTAGGAGAGTTGGTGTGGACTCTGTGGGTCAAATGGCCTCTTTCTGTTCTGTCTTGGGATTCTCTGGAGTTAGAAGAATCAGAGGCGTTCTGATTGAGATATGCTATATTATGAATGGACTTGACAGGGTGAGAGATTACCTCCAGTGGTGCGGGAATCGAGAACAGGAGGACACATCCTCAGGATAAGGATCTCATCATCTGGACCTGATTACTTGATTGAAAGGCTTCCACCCCAGAGGGCTGGGATATTTTTCCCAGTTGGTTGGAGATATTTAAGGCTGGGAGAGATAGGTGTTTGGTCTCTCAGGGAATTGGGAAGAATCAAACGGGAAGAGATCCCAGGGGTCAGCCACTGTCATGGTGAATGGGCCCCTCCTGTTCTTGTGTTCCAACACCAAGGCTCTCCTGTCTCAGTACGATCTAAGCGTCAGCTCAAGTCGTGCGCTCAACTCCCAGGAGGGAGTCGTCACTGGTGACTCAGTACTCTCACTCGTCACTCTGTGGATTCTCAAGTGTCCTGTCCAAGAGTCGAACACGTCCACCTCTCAGTGAGAGGAAGGAGAATGAGGGGCTGTGAGCATGGGCGCGCACATCAAAGCCCCATGGTGACAGGAAACGCAAGCTGCCTCTTTCACTTCCTCCTTTCAGTTCCAGCTTTGTAAAGGTCTCAGCCCCACGCTCTGTTGGCTGACCTTGAGCCTGTGACTCACGGGGGTCATGTGATCAGTCCTCAGGGTGGCGATCTCGACCCTGAACCCAGGCTGACATTCAGTGCATTGTCTGAGGAGACATTAACTGTGTGGTCTCGCTGGTGGATGTAGTCTCTCTCTCTCTCTCACATGATCAATACTCGAAAGAGGACTGAGAAATTTTCCCTGCTGCTCCTGTCCAACTTATCCTTCAGCGCACATCACTTCAAAAGATTAGTTCCTCATTGTCACACAGCAGCTTGTGCTGAGAGGTTAACACTTATGACCTTAGCTCTGCAGTTCTGCCACATCCAGTCGTGAATGATGGTGGACAATTAAACAATGCACTTTATTAGAAAGCTCCACAAAAATCCCCATCCTCAATGACGGAGGGGCCCAGCACCTCAGTGCAAAAGTTAAGGCTCATGCTTTAACAACAATCTTCAGTCAGAAGTGCCCAGTGTTCCCCAACATCACTCCAAATGATATTGAGGAATGGTTAGAGGCACTGGATACTGCAAAGGCTGTGGGCCCTGAGGACATTCCACCAACAGTATCAAAGGCTCGCACCCCAGAACTTGACATCTCTTCCTAACCAAGCTGGGAGAGTTCTCCCATCTGGAACTTGCAAAGGGATACCTGCTCACGAAATCTCAGCATCTCACCTCACTCCAACGTTGGTCCAAGGGCAGAGAAACGAGTTGAACCTCCGAGGTGTGGGGAGGGTGACTGCCCATGCCATTGAGGTAGCATTTGAGTTTTACATTGAAACGCCCTGTTAAGGTGGAAACTAATGGGTTACGGGGCACAACCCACCACTGGCTGGAGTCATATGTAGCTCAAAGGAAGCTGATTGGTGGAAGTCAGGACAGTTCGGTGGGAGTTCCTCAGGGTAATGCGATAGGTCCAACCATCTTGCTTCACTAGCCCACAAGGTTTGAGATTTGGATTGTGACTGAAGCCAGCACAATGTTCAGCATTGTTTGTGTCTCCTCAGATCCTATAACAGTCCGATTCAATCCCCAGCAAGACCAGGACAATGTCCAGGCTTGGGCTGACAAATGGAAAGTAACATCCTTGCTACACAAATGCCAGGCTGTGACCATCTGAGGCAGCTCTTGACATTCAAAGGCATTTCCATCACCGAATCCCCCTACTGTCAACATCCTGGAGGTTACCATTGACCAGAAACTGAAATGGACTCCGCACATAAGCAGAGTGGTCACAAGGGCAGACTGGAGGATGAGAAGGGCTTCCACACTTAATGGTAAGGTCTTGGAGTGTGTTACCGAACAAGGAGACCTTGGGGTGCAGGTTCAAAGTACCTTGAAAGTGGATTCTCAGGTAGATAGGATAGTGAAGGAGGCATTTAGTACACTTTAGTGGTCAGGACATTGGGTGCAGGAGTTGGGAGATCATGTTGTGACTGTACAGAACATTGGTTAGGCCACTGTTGGAATATTGCGTGTAATTCTGCTTTGGAAAGGATGTTGTGAAACTTGAAAGGGTTCAGAAAAGATTTACAAGGATGTTGCCAGGGTTGGAGGGTTTGAGCTACAGGGAGAGGCTGAACAGGCTGGGGCTGTTTTCCCTGGAGCGTCAGAGGCTGAGGGGTGACCTTATAGAGGTTTACAAAATCACGAGGAGCATGGATAGGGTGAATAGACAAAGTCTTTTCCCTGGGGTCGGGGAGTCCAGAATGAGAGGGCATTGGTTTAGGGTGAGAGGGGAAAGATTTAAAAGGGACCTAAGGGGCAATGTTTTCACGCAGAGGGTGGTATGTGTATGGAATGAGCTGTCAGAGGAAGTGGTGGAGGCTGGTACAATTATAACATTTAAGAGGCAACAGGATGGGTATATGAATAGGAAAGATTTAGAGGGATATGGGCCGAGTGCTGGCAAATATGACTAGGTTGGGATATCTGGCTAGCATGGATGAGTTCGAAGGGACTGTTTCGGTGCTGTATATCTCTAAGACTCTAAAATCATTCCTGCTGGTTTCCCAAGGCCTGTCCGTCACCTACACAGCACAAGCCAGCAATGCGATGGGACTCTCCATTTCCCTGTCAGAGTGCAGCTGCAATAACGCTCGACACCATCCAAAAGTCCAGAATAACGATACGTCATCTGAAAATTAATGTCAGGGCAGTGTAGAAGGAAAATCAGGAAGCTGTTTTCCACATAGAGTGTTGTAGAATTTTGGTGCCCTCTCTGCTGGGAGGTTGTAGTGACTGGGACTCAACGGGAGATTCTGAGATCAAAATCCAAGTGGGAAATTTGAGACGGGGGAGGGGGGGGAGTGCACTGTTCTGTTCAGTCACACCCATGCACAGGTCTCTGGGACCTCAGGCAGTGCAGTCCCACTGTGGAAGTGCAGCACCCCAAATTCTCCTGCTCCCTTTGTTGTTGGATGAGAGTGGGGGTGGGGGTGGGGGGAGGAGGAGGTTGGGGTGGGGGGATGGGGTGGGGGGGGTTCAGACTGGAGTAGCGTAACACACTGGACCGACAACATAAAGCTTTCCAGAAAGCTGTGCTGCCCCCCCAGGGAGCCACCAACTAACCCAGACAATAACCAAACCATCAACTAGAACCTGGCAATGGTAAACCCAGACAGGGGGCAGCACGGTGGCTCAGTGGTTAGCACTGCTGCCTCACAGCGCCAGGGACCCGGGTTCAATTCCAGCCTTGGGCGACTGTCTGTGTGGAGTTTGCACATTCTCCCCGTGTCTGTGTGGGTTTCCTCCGGGTGCTCTGGTTTCCTCCCACAGTCCAAAGATGTGCAGGTTAGATGAATTAGCCATGCTAAATTGCCCCACAGTGTTCAGGGATAGTCATAGTGTCATAGAGATGTACAGCATGGAAACAGACCCTTTGGTCCAACCCGTCCATGCCGACCAGATATCCCAACCCAATCTAGTCCCAGCACCCGGCCCATATCCCTCCAAACCATTCTGATTCATATACCCATCCGAATGCCTCTTAAATGTTGCAATTGTACCAGCCTCCACCACTTCCTCTGGCAGCTCATTCCATACACACACCAGCCTCTGCGTGAAAAAGTTGCCCCTTATGGAAACATATCTTTCCCCTCTCACCCTAAAGTTCTGGACTCCCCCAACATAGGGAAAAGACTTTGTCTATTTACTCTACCCACGCCCCAACATAATTTTGTAAACCTCTATAAGGTCACCCCTCAGCCTCAGGCGAGATTCCGTGCAGGTGTAAATATGGGGGTAAGGGGATGGGTCTGGGTAGGTTCCTCTTCGGAGGGTCGGTGTGGACTTGTTGGGCTGAAGGGCCTGTTTCCACACGGTAGGGATTCTACAATTCTAGGGGGTCTGCACGAAATGGGCTGTCATCACAAGGTATGTCACGTAAGAGAAGTATAATATTAAGAAAAATGTTTCGCTGACCTTCTCATTGACCACTTTAAGAGTAAAACCCATCCAGGTAATTCCCAACCCTTTGAACAGAAATCCAGACCCTGATCACGTATGAAAGCACCATAACACAACTGTACACAGCTGAGACTCCAATAGTAAATACTGCCGCACTCTACACCTCCCACCTTACCAACCCTGAAGTGATCTGTTTATGTCCAGCCTGTGTTTCCTGTTAGGTCGCCAGCCTTCTGTCCACTCTGTGAGGTGACCCCCCCCTACACCATCAGAGCTCTCGGATCGCATTGTCGGCTTTAATGTTCGGAACTTGTCAAATGCCTTCTGGAAATTAAGGTCCAGTGTGTTCCCCTTCGTTCGTATTTCTGTTATTCCACAGTCACACATCAATCAATTGGCCAAGCCTGGCTTCCCTTTCACTCTGCCTGACCGCACTGAGATCCCCTGAATATCCCAAAAAATGCTCCTTCCGAAAATATTCCAGCATTTTCCTAAACGCCAGTTGTTAGACCAACTGGCCTGTTGTTTTCCATCTCCCCGTTTCTTTCCTGACTATTTCTTTCCTGACAGCTGGACATTTTTCAAATCTCAGAGGAATTTTGGAACTTTGTTTTATGATCCTCATATAAAGTCGATCAAGATTTGAGGTTTTAGTTCTAATATCTTTCTCAACATTTTTTCCCTGATGTACATAATTGTAGTTTGCTCCTTTCTTCATTTCAAATGGGATTCACCATTATTTGTGGAATGTTATTTGTATTATCCACGACAAAGGCAGATAAAGGAACGTCTATTATGTCCATCCATTGCTTCCCTATCTTCCATTCTTAATCAGACCTGGCACATAGGAAGATGGTGGTGGTTGTTGGAGGGTCAGTCATCTCAGCTCCAGGATATCTCTGCAGGAGTCCCTCAGGGTAGTGTCCTCAGCCCCAACCATCCTCAGCTGCTTCACCAATGACCTTCCCTCTGTCATAAGGTCAGAAGTGGAGATGTTTACCGATGACTGCCCAATGTTCAGCATCATTCACAATTCCTCAGGTACTGAAGCAGTCTGTGTTCAAACGTAGCAAGATCTGGACAATGTCCAGACTTGGGCTGACAAGTGGCTATAATATTTCCACAAAACACATCTCCAACAGGACAGAATCTAACCACTGGCCCTTAATTTTCAATGGCATTACCATCACTGAGTCCCTCACGATCAACATCCTGTGGCTTACCATTGACCAGAAACCGAACTGGGAGAAAGTCGGGACTGCGGAAGCTGGAGTATCAGAGTCCCTGATGAAGGGTTTATGCCCGAAACATCGATTCTCCTGCTCCTCGGAGGCTGCCTGACCTGCTGTGCTTTTCCAGCAACACACTCTCGACTCAGAAACTGAACTGGAATAGCCATTTAAATACAGCATCTGTAGGAGGCTATCCGAGGGTGCAGACCTCACCTCCTGTCTGCCTAAAGCTTGTCAACCATTCCACACTTCGGGAATGTGGTGGAATATTCCCGACAGATGTGAATGGGTGCAGCTCCAACAGCAATGGAGAAATGTGACACCGTCCGGGAGAAAGCAGACTGATGGATCAGTAACCCATCCACCGCCTTCACCATTGATGCAGAGTGTCAGTGTGCGATACAGTAACTCTCTCAGGCTCCTCAGACAACAACCTGTGGCAGCTACCACCAACAAGGTCAAGACCTAGGCCTCTGCTCCCCCACCCCTGTACTGGATTGTTGACTTCCTGACCCACAGGTAAGGATAGGCGATAACACCCCCTCCAGCATAATCCTCAACACCAAGGCTGCGTGCTCAGCCCCCTACTATACTCCTTATACACACACGACTGGGTGACCAAATTCCACACACGCTTCGTCTCTGAGTTGGCTAGTGACACTACGATAGTGGCTCAGATCTCATACTACAGCGAGACCAAGTATAGGAAAGAGACTGAGTGCTTCGCAGCATGGTGTACAGACAACAATCTCTCCGTGAGCGTCAGCAAAATGGAGGAGCTGGTCATTGACGTCAGGAAGTGGAGTGGAGTGCACACCCCCGTCTGTATTGATGGGGCTGGGGTGGTGCTGGGCGAGGGAGTCAAATCCCTGGGCGTGAGGATCACTAACCTTCTGTCCTGGTCCACACACACGTCAACACTACATTAAGAAAGCACAACAACCTTTCTGTATCCTCAGGAGGCCAAAGAAATGCAGCAGGTCCAGAGGGACTTTGACCAGTTTTAAAAATCACACAACACCAGGTTATAGTCCAACAGGTTTAATTGGAGGCACACTAGCCTACGGAGCGACGCTCCTTCATCAGGTGGTAGTGGAGGGTAGTGGAGTGTTAAGCCTTTCATCTGTTAGAATCCCGCGATAGTTTCTCTGGTGACCAGTTTTGACAGATTCACCAGAGAAAGCATCCGGTTGGTTCCGGCACGGTGTGGTTTCGCAACTGCGCTTCCCAAAATCACAAGTAACTGGAAAGACTCATGAACACAGCCCAGTCCATCACACAAACCAGCCTCCCATCCATCTATACTTCCCACTGCCTCAGGAAAGCAACCACTATAATCAGAGACTCCTCCCACCCCAGTGAAACTCTCTTCCATTGGGCAGGAGATACAAATGATTGAAAACACATCGCAACAGATTCAAGAATCACGTTCCTCCTTATCTGAGCAGATCCGGTGTATGCGTAGGGCTTGTCCAGAGGGAATGGCTGTTTTAACATGTTTTGGGTGGAAGCTGGAGAAGTGTAGCATTGTGAGGTTGTCTGTGGGTTTGCGGTAGGGTGTGGTAGAACGTGATGGACACCTGGAAATACTCAAGGCTGCCCTCACAAGAACGGGGTACGATGCTCAACTCATCGACCACCAGTTCCGACGTGCCACAGCAAGGAACCGCAATGACCTCCTCAGGAGGCAGACACGTGCTGCAACTGACAGGGTACCCTTCGTTGTTCAGTACTTGCCAGGGGCTGAAAAATTACGCCATATTCTTCATGACCTGCAACACATTATCAATGAGGATGAGCACCTCACCAAGACCTTCCCCACACCTCCACTACTTGCCTTTAAACAACCGCCAAACCTCAAACAGATCGTTGTTGGTAGCAAACTGCCCGGCTCTCAGGACAACTCCATACAACCCTGTCACGGTGGACGCTGCAAGATGTGTCAGATTGTGGACATAGATACCACTATAACGCGTGGGTACGCCTCCCACCTTGTACATGGCAGGTACTCATGTGACTCAGCCAACGTTGTCTATCTTATATGTTGCAGGCAAGGATGCCCGGAGACATGGTACATTGGGGAAACCGAGCAAAGGCGACGACAACGGATGAATGGGCACCGCGCAACAATCAACAGACAGGAGGTTTCCCTCCCAGTTGGGGAACACTTCAGTGGCCCAGGACATTCAGCCTCGGACCTTCGGGTGACCATCCTCCAAGGTGGACTTCGGGACAGGCAGCAGAGAAAAGTGGCCGAGCAGAGGCTGATAGCTAAGTTCGGTACCCATAGGGAGGGCCTCAACCGGGACCTTGGGTTCATGTCACATTACAGGTGACCACCATTGCACTACACACACTCACACATACACATGGACACAGGTACACACAGACACCCACACACACCCTTATAGACACACACACACCCACATGCACCCCCTCACAGACTTAAGACACTCTGCACTTACCACACACACACACACACACACACACACACACACACACACACACACACACACACACACACACACACACACACACAGACCCACATGCACACATATATTGTGTCGGGTGAATTTGTACTTGCAGGGTCACATTGTACTTTGCTCAAAAACTGCATACATTCATGTCGAACTCTGAGCTCAAAAACTGCATGAATTTATGTAAAACTCCGCTATCTCACTTATTAGATTAGAATCAATCTCAACATCAGGCCATAGACAGAGAACACAGGGGGCTAACACCTTCAACATATTGTCTCGCAATCACCACTGTTAACAGCTAACCCGAGAATGCAACTTTAAAAAAACGGTTTTGTGATTTACACATGAAACAAGTGAAACTATCACTGTATTCTAACAGATGAAAGGCTTAACAATCAATTTTTCAATGTATAATTTCAG
Organism: Hemiscyllium ocellatum; assembly: GCF_020745735.1. Taxonomy (NCBI): domain Eukaryota; kingdom Metazoa; phylum Chordata; class Chondrichthyes; order Orectolobiformes; family Hemiscylliidae; genus Hemiscyllium; species Hemiscyllium ocellatum. The sequence goes on from NC_083435.1 coordinate 7,309,085, forward strand.
TTACATCACACTGCAAATGTTTGCTATAAATTCTGTGTTACGATCGAGCCCTCCACGATCACCTGATGAAGGAGCGTCGCTCCGAAAGCTAGTGTGCTTCCAATTAAACCTGTTGGACGATAACCTGGTGTTGTGTGATTTTTAACTTTGTACACCCCAGTCCAACACCGGCATCTCCAAATCAGGATTTATCCCAGATCTGATAGCCAGGGACACTATTCCAGGTCTGAGAGTCAGGGACACTATCCCAGGTCTTATAGTCAGGAAGACTATCCCAGATCTAATACTCAGGGACAATATCCCAGACCTGATAGTCAGGAACAGTATTCCAGGTTTGATCGTCGGACAGTATCCCAGAACTTATTGTCAGGGATAGTATCCCAGGTCTGCCAGTAAAGGACAGTATCCCAGGTCTGATAGTCAGGAATAGTATCCCAGATCTGATACTCAGGGACACTATCCCAGGTGTGATAGTCAGGGACAGTATCCCAGATCTGATAGTCAGGGACACTATCCCAGGTCTGATATTCAGGGATAGTAACACAGGTCTGATAGTCAGGAACAGTATTCCAGGTCTGAAAGTCAGGGACATTATCCCAGATCTTATTGTCAGGGACACTATCCCAGGTCGGATCATCAGGAACAGTATTCCAGGTTTGATAGTCAGGGATAGTATCCCAGGTCGGATAGACAGGGATGGGATCCCAGATCTGATAGTCAGGGACACTATCCCAGATATAACAGTCAGGGACAGTATCCCAGATCTTATCATCAGGGACAGTATCCCAGGTCTTATAGACAGGGACATTATCCCAGGTCTGATACTAAGGGACAGTATCCCAGGTCTGCTATTCAGGGATAGTATCCCAGGTCGGATAGACAGGGATAGTATCCCAGATTTGATAGTCAGGGACAGTATCCCAGGTCTGATAGTCAGGGACACTATCCCAGGTCTGGTAGTCAGGGATTGTGTCCCAGGTCTGATAGTCAGGGATAGTATCCCAGGTCTGATATTTAGGGGCAATATCCCAGGTCTGATAGTCAGGGACAGTATCCCAGGTCTGAAGGTCAGGGACAATATCCCAGATCTTATCGTCAGGGATAGTATACCAGGTCTGATAGTCAGGAACAGTATTCCAGGTTTGATAGTCAGGGACACTATCCCAGGTCTGATAATCAGGAGCAGTATTCCAGGCTTGATAGTCGGACAGTATCCCAGATCGAATAGTCAGGGACAAAATCCCAGATCTAAGAGTCAGGGACAGTATCCCAGGTCTGATAGTCAGGGATAGTATCCCAGGTCTGATAGGGATAGTATCCCAGGTCTGATACTCAGGGACACTATCCCAAGTCTGATAGTCAGGGACAGTATCCCAGGTCTGATAGTCAGGGATAGTATCCCAGGTCTGATAGTCAGGGGCAATATCCCAGATCTGAAAGTCAGGGACACTATCCCAGGTTTGATAATCAGGGACAGTATCTCAGATCTGACAGTCAGGAACAGTATTCCCGGTTTGAGAGTCGGACAGTATCCCAGATGTTATCGTCAGGGATAATATCCCAGGATTGACAGTAGAGGGCAGTATTCCAGGTCTGATAGTCAGGGACAATATCCGAGGTCTGATAGTCAGGGATAGTATCCCAGATCTAAGAGTCAGGGACAATATCCCAGGTCTGATAGTCAGGAACAGTATCCCAGGTCTGATATTCAGGGATATTATCCGATGTCTGATATTCAGGGATAGTATTCCAGGTCTGACAGTAAAGGACAGTATCCCAGGTCTGATACTCAGGGACAGTATACCAGATCTAATACTCAGGGACACTATCCCAGGTTTGATAATCAGGGACAGTATCTCAGATCTGATAATCAGGAGCAGTATTCCAGGCTTGATAGTCGGACAGTATCCCAGATCGAATAGTCAGGGACAAAATCCCAGATCTAAGAGTCAGGGACAGTATCCCAGGTCTGATAGTCAGGGATAGTATCCCAGGTCTGATAGGGATAGTATCCCAGGTCTGATACTCAGGGACACTATCCCAAGTCTGATAGTCAGGGACAGTATCCCAGGTCTGATAGTCAGGGACACTATCCCAGGTCTGGTAGTCAGGGATTGTGTCCCAGGTCTGATAGTCAGGGATAGTATCCCAGGTCTGATATTTAGGGGCAATATCCCAGATCTGATAGTCAGGGACAGTATCCCAGGTCTGAAGGTCAGGGACAATATCCCAGATCTTATCGTCAGGGATAGTATACCAGGTCTGATAGTCAGGAACAGTATTCCAGGTTTGATAGTCAGGGACACTATCCCAGGTCTGATAATCAGGAGCAGTATTCCAGGCTTGATAGTCGGACAGTATCCCAGATCGAATAGTCAGGGACAAAATCCCAGATCTAAGAGTCAGGGACAGTATCCCAGGTCTGATAGTCAGGGATAGTATCCCAGGTCTGATAGGGATAGTATCCCAGGTCTGATACTCAGGGACACTATCCCAAGTCTGATAGTCAGGGACAGTATCTCAGGTCTGATAGTCAGGGATAGTATCCCAGGTCTGATAGTCAGGGGCAATATCCCAGATCTGAAAGTCAGGGACACTATCCCAGGTTTGATAATCAGGGACAGTATCTCAGATCTGACAGTCAGGAACAGTATTCCCGGTTTGAGAGTCGGACAGTATCCCAGATGTTATCGTCAGGGATAATATCCCAGGATTGACAGTAGAGGGCAGTATTCCAGGTCTGATAGTCAGGGACAATATCCGAGGTCTGATAGTCAGGGATAGTATCCCAGATCTAAGAGTCAGGGACAATATCCCAGGTCTGATAGTCAGGAACAGTATCCCAGGTCTGATATTCAGGGATATTATCCGATGTCTGATATTCAGGGATAGTATTCCAGGTCTGACAGTAAAGGACAGTATCCCAGGTCTGATAGTCAGGACAGTATCCCAGGTCTGATACTCAGGGACAGTATACCAGATCTAATACTCAGGGACACTATCCCAGGTTTGATAATCAGGGACAGTATCTCAGATCTGATAATCAGGACCAGTATTCCAGGCTTGATAGTCGGACAGTATCCCAGATCGAATAGTCAGGGACAAAATCCCAGATCTAAGAGTCAGGGACAGTATCCCAGGTCTGATAGCTGCAAATGTGTTGCTGGTCAAAGCACAGCAGGTTAGGCAGCATCTCAGGAATAGAGAATTCGACGTCGAATTCTCTATTCCTGAGATGCTGCCTAACCTGCTGTGCTTTGACCAGCAACACATTTGCAGCTGTGATCTCCAGCATCTGCAGACCTCATTTTTTATCCCAGGTCTGATAGTCAGGGATAGTATCCCAGGTCTGATAGGGATAGTATCCCAGGTCTGATACTCAGGGACACTATCCCAAGTCTGATAGTCAGGGACAGTATCCCAGGTCTGATAGTCAGGGATAGTATCCCAGGTCTGATAGTCAGGGACAGTATCCCAGGTCTGATAGACAGGGATAGTATCCCAGGTCTGATAGTCAGGGGCAATATCCCAGATCTGAAAGTCAGGGACACTATCCCAGGTTTGATAATCAGGGACAGTATCTCAGATCTGTCAGTCAGGAACAGTATTCCCGGTTTGAGAGTCGGACAGTATCCCAGATATTATCGTCAGGGATAATATCCCAGGATTGACAGTAGAGGGCAGTTTTCCAGGTCTGATAGTCAGGGACAATATCCGAGGTCTGATAGTCAGGGATAGTATCCCAGATCTAAGAGTCAGGGACAATATCCCAGGTCTGATAGTCACGAACAGTATCCCAGGTAGGATATTCAGGAATATTATCCGATGTCTGATATTCAGGGATAGTATTCCAGGTCTGACAGTAAAGGACAGTATCCCAGGTCTGATAGTCAGGACAGTATCCCAGGTCTGATACTCAGGGACAGTATCCCAGATCTAATACTCAGGGACACTATCCCAGGTTTGATAATCAGGGACAGTATCTCAGATCTGATAGTCAGGAACAGTATTCCAGGTTTGAGATTCGGACAGTATCCCAGATATTATCGTCAGGGATAATATCCCAGGATTGACAGTAGAGGGCAGTATTCCAGGTCTGATATTCAGGGATACTATCCCAGGTCTGAGAGTCAGGGACAATATGCCAGATCTGATAGTAAGGAATAGTATCCGAGGTCTGATATTCAGGGATTGTATCCCAGGTCTGATATTCGGGGATGATATCCCAGGTCTGATTGTCAGGGACACTATCACAGGTCTGATAGTCAGGGACAATATGCCAGGTCTGATAGTAAGGGATAGTATCCCAGATTTGATAGTAAGGGATAGTATGCCAGGTCTGATAGTCAGGGACAATATCCCAGATCTTATCATTAGAGACATTATCCCAGGTTTGATAGTCAGGAACAGTATTCCGGGTTTGATAGTCAGGGACACTATTCCAGGTCTGATAGTCAGGAGCAGTATTCCAGGCTTGATAGTCAGACAGTAGCCCAGATCTGATAGTCAGGGATAGTATCCCAGGTCTGATAATCAGGGACACTATCCCAACTCTGATAGTCAGGGACAGTATCCCAGGTCTGATAGTCAGGGACAATATCCCAGGTCTGATCGTCAGGGATAGTATCCCAGATCTGATATTGAGGGACAGTATCCCAGGTCTGATAGTCAGGGATAGTATCCCAGGTCTGATAATCAGGGACACTATCCCAGGTCTGATCATCAGGGATAGTATCCCAGATCTAATAGCATGCTGGCCTTCATAACAAGAGGGATTGAGTATAGAAGCAAAGAGGTTCTTCTGCAGCTGTACAGGGCCCTGGTGAGACCACACCTGGAGTACTGTGTGCAGTTCTGGTCTCCAAATTTGAGGAAAGACATACTGGCTATTGAGGGAGTGCAGCGTAGGTTCACGAGGTCAATTCCTGGAATGGCAGGATTATCTCACACTGAAAGATTGAAGCGACTGGGCTTGTATACTCTTGAGTTTAGAAGACTGAGAGGGGATCTGATTGAGACATATAAGATTATGAAAGGATTGGACACTCTGGAGGCAGGAAACATGTTTCTGCTGATGGGTGAGTGCCGAACCAGAGGACACAGCTTAAAAATACGGGGTAGACCATTTAGGACAGAGATGAGGAGAAACTTCTTCACCCAGAGAGTGGTGGCTGTGTGGAATGCTCTGCCCCAGAGGGCAGTGGAGGCCCAGTCTCTGGATTCATTTAAGAAATAGTTGGATAGAGCTCTCAAGGATAGTGGAATCAAGGGTTATGGAGATAAGGCAGGAACAGGATACTGATTAAGGATGATCAGCCATGATCATAGTGAATGGCGGTGCAGGCTCGAAGGGCAGAATGGCCTACTCCTGCACCTATTGTCTATTGTCTATTATCTGATAGTCAGGGACAATATCCCAGGTCTGATAGTCAGGGATAGTATCCCAGGTCTGATAGTCAGGGACAGTATTCCAGGCTTGATAGACAGTATCCCAGATCTGATATTCAGGGACAGTATCCCAGGTCTGATCGTCAGGGACAGTATCCCAGATCTTATCGTCAGGGATAGTATCCCAGGTCTGACAGTAAAGGACAGTATCCCAGGTCTGACAGTCAGGGATAGTATCCCAGGTCTGATAGGGATAGTATTCCAGGTCTGATAATCAGGGACACTATCCCAAGTCTGATAGTCAAGGATAGTATCCCAGGTCTGATCGTCAGGGACAATATCCCAGATCTGATACTCAGGGACAGTGTCCCAGGTCTGAAAGTCAGGGACAGTATTCCAGGCTTGATAGTCCGACAGTATCCCAGATCTTATCGTCAGGGATAGTATCCCAGGTCTGACAGTAAAGGACAGTATCCCAGGTCTGATATTCAGGGACAGCGTCCCAGGTTTGATAGTCAGATAGCATCCCAGATCTTATCGTCAGGAATAGTATCCCAGATCTGATATTCAGGGACGGTATCCCAGGTCTGATGGTCAGGAATAGTATCCCAGATCTGATATTCAGGGACACTATCCCAGGTCTGATGGTCAGGGACAGTATCCCAGATCTGACAGTCAGGAACAGTATTCCAGGTTTGAGAGTCGGACAGTATCCTAGATATTATCGTCTGGGATAATATCCCAGGATTGACAGTAGAGGGCAGTATTCCAGGTCTGATAGTCAGGGACAATATCCGAGGTCTGATAGTCAGGGATAGTATCCCAGATCTAAGAGTCAGGTACAATATCCCAGGTCTGATAGTCAGGGATAGTATCCCAGGTGTGATATTCAGAGATAGTATCCCAGGTCTGATAGTCAGGGACAGTATCCCAGGTCGGATATTCAGGGATATTATCCGATGTCTGATACTCAGGGATAGTATTCCAGGTGTGACAGTAAAGGACAGTATCCCAGGTCTGATAGTCTGGGATAGTATCCCAGGTCTAATATTTAGGGACAATATCCCAGGTCTGATAGTCAGGGACACTATCCCAGGTCTGATACTCAGGGACACTATCCCAGGTTTGATAATCAGGGACAGTATCTCAGATCTGATAGTCAGGAACAGTTTTCCAGGTAAAGAGTCGGACAGTATCCCAAATATTATCGTCAGGGATAATATCCCAGGATTGACAGTAGAGGGCAGTATTCCAGGTCTGATAGTCAGGGACAATATCCGAGGTCTGATAGTCAGGGACAATATCCCAGGTCTGATAATCAGGGACACTATCCCAGGTCTGATAGTCAGGGACTCTATCCCAGGTTTGATAGTCAGGGACAGTATTCCAGGTTTGATAGTTGGACAGTATCCCAGATCTTATCATCAGGGATAGTATCCCAGGTCTGACAGTAAAGGAAAATATCCGAGGTCTGATATTCAGGGATACTATCCCAGGTCTGAGAGTCAGGGACAATATGCCAGATCTGATAGTAAGGAATAGTATCCGAGGTCTGATATTCAGGGATTGTATCCCAGGTCTGATATTCGGGGATGATATCCCAGGTCTGATTGTCAGGGACACTATCACAGGTCTGATAGTCAGGGACAATATGCCAGGTCTGATAGTAAGGGATAGTATCCCAGATTTGATAGTAAGGGATAGTATCCCAGGTCTGATATTCAGGGAGAGTATCCCAGATCTGATAGTCAGGGACACTATCCCAGGTCTGATAGTCAGGGACAATATCCCAGGTCTGATAATCAGGGACGCTATCCCAGGTCTGATAGTCAGGGATTCTAGCGCAGGTTTGATAGTCAGGGACAGTATTCCAGGTTTGATAGTTGGACAGTATCCCAGATCTTATCATCAGGGATAGTATCCCAGGTCTGACAGTAAAGGACAGTATCCCAGGCCTGATATTCAGGAACAGTATGCCAGGTCTGATGGTCAGGGACAGTATCCCAGGTCTGATATTCAGGGATACTATCCCAGGTCTGATAGTCAGGGATAATATCCCAGGTTTGATAGTTAGGGATAGTTTCTCAGGGATGATAGCCAGGGATAGTATCCCAGATCTGATACTCAGGGACAGTGTCCCAGGTTTGATAGTCAGGCAGACTATCCCAGATCTGATAGTCAGGGATACTATCCCAGGTTTGATAGTCAGAAACAGTATTCCAGGTTTGATATACAGGGATAGTGTCCCAGGTCTGATAGTCAGGGACAATATCCCAGGTCTGATACTCAGGGACAGTGTCCCAGGTCTGAAAGTCAGGGACAGTATTCCAGGCTTGATAGTCGGACAGTATCCCAGATCTTATTATCAGGGATAGTATCCCAGGTCTGACAGTAAAGGACAGTATCCCAGGTCTGATATTCAGGGACAGTATCCCAGGTTTGATAGTCAGATAGTATCCCAGATCTTATCGTCAGGGATAGTATCCCACGTCTAACTGTAAAGGACAGTATCCCAGGTCTGATAGTCAGGAATAGTATCCCAGATCTGATACACAGGGACAGTGTCCCAGGTTTGATAGTCAGGGACAGTATTCCAGGCTTGATAGTCGGACAGTATCCCAGATCTTATCATCAGGGATAGTATCCCAGGTCTGACAGATACTATCCCTGAATATCTGATCTGGGATATTGTCACTGACTATCAGACCTGGGACACTGTCCCTGACTATCAGACCTGAGATACTATCCCTGAATATCTGAACTGGGATATTCAGGGATAGTATCCCAGGTCTGATCGTCAGGGACAATATCCCAAGTCTGCTGGTCAGGGATAGTATCCCAGTTCTTATAGTCAGGGGCGCTATCCCAGGTCTGATCGTCAGGGACAGTGTCCCAGGTCTGATAGTCAGGAACAGCATTCCAGGTTTGATAGTCAGATAGTATCCCAGATCTTATCGTCAGGGATAGTATCCCACGTCTAACTGTAATGGAGTGTATTCCAGGTCTGATAGTCAGGAATAGTATCTCAGATCTGATATTCAGGGACAGTATCCCAGGTCTGATAGTCAGGGACAAAATGCCAGGTCTGACAGTCAGGGATAGTATCCCAGGTCGGATACTCAGGGACAGAATCCCAGATCTTTACATCAGGGACATTATCCCAGATCTGATACTCAGGGACAATATCCCAGGACTGAAAGTCAGGGATAGTATCCCAGGTCTGACAGTCAGGGATAGTATCCCAGGTCGGATACTCAGGGACCGAATCCGAGATCCAATAGTCAGGGATAGTATCCCAGGTCGGATACTCAGGGACCGAATCCGAGATCCAATAGTCAGGGATAGTATATCAGATCTGATACTCAGGTACAATATCCCAGGTCTGATAGTCAGGGACAGTATCCCAGGTCTGATAGTCAGGGACGCTATCCCAGGTCTGATAGTCAGGAACAGCCTTCCAGGTTTGATAGTCAGATAGTATCCCAGATATAATCGTCAGGGATAGTATCCCATGTCTAACTGTAAAGGACAGTATCCCAGGTCTGATAGTCAGTGACACTATTCCAGGTCTGATGGTCAGGGATAATATCCCAGGTCTGATATTCAGAGATAGTTTCCCAGGAGTGATATTCAGGGATAGTATCCCAGGTCTGATAGTCAGGGACACTATCCCAGGTCTGATAGTCAGGGACAAAATGCCAGGTCTGACAGTCAGGGATAGTATCCCAGGTCAGATAGTCAGGGATAATATATCAGATCTGATAGTCAGGGACAATATCCCAGGATTGAAAGTCAGGGACAGTATCCTAGGTCTGATAGTCAGGAACAGCATTCCAGGTTTGATAGTCAGAGAGTATCCCAGATCTTATCGTCAGGGATAGCATCCCAGGTCTGACAGTAAAGGACAGTATCCTAGGTCTGATATTCAGGGACAGTATCCCAGGTCTGATAGTCAGGGACAGTGTCCCAGGTCTGATATTCAGGGATAGTATCCCAGGTCTGATAGTCAGGGACAGTATACCAGGTCTGTTAGTCAGGGATAGTATCCAGGTCTGATAGTGTGGGACAATATCCCAGATCTGATAGTCAGGGACAGTATCCCAGGTCTGATAGTCAGGGACAATATCCCAGGTCTGAAAGTCAGGGACACTATCCCAGGTCTGATCGTCAGGGACAGTATCCCAGGTCTGATAGTCAAGGACAGTATCCCAGATCTGATAGTCAGGGATAGTATCCCAGGTCTGATAGTCAGGGACAGTATCCCAGGTTTGATAGTCAGAAACAGTATTCCAGGGTTGATAGTTGGATAGTATCCCAGATCTTATCATCAGGATTAGTATCCCAGGTCTGACAGTAAAGGACAGTATCCCAGGTCTGATATTCAGGGACAGTATCCCAGGTCTGATAGTCAGGGACATTATCCCAGTTCAGATATTCAGGGATAGTATCCCAGGTCTGATATTCAGGAACAGTATCCCAGGTCTGATAGTCAGGGACAGTGTCCCAGGTCTGATATTCAGGATAGTATCCCAGGTCTGATAGTCAGGGATAGTATCCCTCTGGGCCGCCCGAACCAACCAACCCAATCACCCCGTGGCTCAACACTTTAACTCCCCCTCCCACTCCACCGAGGACATGCAGGTCCTTGGACTCCTCCACCGGCAGAACACAACTACACGACGGCTGGAGGAGGAGCGCCTCATCTTCCGCCTGGGAACCCTCCAACCACAAGGTATGAATTCAGATTTCTCCAGCTTCCTCATTTCCCCTCCCCCCACCTTGTCTCAGTCGGTTCCCTCAACTCAGCACCGCCCTCCTAACCTGCAATCCTCTTCCTGGCCTCTCCGCCCCCACCCCACTCCGGCCTATCACCCTCACCTTGACCTCCTTCCACCTATCCCACCTCCATCGCCCCTCCCCCTAGTCCCTCCTCCCTACCTTTTATCTCAGCCTGCTTGGCTCTCTCTCTCTTATTCCTGATGAAGGGCTTATGCTCGAAACGTCGAATTCTCTATTCCTGAGATGCTGCCTGGCCTGCTGTGCTTTGACCAGCAACACATTTGCAGCTGTGATCTCCAGCATCTGCAGACCTCATTTTTTACTCCCAGGTCTGAAAGTCAGGGACAGAATCCCAGATCTTATCGTCAGGGATGGTATCCCAGGTCTGAAAGTCAGGCACAGTATCCCACGTCTGATAGTCAGGGATAGTATCCCAGGTCTTGTATTCAGGGATAGTATCCCAGGTCTGATATTTAGGGGCAATATCCCAGGTCTGATAGTCAGGGACAGTATTCCAGGTCTGATAGTCAGGAACAGTAATCCTGATCTGATAGTCAGGGACAGTATCCCAGGTCTGATAGTCAGGAACAGTAATCCAGATCTGATAGTCAGGGACATTATCCCAGGTCTGATAGTCAGGAACAGTATTCCAGGTTTGATAGTCGGACAGTATCCCAGGACTGATATTCAGGGATAGTATCCCAGGTCTGACAGTAAAGGACAGTATCCCAGGTCTGATAGTCAGGGACAATATGCCAGGTCTGATAGTAAGGAATAGTATCCAAGGTCTGATATTCAGGGATTGTATCCCAGGTCTGATATTCAGGAACAGTATCCCAGGTCTGAGAGTCAGGGACAGTATCCCAGGTCTGATAGTCAGGGACAATATGCCAGGTCTGATAGTCAGGGATAGTATCCCAGGTCTGATATTCAGGGAGAGTATCCCAGATCTGATAGTCAGGGACACTATCACTGGTCTGATAGTCAAGGACACTATCCCAGGTCTGATAGTCAGGGACAATATCCCAGTTTTGATATTCAGGGACAGTATTCCAGGTTTGATAGTTGGGTAGTATCCCAGATCTTATCATCAGGGATAGTATCCCAGGTCTGAGAGTCAGGGACAATATGCCAGATCTGATAGTAAGGAATAGTATCCGAGGTCTGATATTCAGGGATTGTATCCCCGGTCTGATATTCAGGGATGGTATCGCAGGTCTGAGAGTCAGGGACAGTATCCCAGGTCCGATAGTCAGGGATAGTATCCCAGATCTGATAGTCAGGGACACTATCACAGGTCTGATAGTCAGGGACACTATCCCAGGTCTGATAGTCAGGGATAGTATCCCAGATCTGATAGTCAGGGACACTATCACAGGTCTGATAGTCAGGGACACTATCCCAGGTCTGATAGTCAGGGACTCTATCGCAGGTTTGATAGTTGGACAGTATCCCAGATCTTATCATCAGGGATAGTATCCCAGGTCTGACAGTAAAGGACAGTATCCCAGGTCTGATATTCAGGGTCACTATCCCAGGTTGAGAGTCAGGAAGACTATCCCAGATCTGATCGTAAGGAACAGTGTCCCAGGTCTGATGGTCAGAGACAGTATCCCAGGTCTGATAGTCAGGGATAATATCCCAGGTTTGATAGTTTGGGATAGTTTCTCAGAGATGATAGCCAGGGATAGTATCCCAGATCTGATACTCAGGGACAGTGTCCCAGGTTTGATAGTCAGGAAGACTATCCCAGATCTGATAGTCAGGGATACTATCCCAGGTTTGATAGTCAGAAACAGTATTCCAGATTTGATAGTTGGACAGTATCCCAGATCTTATCATCAGGGATAGTATCCCAGGACTGACAGTAAAGGACACTATCCCAGGTCTGATAGTCACGGACACTATCCCAGGTCTGAAAGTCAGGGACAGTATCCCAGATCTGATAGGGATAGTATCCCAGGTCTGATAGTCAGGGATAGTATCCCAGATCTGATAGTCAGGGACACTATCCCAGGTCTGATAGTCAGGGATAGTATCCCAGGTCTGATATTCAGGGACACTATCCCAGATTTGATATTCAGGGACAGTATCCCAGGTCTGATGGTCAGGGACAGTATCCCAGATCTGATAGTCAGGGATACTATCCCAGGTCTGATAGTCTGGGATAATATCCCAGGTTTGATAGTTAGGGATAGTTTCTCAGGGATGATAGTCAGGGATAGTATCCCAGATCTGATACTCAGGGTCAGTGTCCCAGATGTGATAGCCAGGAAGACCATCCAAGATCTAATAGTCAGGGATACTATCCCAGGTTTGATAGTCAGAAACAGTATTCCAGGTTTGATAGTTGGACAGTATCCCAGATCTTATCATCAGGGATAGTATCCCAGGACTGACAGTAAAGGACACTATCCCAGGTCTGATAGTCATGGACACTATCCCAGGTCTGAAAGTCAGGGACAGTATCCCAGGTCTGATAGTCAGGGTTAGTATCCCAGGTCTGTTGTCAGGGATAGTATCCCAGATCTGATAGTCAGGGACACTAATCCAGGTCTGATAGTCAGTGACAGTATCCCAGGTCTGATAGTCAGGGACACTATCCCAGATCTGATATTCAGAGACAGGATCCCAGGTCTGAAAATCAGGGACACTATCCCAGGTCTGAAAGTCAGGGACAGTATGCCAGGCTTGATAGTCAGACAGTATCCCAGATCTTATCGTCAAGCATAGTATCCCAGGTCTGACAGTAAAGGACAGTATCCCAGGTCTGATATTCAGGGACAGTATCCCAGGTCTGATAGTCAGCGACAGTGTCCCAGATCTGATAGTCAGGGACACTATCCAAGGTCTGATAGTCAGGGACAGTATCCCAGGTCTGATAGTCAGGGACAATATCCCAGGTCTGATAGTCAGGGACAGTATCCCAGGTCTTAATGTCAGGGACAGTATCCCAGGTCTGATAGACAGGGATAGTATCCCAGGTCTGATAGTCAGGGATACTATTCCAGGTCTGAAAGTCAGGGACAGTATCCCAGGTCTGATAGTCAGGGACATTATCCCAGATCTTGTATTCAGGGATAGTATCCCATGTCTGATATTTAGGGGCAATATCCCAGGTATGATAGTCAGGGACAGTATCCCAGGTCTGATAGTCAGGAACAGTAATCCAGATCTGATAGTCAGGGACATTATCCCAGGTCTGATAGTCAGGAACAGTATTCCAGGTTTGATAGTCAGACAGTATCCCAGGACTGATATTCAGGGATAGTATCCCAGGTCTGACAGTAAAGGACAGTATCCCAGGCCTGATATTCAGGGACAGTATCCCGGGTCTGATAGTCGGGGACAGTGTCCCCGGTCTGATAGTCAGGGACACTATCCAAGGTCTGATAGTCAGGGACAGTATCCCGGGTCTGATAGTCAGGGACAGTGTCCCAGGTCTGATAGTCAGGGACACTATCCAAGGTCTGATAGTCAGGGACAGTATCCTAGGTCTGATAGTCAGGGACAATATCCCAGGTCTGATAGTCAGGGACAGTATCCCAGGTCTTATCGTCAGGGACAGTATCCCAGGTCTGATAGTCAGGGATGGTATCCCAGGTCTGAAAGTCAGGGACAGAATCCCAGATCTTATCGTCAGGGACAGTATCCAAGGTCTGAAAGTCAGGGATAGTATCCCAGGTCTTGTATTCAGGGATAGTATCCCATGTCTGATATTTAGGGACAGTATCCCAGGTCTGATAGTCAGGAACAGTAATCCAGATCTGATAGTCAGTGTCATTATCCCAGGTCTGATAGTCAGGAACAGTAATCCAGATCTGATAGTCAGGAACATTATCCCAGGTCTGACAGTCAGGAACAGTATTCCAGGTTTGATAGTCGGACAGTATCCCAGGACTGATATTCAGGGATAGTATCCCAGGTCTGACAGTAAAGGACAGTATCCCAGGCCTGATATTCAAGGATAGTATCCCAGGTCTGATAGTCAGGGACAATATGCCAGATCTGATAGTAAGGAATAGTATCCCAGGTCTGATATTCAGGGATGGTATCCTAGGTCTGAGAGTCAGGGACAGTATCCCAGGTCTGATAGTCAGGGACACTATCACAGGTCTGATAGTCAGGGACAATATGCCAGGTCTGATAGTAAGGGATAGTATCCCAGGTCTGATAGTAAGGGATAGTATCCCAGGTCTGATATTCATGGAGAGTATCCCAGATCTGAGAGTCAGGGACACTATCACAGTTTGGATAGTCAGGGACAGTATCCCTGTTCTGAAAGTCAGGGACACTATCCCAGGTCTGATAGTCAGGGATAGTATCCCAGATCTGATAGTCAGGGACACTATCCCAGTTCTGATAGACAGGAACAATATCCCAGGTCTGATAGTAAGGGACAGTATCCCAGGTCTGATAGTCAGGGATAGTATCCCAGGTCTGATAATCAGGGACTCTATCCAAGGTTTGATACTCAGGGACAGTATTCCAGGTTTGATAGTTGGACAGTATCCCAGATCTTATCATCAGGGATAGTATCCCAGGTCTGACAGTAAAGGACAGTATCCCAGGTCTGATATTCAGGGTCATTATCCCAGATCTGAGAGTCAGGGACACTATCCCAGATCTGATAGTCAGGGATAGTATCCCAGGTCTGATAGTCAGGAACAGTATCCCAGGTCTGATAATCAGGGACACTATCCCAGGTCTGAAAGTCAGGGACAGTATTCCAGGCTTGATAGTCGGACAGTATCCCAGATCTTATCGTCAAGCATAGTAACCCAAGTCTGACAGTAAAGGACAGTATCCCAGGTCTGATATTCAGGGACAGTATCCCGGGTCTGATATTTAGGGGCAAAATCCCAGCTCTGATAGTCAGGGACACTATCCCAGATCTGATAGTCAGCGACATTATCCCAGGACTGATAGTCAGGGACAATATCCCATATCTGATATTCAGGGATAGTATCCCAGGTCTGATAGTCAGGGACAGTCTCCCAGATCTGATAGTCAGGGACAATATCCCAGATCTGATATTCAGGGATAGTATCCCAGGTCCGATAGTCAGGGACCATATCCCAGGTCTGATAGTCAGGAATACTATTCCAGGTCTGATAGTCAGGGACCATATCCCAGGTCTGATAGTCAGGGATACTATCCCAGGTCTAATAGTCAAGGACAGTATCCCACGTTTCAGAGTTAGGGACAATATCCCAGGTCTTATAGTCAGGGATAGTATCCCAGGTCTGATAGTCAGGAGCAGTATCCCAGGTTTGATAGTCAGGGACAGTATCCCAGATCTGATCGTTAGGGACAGTATCCCAGATCTGATAGTCAGTAATAATATCCCAGGTATGACAGTAAAGGATAGTATCCCAGTTCTGATATTCAGGGACACTATCCCAGATCTGATAGTCAGCGACACTATCCCAGGTCTGATAGTCATGGACACTATTCCAGGTCTGACAGTCAGGGACAATATGCCAGGTCTGATAGTAAGGGATAATATCCCAGGTTTGATATTCAGGGATTGTATCCCAGGTCTGATAGTCAGGGACTGCAACCCAGATCTGAGATTCAGGGACACTATCCCAGTCGGATAGTCAGGGAAAATATCCCAGGTGTCATAGCCAGGGACAATATCCCAGATCTGATAGTAAGGGATAGTATTCCAGGTCTGATAGAGACAGAATCCCAGATCTGATAGTCAGGGACAATATCCAAGGTCTGATAGTCAGGGATAGTATCCCAGGCTTGATAGTCAGAAACAGTATTCCAGGTTTGATAGATGGACAGTATCCCAGATCTTATCATCAGGAATAGTATCCCAGGTCTGACAGTAAAGGGCAGTATCCCAGGTCTGATATTCATGGACAGTATCCCAGGTCTGATATTTAGGGATAGTATCCCAGGTCTGATAGTCAGGAACAGTATCCCAGGTCTGAAGGCCAGGGACAGTATCCCAGGTCTGATAGTCAGGGATAGCATCCCAGGTCTTGTATTCTGCGAAAGTATCCCATGTCTGATATTAAGGGGCAATATCCCAGGTCTGATAGTCAGGGACAGTATCCCAGGTCTGATAGTCAGGAACAGTAATCCTGATCTGAGAGTCAGGGACATTATCCCAGGTCTGATAGTCAGGAACAGTAATCCAGATCTGATAGTCAGGAACAGTATCCCAGGTCTGAAGGCCAGGGACAGTATCCCAGGTCTGATAGTCAGGGATAGCATCCCAGGTCTTGTATTCTGCGAAAGTATCCCATGTCTGATATTAAGGGGCAATATCCCAGGTCTGATAGTCAGGGACAGTATCCCAGGTCTGATAGTCAGGAACAGTAATCCAGATCTGATACTCAGGGACATTATCCCAGGTCTGATAGTCAGGAACAGTAATCCAGATCTGATAGTCAGGGACATTATCCCAGGTCTGACAGTCAGGAACAGTAATCCAGATCTGATAGTCAGGGACATTATCCCAGGTCTGATAGTCAGGAACAGTAATCCAGATCTGATAGTCAGGGACAGTATCCCAGGACTGATAGTCAGGAACAGTAATCCTGATCTGATAGTCAGGGACAGTATCCCAGGTCTGATAGTCAGGGATAGCATCCCAGGTCTTGTATTCAGGGATAGTATCCCATGTCTGATATTTAGGGGCAATATCCCAGGTCTGATAGTCAGGGACATTATCCCAGGTCTGACAGTCAGGAACAGTATTCCAGGTTTGATAGTCGGACAGTATCCCAGGACTGATATTCAGGGACAATATCCCAGATCTGATAGTCAGCGACACTATCCCAGGACTGATAGTCAGGGACAATATCCCAGATCTGATATTCAGGGATAGTATCTCAGGTCCGATAATCAGGGACCATATCCCAGGTCTGATAGTCAGGGATACTATTCCAGGTCTGATAGTCAAGGACAGTATCCCACGTCTCAGAGTTATGGACAATATCCGAGGTCTGATAGTCAGGGATAGTATCCCAGGTCTGATAGTCAGGGACAGTATCCCAGGTCTGATAATCAGGGACACTATCCCAGGTCTGAAAGTCAGGGACAGTATTCCAGGCTTGATAGCCGGACAGTATCCCAGATCTTATCGTCAAGCATAGTAACCCAAGTCTGACAGTAAAGGACAGTATCCCAGGTCTGATATTCAGGGATGGTATCCTAGGTCTGAGAGTCAGGGACAGTATCCCAGGTCTGATAGTCAGGGACACTATCACAGGTCTGATAGTCAGGGACAATATGCCAGGTCTGATAGTAAGGGATAGTATCCCAGGTCTGATAGTAAGGGATAGTATCCCAGGTCTGATATTCATGGAGAGTATCCCAGATCTGAGAGTCAGGGACACTATCACAGTTTGGATAGTCAGGGACAGTATCCCTGTTCTGAAAGTCAGGGACACTATCCCAGGTCTGATAGTCAGGGATAGTATCCCAGATCTGATAGTCAGGGACACTATCCCAGTTCTGATAGACAGGAACAATATCCCAGGTCTGATAGTAAGGGACAGTATCCCAGGTCTGATAGTCAGGGATAGTATCCCAGGTCTGATAATCAGGGACTCTATCCAAGGTTTGATACTCAGGGACAGTATTCCAGGTTTGATAGTTGGACAGTATCCCAGATCTTATCATCAGGGATAGTATCCCAGGTCTGACAGTAAAGGACAGTATCCCAGGTCTGATATTCAGGGTCATTATCCCAGATCTGAGAGTCAGGGACACTATCCCAGATCTGATAGTCAGGGATAGTATCCCAGGTCTGATAGTCAGGAACAGTATCCCAGGTCTGATAATCAGGGACACTATCCCAGGTCTGAAAGTCAGGGACAGTATTCCAGGCTTGATAGTCGGACAGTATCCCAGATCTTATCGTCAAGCATAGTAACCCAAGTCTGACAGTAAAGGACAGTATTCCAGGTCTGATATTCAGGGACAGTATCCCGGGTCTGATATTTAGGGGCAATATCCCAGCTGTGATAGTCAGGGACACTATCCCAGATCTGATAGTCAGCGACATTATCCCAGGACTGATAGTCAGGGACAATATCCCATATCTGATATTCAGGGATAGTATCCCAGGTCTGATAGTCAGGGACAGTCTCCCAGATCTGATAGTCAGGGACAATATCCCAGATCTGATATTCAGGGATAGTATCCCAGGTCCGATAGTCAGGGACCATATCCCAGGTCTGATAGTCAGGGATACTATTCCAGGTCTGATAGTCAGGGACCATATCCCAGGTCTGATAGTCAGGGATACTATCCCAGGTCTAATAGTCAAGGACAGTATCCCACGTTTCAGAGTTAGGGACAATATCCCAGGTCTTATAGTCAGGGATAGTATCCCAGGTCTGATAGTCAGGAGCAGTATCCCAGGTTTGATAGTCAGGGACAGTATCCCAGATCTGATCGTTAGGGACAGTATCCCAGATCTGATAGTCAGTAATAATATCCCAGGTATGACAGTAAAGGATAGTATCCCAGTTCTGATATTCAGGGACACTATCCCAGATCTGATAGTCAGCGACACTATCCCAGGTCTGATAGTCATGGACACTATTCCAGGTCTGACAGTCAGGGACAATATGCCAGGTCTGATAGTAAGGGATAATATCCCAGGTTTGATATTCAGGGATTGTATCCCAGGTCTGATAGTCAGGGACTGCAACCCAGATCTGAGATTCAGGGACACTATCCCAGTCGGATAGTCAGGGAAAATATCCCAGGTGTCATAGCCAGGGACAATATCCCAGATCTGATAGTAAGGGATAGTATTCCAGGTCTGATAGAGACAGAATCCCAGATCTGATAGTCAGGGACAATATCCAAGGTCTGATAGTCAGGGATAGTATCCCAGGCTTGATAGTCAGAAACAGTATTCCAGGTTTGATAGATGGACAGTATCCCAGATCTTATCATCAGGATTAGTATCCCAGGTCTGACAGTAAAGGGCAGTATCCCAGGTCTGATATTCAGGGACAGTATCCCAGGTCTGATATTTAGGGATAGTATCCCAGGTCTGATAGTCAGGAACAGTATCCCAGGTCTGAAGGCCAGGGACAGTATCCCAGGTCTGATAGTCAGGGATAGCATCCCAGGTCTTGTATTCTGCGAAAGTATCCCATGTCTGATATTAAGGGGCAATATCCCAGGTCTGATAGTCAGGGACAGTATCCCAGGTCTGATAGTCAGGAACAGTAATCCAGATCTGATAGTCAGGGACAGTATCCCAGGTCTGACAGTCAGGAACAGTAATCCAGATCTGATAGTCAGGGACAGTATCCCAGGTCTGATAGTCAGGGATAGCATCCCAGGTCTTGTATTCAGGGATAGTATCCCATGTCTGATATTTAGGGGCAATATCCCAGGTCTGATAGTCAGGGACATTATCCCAGGTCTGACAGTCAGGAACAGTATTCCAGGTTTGATAGTCGGACAGTATCCCAGGACTGATATTCAGGGACACTATCCCAGATCTGATAGTCAGCGACACTATCCCAGGACTGATAGTCAGGGACAATATCCCAGATCTGATATTCAGGGATAGTATCTCAGGTCCGATAATCAGGGACCATATCCCAGGTCTGATAGTCAGGGATACTATTCCAGGTCTGATAGTCAAGGACAGTATCCCACGTCTCAGAGTTAGGGACAATATCCCAGGTCTGATAGTCAGGGATAGTATCCCAGGTCTGATAGTCAGGGACAGTATCCCAGGTCTGATAATCAGGGACACTATCCCAGGTCTGAAAGTCAGGGACAGTATTCCAGGCTTGATAGCCGGACAGTATCCCAGATCTTATCGTCAAGCATAGTAACCCTAGTCTGACAGTAAAGGACAGTATCCCAGGTCTGATATTCAGGGACAGTATCCCGGGTCTGATATTTAGGGGCAATATCCCAGCTGTGATAGTCAGGGACACTATCCCAGATCTGATAGTCAGGGATAGTATCCCAGTCTGATAGTCAGGGACAGTATCCCAGGTCTGATGGTCAGGGTCACTATCCCAGGTTGAGAGTCAGGAAGTCTATCCCAGATCTGATAGTCAGGAACAGTATCCCAGGTCTGATAGTCAGGGATAATATCCCAGGTTTGATAGTTAGGGATAGTTTCTCAGGGATGATAGCCAGGGATAGTATCCCAGATCTGATACTCAGGGACAGTGTCCCAGGTTTGATAGTCAGGGACACTATCCCAGGTCTGATACTCAGGAAGACTATCCCAGATCTGATAATCAGGGATACTATCCCAGGTTTGATAGTCAGAAACAGTATTCCAGGTTTGATAGTTGGACAGTATCCCAGATCTTATCATCAGGGATAGTATCCCTGGACTGACAGTAAAGGACAGTATCCCAGGTCTGAAAGTCAGGGACAGTATCCCAGATCTGATAGTCAGGGATAGTATCCCAGGTCTGATTGTCAGGGATAGTATCCCAGGTCTGATAGTCAGCGGCACTATCCCAGGACTGATAGTCAGGGACAATATCCCATATCTGATATTCATGGATAGTATCCCAGGTCTGATAGTCAGGGACAGTCTCCCAGGTCTGATAGTCAGGGACACTATCCCAGATCTGATAGTCAGCGACACGATCCCAGGACTGATAGTCAGGGATAATATCCCATATCTGATATTCAGGGATAGTATCCCAGGTCTGATAGTCAGGGACACTATCCCAGATCTGATAGTCAGCAACACTATCCCAGGACTGATAGTCAGGGACAATATCCCAGATCTGATGTTCAGGGATAGTATCCCAGGTCCGATAATCAGGGACCATATCCCAGGTCTGATAGTCAGGGATACTATTCCAGGTCTGATAGTCAAGGACAGTATCCCACGTCTCAGAGTTATGGACAATATCCCAGGTCTGATAGTCAGGGATAGTATCCCAGGTCTGATAGTCAGGAACAGTATCCCAGGTTTGATAGTCAGGGACACTATCTCAGATCTGATATTCAGGGACAGTATCCCAGGTCTGATAATCAGGGACACTATCCCAGGTCTGAAAGTCAGTGACAGTATTCCAGGCTTGATAGTCGGACAGTATCCCAGATCTTATCGTCAAGCATAGCAACCCAAGTCTGACAGTAAAGGACAGTATCCCAGGTCTGATATTCAGGGACAGTATCCCGGGTCTGATATTTAGGGGCAATATCCCAGCTGTGATAGTCAGGGACACTATCTCAGATCTGATAGTCAGCGACATTATCCCAGGACTGATAGTCAGGGACAATATCCCATATCTGATATTCAGGGATAGTATCCCAGGTCTGATAGTCAGGGACAGTCTCCCAGATCTGATAGTCAGGGACAATATCCCAGATCTGATATTCAGGGATAGTATCCCAGGTCCGATAGTCAGGGACCATATCCCAGGTCTGATAGTCAGGGATACTATCCCAGGTCTAATAGTCAAGGACAGTATCCCACGTTTCAGAGTTAGGGACAATATCCCAGGTCTTATAGTCAGGGATAGTATCCCAGGTCTGATAGTCAGGAGCAGTATCCCAGGTTTGATAGTCAGGGACAGTATCCCAGATCTGATCGTTAGGGACAGTATCCCAGATCTGATAGTCAGTAATAATATCCCAGGTATGACAGTAAAGGATAATATCCCAGTTCTGATATTCAGGGACACTATCCCAGATCTGATAGTCAGCGACACTATCCCAGGTCTGATAGTCATGGACACTATTCCAGGTCTGACAGTCAGGGACAATATGCCAGGTCTGATAGTAAGGGATAATATCCCAGGTTTGATATTCAGGGATTGTATCCCAGGTCTGATAGTCAGGGACTGCAACCCAGATCTGAGATTCAGGGACACTATCCCAGTCGGATAGTCAGGGAAAATATCCCAGGTGTCATAGCCAGGGACAATATCCCAGATCTGATAGTAAGGGATAGTATTCCAGGTCTGATAGAGACAGAATCCCAGATCTGATAGTCAGGGACAATATCCAAGGTCTGATAGTCAGGGATAGTATCCCAGGCTTGATAGTCAGAAACAGTATTCCAGGTTTGATAGATGGACAGTATCCCAGATCTTATCATCAGGATTAGTATCCCAGGTCTGACAGTAAAGGGCAGTATCCCAGGTCTGATATTCAGGGACAGTATCCCAGGTCTGATATTTAGGGATAGTATCCCAGGTCTGATAGTCAGGGATAGCATCCCAGGTCTTGTATTCTGCGAAAGTATCCCATGTCTGATATTAAGGGGCAATATCCCAGGTCTGATAGTCAGGGACAGTATCCCAGGTCTGATAGTCAGGAACAGTAATCCTGATCTGAGAGTCAGGGACATTATCCCAGGTCTGATAGTCAGGAACAGTAATCCAGATCTGATAGTCAGGGACATTATCCCAGGTCTGACAGTCAGGAACAGTAATCCAGATCTGATAGTCAGGGACATTATCCCAGGTCTGATAGTCATGGACACTATTCCAGGTCTGACAGTCAGGGACAATATGCTAGGTCTGATAGTAAGGGATAATATCCCAGGTTTGATATTCAGGGATTGTATCCCAGGTCTGATAGTCAGGGACTGCAACCCAGATCTGAGATTCAGGGACAGTATCCCAGTCGGATAGTCAGGGAAAATATCCCAGGTGTCATAGCCAGGGACAATATCTCAGATCTGATAGTAAGGGATAGTATTCCAGGTCTGATAGAGACAGAATCCCAGATCTGATAGTCAGGGACAATATCCAAGGTCTGATAGTCAGGGATAGTATCCCAGGCTTGATAGTCAGAAACAGTATTCCAGGTTTGATAGATGGACAGTATCCCAGATCTTATCATCAGGATTAGCATCCCAGGTCTGACAGTAAAGGGCAGTATCCCAGGTCTGATATTCATGGACAGTATCCCAGGTCTGATATTTAGGGATAGTATCCCAGGTCTGATAGTCAGGAACAGTATCCCAGGTCTGAAGGCCAGGGACAGTATCCCAGGTCTGATAGTCAGGGATAGCATCCCAGGTCTTGTATTCTGCGAAAGTATCCCAGGTCTGATATTAAGGGGCAATATCCCAGGTCTGATAGTCAGGGACAGTATCCCAGGTCTGATAGTCAGGAACAGTAATCCTGATCTGAGAGTCAGGGACATTATCCCAGGTCTGATAGTCAGGAACAGTAATCCAGATCTGATAGTCAGGGGCAATATCCCAGGTCTGACAGTCAGGAACAGTAATCCAGATCTGATAGTCAGGGACATTATCCCAGGTCTGATAGTCAGGAACAGTAATCCAGATCTGATAGTCAGGGACAGTATCCCAGGACTGATAGTCAGGAACAGTAATCCTGATCTGATAGTCAGGGACAGTATCCCAGGTCTGATAGTCAGGGATAGCATCCCAGGTCTTGTATTCAGGGATAGTATCCCATGTCTGATATTTAGGGGCAATATCCCAGGTCTGATAGTCAGGGACATTATCCCAGGTCTGACAGTCAGGAACAGTATTCCAGGTTTGATAGTCGGACAGTATCCCAGGACTGATATTCAGGGATTGTATCCCAGGTCTTACAGTAAACGACAGTATCCCAGGTCTGATATTCAGGGATAGTATCCCAGGTCTGATAGTCAGGGACAATATGCCAGATCTGATAGTAAGGAATAGTATCCCAGGTCTGATATTCAGGGATTGTATCCCAGGTCTGATATTCAGGGATGGTATCCCAGGTCTGAGAGTCAGGGACGGTATCCCAGGTCTGATAGTCAGGGACACTATCCCAGGTCTGATAGTCAGGGACAATATGCCAGGTCTGATAGTAAGGGATAGTATCCCAGGACTGATAGTAAGGGATAGTATCCCAGGTCTGATATTCAGGGAGAGTATCCCAGATCTGAGAGTCAGGGACACTATCCCAGTTCTGAAAGTCAGGGACACTATCCCAGGTCTGATATTCAGGGATAGTATCCCAGGTTTGATAGTCAGGGACAGTATTCCAGGTTTGATAGTTGGACAGTATCCCAGATCTTATCATCAGGGATAGTATCCCAGGTCTGACAGTAAAGGACAGTATCCCAGGTCTGATATTCAGGGACATTATCCCAGGTCTGAGAGTCAGGGACACTATCCCAGATCTGATAGTCAGGAACAGTATCCCAGGTCTCATGGTCCGGGATAGTATCCCAGATCTGATAGTCAGGGACACTGTCCCAGGTTTGATACTCAGGAAGACTATCCCAGATCTGATAATCAGGGATACTATCCCAGGTTTGATAGTCAGAAACAGTATTCCAGGTTTGATAGTTGGTCAGTATCCCAGATCTTATCATCAGGGATAGTATCCCAGCACTGACAGTAAAGGACACTATCCCAAGTCTGATATTCAGGGACAGTATCCCAGATCTGAAAGTCAGGGATAGTATCCCAGATCTGATAGTCAGGGACAGTATCCCAGGTCTGATTGTCAGGGATAGTATCCCAGATCTGATAGTCAGAGATAGTATCCCAGGTCTGATAGTCAGGAATAGTATCCCAGGTCTGATAATCAGGGACTCTATCCAAGGTTTGATACTCAGGGACAGTATTCCAGGTTTGATAGTTGGACAGTATCCCAGATCTTATCATCAGGGATAGTATCCCAGGACTGACAGTAACGGACACTATCCCAGGTCTGAAAGTCAGGGACAGTATCCCAGGTCTGATGGTCAGGGATAGTATCCCAGATCTGATAGTCAGGGATACTATCCCATGTCTGATACTCAGGGACAGTGTCCCAGGTTTGATACTCAGGAAGACTATCCCAGATCTGATAATCAGGGATACTATCCCAGGTTTGAAATTCAGAAACAGCATTCCAGGTTTGATAGTTGGTCAGTATCCCAGGCCTTATCATCAGGGATAGTATCCCAGGACTGACAGTAACGGACACTATCCCAGGTCTGATAGTCACGGACACTATCCCAGGTCTGATAGTCAGGGATTGTATCCCAGATCTGATATTCAGGGACACTACCCCAGATCTGGTATTCAGGGACAGTATCCCAGGTCTGATAATCAGGGACACTATCCCAGGTCTGAAAGTCAGGGAGAGTATTCCAGGGTTGATAGTCGGACAGCATCCCAGATCTTATCGTCAAGCATAGTATCCCAGGTCTGACAGTAAAGGACAGTATCCCAGGTCTGATATTCAGGGACAGTATCCCAGGTCTGAAAGTCAGGGACAGAATCCCAGGTCTGAAAGTCAGGGACAGTATCCCAGGTCTGATAGTCAGGGATAGTATCCCAGGTCTTGTATTCAGGGATAGTATCCCATGTCTGATATTTAGGGGCAATATCCCAGGTCTGATAGTCAAGGACACTATCCCAGGACTGATAGTCAGGGACAATATCCCATATCTGATATTCAGGGATAGTATCCCAGGTCCGATAGTCAGGGACAATATCCCAGGTCTGATAGTCAGGGATACTATCCCAGGTCTGATAGTCAAGGACGGTATCCCAGGTCTCAGAGTTAGGGAAAATATCCCAGGTCTTATAGTCAGGGATAGTATCCCAGGTCTGATAAAGACAGAATCCCAGATCTGATAGTCAGGGACAATATCCAATGTCTGATAGTCAGGGATAGTATCCCAGGTTTGATAGTCAGAAACAGTATTCCAGGTTTGATAGTTGGACAGTATCCCAGATCTTATCATCAGGATTAGTATCCCAGGTCTGACAGTAAAGGACAGTATCCCAGGTCTGATATTCAGGGACAGTATCCCAGGTCTGATATTTAGGGATAGTATCCCAGGTCTGATAGTCAGGAACAGTATCCCAGGTCTGAAAGTCAGGCACAGTATCCCAGGTCTGAAAGTCAGGCACAGTATCCCAGGTCTGATAGTCAGGGATAGTATCCCAGGTCTTGTATTCAGGGTTAGTATCCCATGTCTGATATTTAGGGGCAATATCCCAGGTCTGATAGTCAGGGACAGTATCCCAGGTCTGATAGTCAGGAACAGTAATCCTGATCTGATAGTCAGGGACATTATCCCAGGTCTGACAGTCAGGAACAGTATTCCTGATCTGATAGTCAGGGACATTATCCCAAGTCTGACAGTCAGGAACAGTATTCCAGGTTTGATAGTCGGACAGTATCCCAGGACTGATATTCAGGGACAGTATTCCAGGTCTGACAGTAAAGGACAGTATCCCAGGTCTGATATTCAGGGACAGTATCCCAGGTCTGATATTTAGGGATAGTATCCCAGGTCTGATAGTCAGGAACAGTATCCCAGGCCTGAAAGTCAGGGACAGTATCCCAGATCTGATAGTCAGGAACAGTATCCCAGGCCTGAAAGTCAGGAACAGTATCCCAGGTCTGAAAGTCAGGGGCAGTATCCCAGGTCTGATAGTCAGGAACAGTAATCCTGATCTGATAGTCAGGGACATTATCCCAGGTCTGACAGTCAGGAACAGTATTCCAGGTTTGATAGTCGGACAGTATCCCAGGACTGATATTCAGGGACAGTATCCCAGGTCTGACAGTAAAGGACAGTATGCGAGGTCTGATTTTCAGGGATAGTATCCCAGGTCTGATATTCAGGGATAGTATCCCAGGTCTGAGAGTCAGGGACAGTATCCCATGTCTGATAGTCAGGGACACTATCACAGGTCTGATAGTCAGGGACAATATGTCAGGTCTGATAGTAAGGGATAGTATCCCAGGTCTGATATTCAGGGAGAGTATCCCAGATCTGATAGTCAGGGACACTATCACAGGTCTGATAGTCAGGGACACTATCCCAGGTCTGATAGTCAGGGATAGTATCCCAGATCTGATAGTCAGGGACTCTATCGCTGGTTTGATAGTTGGACAGTATCCCAGATCTTATCATCAGGGATAGTATCCCAGGTCTGACAGTAAAGGACAATATCCCAGGTCTGATATTCAGGGTCACTATCCCAGGTTGAGAGTCAGGAAGTCTATCCCAGATCTGATAGTCAGGAACAGTATCCCAGGTCTGATGGTTAGAGACAGTATCCCAGGTCTGATAGTCAGGGATAATATCCCAGGTTTGATAGTTTGGGATAGTTTCTCAGAGATGATAGCCAGGGATAGTATCCCAGATCTGATACTCAGGGACAGTGTCCCAGGTTTGATAGTCAGGAAGACTATCCCAGATCTGATAGTCAGGGATACTATCCCAGGTTTGATAGTCAGAAACAGTATTCCAGGTTTGATAGTTGGACAGTATCCCAGATCTTATCATCAGGGATAGTATCCCAGGACTGACAGTAAAGGACACTATCCCAGGTCTGATAGTCAGGGACAGTATCCCAGATCTGAAAGTCAGGGACAGTATCCCAGATCTGATAGGGATAGTATCCCAGGTCTGATTGTCAGGGATAGTATCCCAGATCTGATAGTCAGGGTTAGTATCCCAGGTCAGATTGTCAGGGATAGTATCCCAGGTCTGATAGTCAGTAACAGTATCCCAGATCTGATATTCAGGGACACTATCCCAGATTTGATATTCAGGGACAGTATCCCAGGTCTGATGGTCAGGGACAGTATCCCAGATCTGATAGTCAGGAACAGTATCCCAGGTCTGATGGTCAGGAACAGTATCCCAGATCTGATAGTCAGGGATACTATCCCAGGTCTGATAGTCAGGGATAATATCCCATGTTTGATAGTTAGGGATAGTTTCTCAGGGATGATAGCCAGGGATAGTATCCCAGATCTGATACTCAGGGACAGTGTCCCAGGTTTGATAGTAAGGGATAGTATCCCAGTTCTGATATTCAGGGACAATATGCCAGGTCTGATAGTAAGGGACAGTATCCCAGGTCTGATAGTAAGGGATAGTATCCCAGGTCTGATATTCAGGGAGAGTATCCCAGATCTGAGAGTCAGGGACACTATCACAGGTCGGATAGTCAGGGACACTATCCCAGGTCTGATAGTCAGGGATAGTATCCCAGGTCTGATAATCAGGGACTCTATCCCAGGTTTGATAGTCAGGGACAGTATTCCAGGTTTGATAGTTGGACAGTATCCCAGATCTTATCATCAGGGATAGTATCCCAGGTCTGACAGTAAAGGATAGTATCCCAGGTCTGATATTCAGGGACATTATCCCAGATCTGATAGTCAGGGACCATTATCCCAGTTCTGATATTTAAGGATCGTATCCCAGGTCTGATATTCAGGGACAGTATCCCAGGTCTGATATTCAGGGACAGTATCCCAAGTCTGATAGTCACTGACTGTGTCCCAGGTTTGATAGTCAAGGACAGTATCCCAGGTCTCAGAGTTAGGGACAATATCCCAGGTCTGATAGTCAGGGATAGTATCCCAGATCTTATCGTCAGGGATAGTATCCCAGGTCTGATAGTCAGGGACAGTATCCCAGATCTGATAGTCAGGGACACTATCCCAGGTTTGATAATCAGGGACAGCATCCCAGATCTAACAGTCAGGGATAGTATCCCAGGTCTGATAGTCAGGGACGCTAATCCAGGTCTGATAATCAGGGACAATATCCCAGTTATGACAGAAGGGATAGTATTCCAGGTCTGATAGGGATCAATCCCAGGTCTGATAGTCAGGGATAGTATCCCAGGTTTGATAGTCAGAAACAGTATTCCAGGTTTGATAGTTGGACAGTATCCCAGATCTTTTTGTCAGGGATAGTATCCCAGGTCTGACAGTAAAGGACAGTATCCCAGGTCTGATATTCAGGGACAGTATCCCAGGTCTGATAGTCAGGGACATTATCCCAAGTCTGATAGTCAGGGATAGTATCCCAGGTCTGATAGTCATGGACAGTATCTCAGATCTGATAGTCAGGGACACTATCCCAGGTCTGATAGTGACAGTATCCCAGGTCTGATAGTCAGTGATAGTATCCCAGATCTGATAGTCAGGGACACTATCCCAAGTCTGAGAGTCAGGGACACTATCCCAGATCTGATAGTCAAGGACACTATCCCAGGTCTGATAGTGACAGTATCCCAGATCTGATAGTCAGTGATAGTATCCCAGATCTGATAGTCAGGGACACTATCCCAAGTCTGAGAGTCAGGGACACTATCCCAGATCTGATAGTCAAGGACACTATCCCAGGACTGATAGTCAGGGACACTATCCCAGGTCTGATAGTCAGGGGCAGTATCCCAGGTCTGATAGTCAGGGACAGTATCCCAGGTCTGAAAGTCAGGGACAGTATCTCAGATCTGAGAGTCAGGGACCGTATCCCAGGTCTGATAGTCAGGGGCAGTATCCCAGGTCTGAAAGTCAGGGACAGTATCTCAGATCTGAGAGTCAGGGACCGTATCCCAGGTCTGATAGTCAGGGGCAGTATCCCAGGTCTGAAAGTCAGGGACAGTATCTCAGATCTGAGAGTCAGGGACCGTATCCCAGGTGTGATACTGAGGGACACTATTTTCCCTTCTCCATACTCCAGGCCCAGTTTTGACCTTGGCTGTACTCAGCGCAGAAAACCCATTTTCACCTCCTCGATGTCCCCACTATCACCTGCCCTTTCTCCTGAGCTGATTCTTTATTCATCCCTTTTGTCTGCTGTGCGGTTTTGTCTCTTCCTCTGGGTTTCATGTCTACTTCTCCTGCCATTGCCCTCTCCCCAGCCCCTCGCTATCCCTGTCCTCAGGATACCGTGCAGATGAAGGGTCAGCAGAGCCAAAGCGTTAACTCTGTTTCTTTCCCACCGTTGCTGCCAGAACTGCTGAGATTCTCCAGCAGTTTCTGTTGTGGTTTCGGAAGGATGCGTCGCTTGCTGCTAACTCTGAGGTGGGTAGGGTCTGTGAAGACAGCAGCATTGCCAGTGTTGCATTGGGATAGCAACCTGCCAACCACAGTGGCTCTGCCCTGGTACGTGGGAGCCCGTTGTTGTTATCACGCAGAGAGCATACAATCTGAGAGTTCTCTTTATTATCTACACAGTGCTATGTACAGTAGGATGTGAGCTAACAGCAAAGGTGAGACACACTGCTCAGCAAAGTGACGATGCAAAATATAAAGCAGTTATAACACTGTGGCGCTTAATGTCAGTGCAAGTTACTCTAGAATCTGATTTATAAAACAATTCTCTCATGGGACATGGGCATTACTGGCTGGCACAGTATTTATTACCCCGTCCCGAGTCCCCCTTGAGAAAGTAGGGGTGAGCTGCCTTCTTGAACCACTCAATGTGCTGCAGGTTGGTGTCCAGATTTAGCAGCAGCCTGGTTGTCATGGCTACAACTTGCCAAAAGAGGGTGACCGAGAGCAGAGGAAGCACAAAGCCCGGACTCACTTTAAAATAATCTCCCAGGGGTTTTTAACAGGATGTCTCACACACCTGTTGGTATTGGTAATGCTAGTTTCCAGTAAAATTATCGCCTTTATTCAAAACGCACTTGCTCAAGTCTGTAGGCCCCAAAGCTGCAAACATCTCCCAAGGCAGAACGCACATTTTTGAGGGGAATGGAATTGGGAATTCAGGGAAGTTATGTTACAGTTTTACTGCAGCTCACACTCTGAGGACAGCATTAACTGACAGCTCAGGTCTCTGGCATATTAGAGGAGATAGCAAGGTATTGGTGATGGTATTCTACAGGGGTGGTGCCAGTACTGAGAGGTTAGAGCTATCAGTGAGGGTCAAAATGAAGGTCTTTAAATTGTAAAAGAGTTTGATGGAACTGATGTCAAGGTGATGTGTTCACGTGCTGGTGAGACTAGAATGAAGGGCTCTGAGTATTAGATTGGTCACTCACTGATCCACCAGGAAATTCAGGAGCCATGATTTTTTTTTCATCCAGAGGTTGGTGAGAAGGTGAGATGTACAGAGCAAATATCAGGCCAGGGGTTAAGGAGAGGCAGGATCAATACCTCAGGGCTGAATAAAACAAGCACTTGATGATGAGGTTCAATGAAATCGGGTCATGGGGGACTTGTGTGGAGGATATCATGGAATTCTCACTGGATTGATAGTCCACAGAGCCGGGTTCAAGTCCCGCTATGGCCGATGGTGGGATTTGAATCCAATGAAAGGAAATCTGGGATTCAGTGTCTAATGATGATCATGTCAGTTGTTGGGAAAACCCATCTGGTTCACTAACGTCCTTTAGGGAAGGAAACTGCCATCCTTACCCGGTCTGACCTACATGTAAATCCAGACCCACACACTCTGAACAATGATTGCTGGCTTGGCCAGAGACCCCCACATCACATGAACTGAAAATAAAAACCAAAACAAAAATTGCTAGCCCAGCTGAGTGGGCCAAATGGCCTGATTCTGTGAAGGAATACCAAAGGCCTTATTGATTAGATTAGATTACTTACAGTGTGGAAACAGGCCCTTCGGTCCAACAAGTCCACACCGACCCGCAACCCACTACATTTACCCCTTGCCTAACACTATGGGCAATTTAGCATGGCCAATTCACCTGACCCACACATCTCTCAACTGTGGGAGGAAACCGGAGCACCCGGAGGAAACCCACACAGACACGGGGAGAACGTGCAAACTCAATACAGTCAGTCGCCTGAGGCGGGAACTGAACCCGGGTCTCAGGCGCTGTGAGGCAACAGTGCTAACCACTGTGCCACCGTGCCGCCCTATTGCAAAAGGATGGTCTTCTCACACAGCTCAGGTTGTAAATAGATAATATAATAACCCAGCAAGTCCCCAGACAGGGGGGGAGTGATTCTGTGGTTTGTTTTCACGTCCCTGAACTGAAAGGTTAAAGTCCTGTTTATGGCTGCAGTAATGTACATTCATGCTAATCCGCAGTCTGGGAAAAATGTGAAGGGGTGAGTAGGGAGAAGGCCATCTGATGGTTAAACAAATTGAAACTGAACAAAACCCCAATGGTGGTGGCTACACAGCCAACACTGAGGTGACTCCCCATACCCAGTGGATAAACAAGTGCTCGAAGCTACACAACCCCGACAGGATAGACACAGGAAGGATGTTCCTGAAGCTAGGGGAGTCTGGAATCAGGGTTTGGGGCCAAGGGGGATCAGAGCAGGAACAGGAGATTGAGCTTGATAACCCACCGAGATGGTCATGAACGCCTGAGCAGGTTGAAATGGCCTCCTCCTGATGCTAGGCGCTATGTTTTGGTTTATCTGTGACTCATATCATTCACATCAATCTATCCAAAATGTCTAGGTTTAAGCCATCATTGGTGATTATAGCTCCCCAGGAATACTGAGGAGGACTTCCGAAATCTTGGAAGCCCAATTCCACAAAACAATTTGAAAGGAGTCTGCTTCCTGATAAGCTCATTGGGTTACATACAAAAATCCATGATGTTGGGCCCAATGGCCTCGTCCTGTGCTGTACGTCCTACAGCTCTGCCCACGGTCCCACACTGAGAGAAATCCCTTTTCATCCCACTTCCTCCATCAGCCTGCTCACCAATCCCCTCCTTAACTTTTCGGTGAGTTCTTTGTTTAAATGTCATTCTCTTTTTCTCACTGGAAATTCCAACAACTCTGCTCCAACCACCACACAAAAAGAAACCTTTCAGTTGTCTGTGATGGTGTTATGTCTGTTTCCCCTTATTCACCCACTCGTTCACAGTGGAAATAATTCATTGCTCATTTATCCAGCATATGCCTGTTCAATCTCTGAACTCAATCCCATGGTGCTGATCTGTATCTATACCGCGGTTCTGTTCTCCTGATGATGCTATCGATCTGCACTTATACATTGAGCTCACCAGCTTGACTTGTCAAATCTAAAAAGCTTTGGGAGAAGGAATTGTAGGATTCACCCTCTGTGCATACAAGTGCTCTATAACATTGTTCCAGAATTGTCTGGTTCCCACTGGGGATCCTCCCTCCATCATTCTGGGTTCCCAAGTATCACCTCCCACCCCTAGACAACAAGGATCAATAGTTTGTGGTTTAGTCATGTCTTCCATTTCCCACAGGCAGGGGAACACAAGCCTGGACTGTGCGATGGGGATAATATCATCCTGCTTAGATTTAGAATTTGGTTTTACTGTCACGTGTCCCTCCGAGACCCAGACCTCCTTCCTGAGTCTCGCGCCCGAAGGTGCCCGGCTTTCTCAGATTCTGCAGCATCCCTCCTTCTTCGTCATCTCTGAGGATGTCCACGGCCTACTCCAGTTCAGATCACAATGACACCTCCCTGTAACAGGTACCTCCCAAACAGCACCTCACCATCTCCCTCCTGCAAGTGTCAATGTGTTCAAATCTCATGGAGGGCCACAGCACAGAAGTACGCCTTTCGGCCCGTCCAGTCTACACTGGTAACGAACAATCACCTCACGGTTCTAATGCCATCTTGGCCCACTTGTGCACCAAGTGCACATTTAAATACTTCCTAAATGTTCTGAAGGTACCTGTAGTTGGTGAGTTGGGTGTAAATGGTTGTCCTCATAAGCTGTTTAAACTGCCAATCTATGCCACACAACCCCAACAAGGGGGAATTTCCTTCCTGCCTACACTGTCCATGTCCCTCATAATTGTACACACCTCGATCATCTCGTCATCATACGGTTTATTCCTTGCAGCCACCTTGTTTCACTTTTATTTACCGTGACTGGAGGGGTCAGTGGCAAGGCCAGTATTGGTTCCCCATCCCTGATTACTCTCTAAATGAGTGACTCGCTCACGCCATCTGATAGCCACGATGTGGAGGAGCCGGTGTTGGACTGGGGTGTACAAAGTTAAGAATCACACAACACCAAGTTATAGTCCAACAGGCTTATTAGGAAGCACTAGCTTTCAGAGCACTGCTCCTTTGTCATTTTCCTGATTCCTTGCATCTCGGCAAATGATGGAGGAGCAGCACTCTGAAGGGTTGTACTTCCAAATAAAACTGTTGGACTATAACCTGGTGTGGTGTGACTTTTAGCCATATAACGGTTAGGTATCCATGGGTAGACTAGACTGATGTAGCTCAATTCCTTCCCTAAAATGCGTGTCAATGGTAGATTCATGGTCAAGTCAGCATTACTGGAATTAGTTTATTTTTCAAGATTATTGAATTCAAATTCCACCAGTGGCCAGGGTTCCCACCCTCAAGGCATTAACCTGGACCTGGATGGATTTCTAATCCAGTGATGTTACCATCACACCACTCCCCCTGACAATATCTCGAACTGACAATCTTCAAGCCGATCAGTAAATGTGCTAACCCATGACAAATTGACAAACAAAATAGTTTAAACGGATGCTTTAAAGTTTGGAAAAGGTGAGGCAGAGCAGATTAAAGCTTCCTGAGCAGAATAACAGTTAACATTCACATGTAACCTGCAAATCAGTTAGCAAATGTTTCACTCTGTGGGATGCAGCTCCCCCCCAGACTGCACAGTCAAGCCAAACTACCTCCTCAGGGCCAGGAGGAAACAAAAAA
Organism: Hemiscyllium ocellatum; assembly: GCF_020745735.1. NCBI lineage: Eukaryota > Metazoa > Chordata > Chondrichthyes > Orectolobiformes > Hemiscylliidae > Hemiscyllium > Hemiscyllium ocellatum. Next base: position 7,343,600 of record NC_083435.1, read on the forward strand.
CTCTGGGAAATGCAGCCAAATCCCAGAATAATGGTGCTGTCTAACCTTTGACAGGAGGTGATGGCCTAGAGCTAATGTCTCTGGGTCAGTTATCCAGACCCCCAGGTTCATGTTCTGCAGTTTGTATCTCACCACGGGTGAAATTTGAATTCAATAAAATCTGGAATGGAAAGCTAGTCTAACATTGTCAATTGTTGTTAAAAAGAAAATCTGATTGACTCACGCCCTTTCGGGAAAGAAATCTGCCCTCCTTCCCTGGTCTGGCCTCCATGTGACTCCAGAACCACCGCAATATGGCTGACCCTTAATGGCCCTCGGAAATGGTTCCATTCAGTTCGAGGCAGCAAGTAATGGGCAATAAATGCTGGGGACGCCCGAAAAGAATAAAGGGGGAAACATTCCATTTATATCTAAGCTCGGTCCAGACGGAGCAGATATAATCTGCCCTCTGCTCCTGACTCATATGTTCATAAAACAACACGAGATGAGGAATCTGACTGAAACCAATAGACACCAATCAGTGGAGGATTGTGGGAATTCTGTTCAGTCAAAGGAAAGAGGAGCAGGGTCTTAAATGTTGGTGGGAGGAAACAATTTTCCGATGGAGGGTCACTGGACTCTCTGTTTTTCTCTCACCACAGATGCTGCCAGACCTGCTGAGTTTCTCCAGCACTTCCTGGGCTTTTGTTTAAGACACCTTGTGCTATCAGAATCAGGATAGGCCCACCATTTGGGCAGAGAGTGCTGATTCAGTGGGCCACCATTGGCAGCTCTAATCCTCAGACCATGCCCCTACTCAGACTGCGTACAGATTATCAAGCACCGATCCCTGCGCCCTTGCTCTGATGAGTGCAAGATGAAAAGTTCCCGTTTCTCTCCTTTCGGCATTGTTTTTTTTGTTCTCTGCTTCCAGGCAATTATTTCACAAGGTATTAATTCTTTGAAACTTAGTATATTGGACAGGAATACCACAGCCCAGTGATTTGACATCATTGGAGGGAAAGAGCGACACTGATGAATTCTCTGGGATAAGACCAACAGGAACAGTAGCAGCCCACTCTGCCCATCAGCTCTGCCCATTCACATCCTCAAACACACTTACTGACTCAACTCGACAGCCCTGTGTGGTAAGGAATAGTGCAGACTCACTCCCCTCAGAGAGGAGAAATTCCTCCTCAGCTCTGTCTCATATTGGAGACTCTTTGTTCTGAGATGATGGCCCTCTGGCCTCAGACCCTCCCACAGCAGGAAGCAGCCTTTCCACACCTTATCCTGATCAGGCCTCTAAGAAAGTTGTATTGCCTGAATCGTAATGATTGGAGGCTCTTGCCTTGTGAAGGCATCCATGGTTAGTTTCTGGGATATTGTCTGAGGAACGATTGAGCAGAATGGATGAGGCTCTCCAGAATTGGGATGAAGGGAGATTCCCCCTTTGAAACAATTCTGAGGGGCTGGGACGACAGGATCAGGAGAGGGGCACAGACACAGGGCTGAGACAAGGAGAGATCCCTTCAGCAAAAGCACTTTGGAGACCTTGTGGATTCCCCTTTGCTGAGAACATTTCGGAGAGGGGTTGAAAGATTTTGTTGAAGTAATAGCGAGTTGGGGGACATGGAGATTGAACTGGAAGGTTGAGTTTGGGGGGGGGGGAAGAGGGGTCAGCCACCACATTATTGAACTGCACAGTAGGCTGGAGGAGGGGCGATATGTGCTCCTGTCACTGATGTTACAGAGAATTGGAATCTGCGCCAGGACTAGGAAAAGGGAAGGAATGAACGTGTTGAAGTCCAGCCTGGATCAGTTAGTGGCTATCCGACTGATGTGAAAAGACTCCCCAACACAGTGACTGAGACACTCATGGAGATGTGCAGCCCGGAAACCTTCAGTCCAACTCATCCACGCTGACCAGATATCCCAACCTAATCTACTCCCATTTGCCCACATCCCTCCAAACCCTTCCTACTCAAAAGTCCATCCTGATGCCTTTTAAATGTTGCAATTGTACCAGCCTCCAGCACATCCTCTGGCAGCTCCTTCCATACACGCGCCACCCTCTGTGTGAAAAAGTTGCCCCTTAGGTCCCTTTTATATCTTTCCCCTCTTCCCCCTAAACCTATGCCCTCTAGTTCTGGACCTTGTCTAGTCACCCCATCCATGCCCCTCGTGATTTGATCAACCTCTGATCACATCTGCCAACCCTGGCTTGGGAATTTTGAGCATCCCTTCAGCTTGGGTTGCAGCTTTTCACAAAAGTCAGTAGTTCCTAAAATCCCTCCCCTTTTCTGAAAGTCCTCAACCCCGCAATTACTGATGGCTTTAAGTTTCCCCTCACACCATTCTGGAGATGACTTTCAGACAGTGAATCACCCGATTTGTGATAATCGGAAAAACACAGTGAACAAAACCAAGAGGCTTTTGGGGATCTTAAAAAGAAGTAAGAGCAGCGTTTGTATTATTTTGTGTGTGTGTGTTTTTTAATAAAGAAAGTGATCTCTCTTCTCAGTTTCAGAGTATACACACACACACACACACAGCCCTGACTCTCGGAGGCTGGCCCTGAAACAGGGTAATTCCCAGGGGGGACCTCTTCAAATACCTCGCGGTGTGAAAGTGTGAGGCAGAGGCGGAGAGGATGAGCAGCGAGAGGATGTTGGCGGAGCTGGAGCAAGGCAGGGAGCGTGAGGGAGGGAGCCCCCGGGGCGGTGCACGCTGTCTCCCCCTGCTCAGCACCCTCACTCTGGTCGCCTTTCTGGCTGGCTGTGGGTATCTCCTGCTCAGCCAGACCCACTCCCCAGCTCACAGCCAGGCTAACTGGGTAAGGCAAGGCTCGCTTCCCTCTCCACTTGCTGTCCCTGAGGGTCAGAGGCACCGTCCCCTGTTTAACTTTGTGCAGCTCTGAACCTGAGCTGGGTTTATTTATTGGCAGCACAGGGTTGAGTTGAGGGTCACTGCCCAGAGCCGTGTGGGGTGGGGAAGGGCTCTGGGCGGGCTGGGGTGGGGTTGGTGCATTTCATTCTGATTGCTCCCCCGCGCCGGTAGGTGCCGCTCTCGACGGCCTGCATTGCTCTAGCGCCGGGAAATGCAGCTCCCAGCTCCCCGTCCCTTGCCCGGCCGGAGGTGGAGCCCGGTTCCCAGCCGGTGTCCAGCGATCCTCGGGGTGTCTGCTGTGGTCAAGGGCAGGCTGGGAGCTGCTGCGGGGATGGGGGGGATATGGGCAATGGGGGTGGGGATATGGGGAATGGGGAATTGGGATGGGGATGGGGAATGGGGATGGTGATGGGGAATGGGGAATGGGGATGGTGATGGTGATGGGGAATGGGGAATTGGGATGTTGATGGTGATGGGGAACGGGGAATTGGGATGGGGATGGGGAATGGGGATGGTGATGGGGATGGGGATGGGGATGGGGAATGGGGAATGGGGAATTGGGATGGGGATGGGGAATGGGGATGGTGATGGGGAATGGGGAATTGGGATGGTGATGGTGATGGGGAACGGGGAATTGGGATGGGAATGGGGATGGGGAATGGGGAATTGGGATGGGAATGGGGATGGTGATGGAAAATGGTGATGGTGATGGGGATGGGGAATGGGGATGGTGATGGGGATGGGGATGGGGATGGGGAATGGGGAATGGGGAATTGGGATGGGAATGGGGATGGGGATGGGGATGGTGATGGGGATGGTGATGGGGAAGGGGATGGGGAATGGGGAATTGGGATGGTGATGGGGATGGGGAATGGGGATGGTGATGGAGAATGGGGATGGTGATGGGGACGGTGACGGTGATGGGGAACAGGAAGGGGATGGGGAATGGGGATGGGAATGGAAAATGGTGGGCGGCACGGTGGCACAGTGGTTAGCACTGCTGCCTCACAGCGCCTGAGACCCGGGTTCAATTCCCACCTCAGGCGACTGACTGTGTGGAGTTTGCACATTCTCCCTGTGTCTGCGTGGGTTTCCTCCGGGTGCTCCGGTTTCCTCCCACAATCCAAAGATGTGCGGGTCAGGTGAATTGGCCATGCTAAATTGCCCGTAGTGTTAGGTAAGGGGTATATGTAGGGGTATGGGTGGGTTGCGCTTTGGCGGGTCGGTGTGGACTTGTTGGGCTGAAGGGCCTGTTTCCACACTGTAAGTAATCTAATGGGGATGGGGATGGGGATGTCTCCCTGAGACAGGAGCTGCAGCCATGCCTCCTCCCTGTCTGTTCCCCCCTGGCCCCCCTCTGAGATCCTGGACTGACTGAGACACTGCAATGCCATAGCGCCTGCGATACTGAGTCCTCCCCAACCCCCCCCCTCACTGAGCCCAGCAGTGATTTGTAACCTTCAGTGTGGGTTTTCCTGCTTACTCTCTGTTCCTTTCTACAGAAGGCTGCACTGAGAGGAGCTGACGATATGTCCGCCAATAGTGGTAAGTTCTCTCTGTACCCACTGTCTTTCTAACGGGCCCCATCTCCCTCATTCACTGCCCCCCCCCCCATCAATCTAGTTCTGTCCCTGTCTGTGTGTCTGCCTCTCTGCTAACAGTCTCTCTCTCTCTGTTCCTGCTTTCTAACTGCCCTTATTCTTTCTGTTTGTCATTCTCCCCATCCTCACTCTCAGTTTCTATATATCTATTTGTCACTGTCCCTGTTAATGTATCTGTGTTTCTATCCCCGTCCCTGTCAGTTCCGGTTTTATTCACTTTCTCTGTTTTGCTGTCTCACTTCCTGTCTGACTTGAATTTTCTCTTTCTCTGTTGGCTTCTGCGTGCCTCTCTCTTTGCCTCTGTCTGTCTCTGCATTTCCCGCTCTCCCTGTCTCTCTTTATCTCTCTCTCTCTGTCTGTCTTTATCTCTCTCTCTCTGTCTGTCTTTATCTCTCTCTCTCTGTCTTTATCTCGTTCTGTCTGTCTTTATCTCTCTCTCTCTTTATCTCTCTCTCTGTGTCTTTATCTCTCTCTCTGTCTTTATCTCTCTCTGCTGAAAATGTGTTGCTGGTTAAAGCACAGCAGGTCAGGCAGCATCCAAGGAACAGGAAACTCGACGTTTCAGGCCAGAGCCCTTCATCAGGCTCTGGCCCGAAAAGTCGAGTTTCCTGTTCCTTGGATGCTGCCTGACCTGCTGCGCTTTTCCAGCAACACATTTTCAGCTCTGATCTCCAGCATCTGCAGACCTCACTTTTTACTCGAAGATTTATCTCTCTCTCTCTGTCTTTATCTCTCATTCTCTCTTTATCTCCCTCTGTCTGTCTTTCTCTCTCCCTGTCTGTCTTTATCTCTCTCTCTCTCTCTCTGTCTTTATCTCTCTCTCTCTCTCTCTCTCTCTCTGTCTTTATCTCTCTCTCTCTCTCTGTCTTTGTCTTTATCTCCCTCTCTCTGTCTTTATCTCTCTGTCTGTCTGTCTTTATCCCTCTCTATGTCTTTATCTCTCTCTCTCTCCATCTGTCTTTATCTCTCTCTCTCTGTCTTTATCTCCCTCTCTCTGTCTTTATATGTCTCTTTCTCTCCCCCTGTCTGTCTTTATCTCTCTCTCTCTCTCTCTGTCTTTATGATTCTGTCTCTCCTAGTCACTAGATCTGGATGCACATGAACACCTCTGCCCCCCCCCCCCCCCCCCTCTCTCTCTGTGCCTGTCAGTCGGTGCTCTGTGGGTAACCCAGCAGGGTCTGAGTTTCTCTCTTTTCCATTTCCCAGGTTTGCCTCGACTCATGCAGCAGGTGGGGAGTGACCCCCGGCCGAGAATCGCAGCTCACCTGACAGGTATCGTCTGTTTGCTGATATCTCACAGACTGCTGAAGGCTGGGTTTATTTATTATCCTGTATCATGGGAGACAGTACATCACCGGAGAGATCAGTGTCTGTTTCAGTCCTGGCCCCATCAGAATGTTAGCCTCCGTGTACTGTATTACTGTATGACTGTATATCCCTGCCTCCTGTGGTATCTACTTGCCCTGTCCCTCAGTCTCTGCTTTGGCCCTTCCCCTGCTGCCCTCTGGTGTTCACGGCTGAGCACTGAGTGTCTGTGAGCTCTCCCACCCCCTGGACTGAATCAGTGAGGGCATCTGCTGTCCTGTCCTTACAAAGCGAAGGCACAGACAGAAATGAAAGCTGACCAGTTTGTTGCTATTTTTTTAAAAAAGGTGCCGTTGTCATGGGACCTTTCCATGGTTTTTCCCCTCTGGTGGAGGAAGGGAGGGGAGGGGGTCAGCATGGATAAGATGGGCCAAAGGGCTCCCTTCTCTGCTGTCGCTATCTGATTCCCAGGTGTCTTGAAGCACTGTTAAAGGCCCTGGGGGTCCTGGGAGTTCAGGAGCAGGCTGAGGTCTCTCTCCCTCAGCCAGGCAAGGGGAGACGTGTTCTCGGGTGTTGGAATGTGAATGGGCTCCATACCTCTGACTCTCCGACCTGTTATCCTCTCACCCCCCACTCTCCCAAACACCCTCTGTGGAAAACCTCGCTGAACTGGCTCTCACTCAGCGCTACCGTCGTATGAGGCTAAGCCAAGAGTTTTTAGCTGGGGGGCCCCATTGGGTGCTAGATCTGGACGTGGTGGGCTGAATGGCCCTTTCCCACCCGCTGCGAGCGAAGGTTTTTAAGGGAAAGAGGGATGAAGAACAGGACCAAAAGTCTGAGTGAAGTTGGGTGTTGGGGGGGGGAGGAGGGCAGGGCCGATGTGATTGTGTGAGAAATGCCTCACATGTCCAGGAGAGGGCGATCTCCTGGCATTGAAGCACCCGGGCAGCAGAGGGCACTCTGCCCTTCCCCGTGTGACTGGGTCCCACTGGAACACACGAGGGTGAGGCACTGCGGGCGCTGGAGATGCCACCTCAGAACAGAGGCCGCTGGAAGTACTCAGCACGCCTGGCCGCGTCGGTGGGATAGAGAGTCCAAGCTGAGCCATCGGGCAACCTTTGACCTCTCCATGTTTCCGCCCTCTGGCAACTGTCTGTGTGGAGTTTGCACATTATCCGTGTGTGTGTGTGTGTGTGTGTGTGTGTGGTGTTCCCTCCGGGTGCTCCGGTTTCCTCCCATATCCCAGGTGAATCGGCCACGCTAAATTGCCCCACAGTGTTCAGGGATGCGTAGGTTAGGGGCAAATGTAGAGTAGTGGGGTAGGGGAATGGGTTTGGGTGGGAGACTGTTCAGAGGGTTGTTGGGCCGAAGGGCCTGTTTCCACACTGTGGGGATTCTGTGACACTCTCACCTACCAACAGGCACCCCTCCCCCTATCACAGGGCGGGGGGTAGGGAGGGGGTGTGGAACTGGAAAAGAAAAACCCGTAGTCATGACCGTTACACTCATTCTCTCCATCTCTTCCTCTCCTCCCTCTCTCCTTCTCTCTGGTTCACAGCCAATCCCATCCCCCAGATTTCGGACGTGCTGACTTGGCAGGAGCAGGCAGGCATAGCATTCTCCTACGGTGTGGAGTTCTCCAACAACAGCCTCCTGATCAAGCAGGCCGGCTTTTACTTCATCTACACCCAGGTGGTCTTCCACTATAGCCAGTGCGAGGACAACACCATCTTCCTGAGTCACGACATGCACAAGCTGTCCTTGGCCTACCCAGAGGAAACCATCCTGCTCAGGGCCACCAAGTCAGTCTGCCATCACGGCAGCCACTCTGACCCCTGGTTCAAGACCTCCTACCAGGGCGCCATCTTCGAGTTTGAGGCGGGCGACCGGATCTTCTCCCGGGTCTCCGAGAACGTGGTCAGGTACCTGGACAAGACCGAAGGCAAGACCTTCTTCGGAATCTTTGCCCTGTGAGGGGGGGGGGGGGCTGGAGCTGGAGCGGGGGTCCTTCCCCACCCCTTTCCCCGGCGTGTCCGCATTTGCTGTTGGCTAGGATTCAGCGGTTTCCTGCGGGACTCCTGGTCGGAGGGAGGGGAGGGGAGAGGGGAGGGGTACAGGGGCATTTTGCTGGAGTGACGTGCCAGCTCCCAAGCGGGGGTGGGTGTGAGTGGTATTGGACCAAGAGCGGGCACCTTTCATCGCCTCAAAGGGGTGGAATGTGCAGGGTGGGGGTGGGATGGGGGGTTGTTGGGGGGAAGCGTGGATGTGAGGAGAGACGACACAGACGTGATGCGTCAAGTGGCCTTCTGTAATTACTCTGTGTACAGTTGGGAAGGGGTCACGGTGTTGGTGGGATCACTGGCAGCAGAACCGGCCCCCCCTCCCTCCTTCACCACCTCCCTTCACCCACAGGCCTAGGTCCAGGTCCTGCAAGGCTGGAAATGGGATTACAATCGTTAGGCTGTCGCACGGAATCGATGGGCCGAAGGGCTTTTGTCGATGCTTCAGAGCTCCGTGACCCACTCGGGCAGACGTGCTTCGGGCGTTAGCTTACACCCGGAACCCTCCCACCTTCTCTCCCCCAACCCCCAACCCCCCTCAGGTCCCCTCCCCTGCTACCCAATCCTCATTGGGACCTTTCCAATCCAAGATATTAACAATGATGGCTAACTTCAACGAAAGTTAACCTGAAAAAGTGAATACTTTTCGCTGCCCCACTCGCTGCTGAGTTGACCCGTGGCTGAATGAGTTTGGGCACTGTTTGAGTCGGGGGACACAGACTGGTTGCCCACCACCAGCTGTGTGGGTAGAGCAGGATGGGTGCACCTTTACAAGAAGTTATTGATAATACACGGGGTTTCGTTGGGGTCGATGGCAGAGATTGGTTGCTTCCTTGCAGCCCAGATGGGGCCCACAATGTGACAGAGCCCACGAATTAATCCAAAGGAAAACTGGGCAGAAACGAGGAGCTCCCGCTGACTGAGAGAGGGGCAAGTGAATGGGTTGGGCTGTATTCCAAAGGAGGCGGGGTATACTGAGGGGGTTAACGTGAGGAATGTGGACCCGGGGAAGGAGTTACATGGAGCCTTGGAGTATAATGCCTTTTTTTGTTGTTGCATGTGAGAGTCTTAATGTCAAAGAAGCCCCCACCCCCTCCCGACTGTAATGATTGCCTGAGGAACAACCGTGCAATAATTGAGCTCAGAATAAGCTGGTGTGTTTAAAAAAAAATTGTTTGGAAAATCTCTTTTTGCGATTAACCCGCCCTGATTTAACTTATGACAAATGTTGTTATTTTACCTGAAATCCTGAAGGGGTACACTAATTCCAATCTGCCTGGAGTTACCTGGTGGGAGGTTTGGTTTAACCAGTCCTCCACCAGCCTGGTTTCTCTGAAGTATTGGCCCATGTCCTGGCACTCAGTCTGGTAGTTATGTCAGCTTCATGAATGTATGCACTGCACATGTCAATCAGAATTGCTTCTTCCTTCCCATGGGTGACTTAGGACCCATCTTTAATTTATTGCTGAATGCTGTGATTTTATTGCAAAGCCCTGGAACCCCCTCCCTCCAACTTGTCGAAGCAGTTTGTGTGACAGCACACAATGACTGGTTACTCGGCACTGCCCACTTACTGTACAACCTTCGCAAAAGTTGAATTCATTGACTGCTACACACACATGCATGCACGCAGACATGCTTACACACACAGGCACACACACAGACACGTACATGCATGTATGTGGGTATACACACATGCACACAATCATGTACATGTATGGACTTAGATATGCACACAGGCATGCATGCATACCGACACACATGCACACAGACATGTATATGTATGTATATAGATATGCACACAGAGACGTACATGCATGTATACAGACACACACACATGCACACAGACACGTACATGCATGCACACAGATACGCACACACATGCATTCAGACACACATGCACAGACGCATGCATGCATGTATACAGATGCAGACACACATGTCTGCAGACATGTGCATGCATGTATCTGGGAAGACCATCTTTTCCTGAATGTGGCAGCTCTGAGCTTGTTATCTGATCAATAAGCTTTGATCCTCTTCTCTCTCCTTCTTTCTGTCATGTCAAAGGTCAATCTGTAACGCCATTAGCATTCAGAGCATTGCTTTCAAACACAGCATACTGTGTAACCTTCCTCCCAATCTGATCCCCACTGCACTGACACTGACATTTCCTTTCTCTGATGGGCAGCATGGAGCCCTCACTGGGTAGACCCGCACTTACCACCCGTCTCTCAGTGGCTTGCTTGGCCACTCACAGAGCAGTTCGGAGTTGCCCCACCCTTGCTGCATGACAGGAGTCCCTCACAACGGCCAGACCGGCCAAAGGAGGCTGATTTCCTTTCCAAGTGATTTGGGTGAGAGTCATGATCAGCCCCAGTTGCTTCCTGGCCCTCAGGAGTGGGAACCGGTTGGGGTTTTTTTTGTCCGAAACTTTATCTAAGCAATGAGAATTTAAACTCATGGGTTGGCATGTTGGGATTTAAACATGTAACCGCTGCGTTTTCACCACGCTCTCCCTCCCTCCCTCCCTCCGACGGGCCTTATGACCAGGTTATCTCCTTCGCTGCTTCCACACACACAACCTGATTCAGGGTTGGGGGTCAGGTCACTGGACCTTCTCTCCCGCTCTCCGTGGATCCCGGCCCCACACACGAGCAGCTTAGAACTGAAAACCAATCCCCCTTTTCCCGAAAGCACTGATTTCTCCCTCCCCCCTAACCCTGGCGATATTCCACAACTTGATCGACCGGGATGCTGAGAAATCCAATTGCCAACTGCTTGTGTGTTTGGAATCTGTTTAAAACCTGAACAAAATGTGCAAATATTTCTCAATGGGGTGTGGACACCGACAATGATCAATGTATCAATGGCAGGTAGAGGGCACTGTACTGAAACATGGTGCGTGTGATTGCGGATTTTAAACACTGCGAGCAGTTGATTTATTTTGGAATGTATTTAATAATAAGGACTTTGTATTTATTTATTTTTATTCAATAAAGTATTTTGGTACAAAAGGGAGCCTCCTCTCTCTCTCTCTCTTTCTCTCTCTCTCTCTCTCTCTCTATCTTGTCACTGTCAGTGTGAGGAGACTCGCTCCTAGTTTCCTGTTATCTTTCTGCTGAACCTCACTGCAGAAGGAGCAGCCCGTACCTTCCCCGCCTTCCTCCATGACCCTCTGAGTTAGAGTCAGAGAGATCTGCAGTACAGAGGCCCTTCGGCCCATTGAGTCTGCACCAGTCCCATTCTGCAGCACTCGGCCCATAGCTTTGGTTTCACGAATGCACGTCCATCTTGTTATGAAGATGTGGGTGTACTGTACCTTTAAGAAAGTTAAAAGCTAGCAGAGCTACCTGACGGCACCAAGTGTTCTCAATAAGATGCAATGTAGCATGTGGTCCAGGTAGCTGGTTGCCTGGAGACAAAAACAAATTTAAATTAGGCCAATCAGTTTAATTTATACCCCAAAACATATCAAAGTCCAATCAAGGTTGAATTGAATATATTTACAATGTTAAAAGCTAATGACACAATCCGATGCGTTGGGGGGTATAAGACTGGGAAAATCGAACAGTTGAGAGAGAACTGCCAGAAGATGTAGGCTGCTGGTGAGAACTCTCTGAGAGGTACCTGTCTAGAGAAGGAATTTGCAGAGGGAAAAACATCAACACTGACCTGGAGAGGAAATCTACAGAGGAAGATACAACGACAAGATTCCACCTGGCCTGTGTTGAAATTTGAATTTTTGGTGAACCTTAATCATGGGGTTTATTCAGGCTAGTATCAGAGAAATGAAAGTAAAAGATAAGTTAGAGGAAGGAGTTGTAAATAATTATTAGTTAATTATTCTTGGCCTCTCAAAGTTTCACAGGTTACTGCACGGGATAAATCTTTTCCGTGTTGCTGGTTTAAATTAAGCAGGAGGGTTTCACCCATGTCCTAACAGCGTGGGGGCTTGTCATCAGGATTTGAACGGTTTGGGGGCTTTTGTCCGCAATTTGAACAGTTTGGGTCTTGGATTTGTGATTTGGATAGATTTGGAGGTATGAAACATCCCGGTAGATTTAAACCTTTGCAGGTTAGATCTTTAAATAAAATGTTGGTGAGACAATTTGTTTAATTTTGGTGACTTATGGTTAGTTAATTTCAATGTGAGAGAAATGGCTCTTAAAACTGCTAAAGAGGTTCGGGGATTTGAAGATGATTCTCAAGTTTGCCAGGAAAGTTTAGAAGGAAAGAAAAAGGCCATACTTTTAGAATTAGCAAATAAGTTAGATTTGGGTTTAACCGAGGACAAAAGTGAAGCTGACATTGTAAAGGGGTTACTCAAACACTTAGGTATGTCAGGGAAACAGACAAGTGTAGTAGAGGTAGAAAATCTTAAATTAGAATTGAGGAAAATGGAGTTAGAAGATAAAGAGAGAGAGAGAGGAAAAAGAGAGAGAGAGAGAAGATTCTTGGTGAAGCGGAGAGAGAGAGAGAGAGGGGGGAAAAGAGAGAGAGAGAGAGAGAGAAGGTTCTTGGTGAAGCAGAGAGAGAGGGGAAAAAGAGAGAGGGGGGAAGAGAGAGATAGAAGGTTGTGGGTGAAGCAGAGAGAGAGAGAGAGAGAGAGAGAGAGGGAAAAAGAGAGAGAGAGAGAGAGAGAGAGGGAAAAAGAAAGAAAAGGTTAATAGCTGAGCAAAAAGAGAGAGAATTTGAACTTGAGAAGTTCCATGTAGTCAGCAAAGTTAAATTAACAGAATGGAGATTAAAAGAGAAGGCAGCAATATACACCAATATGTCAAAACTCTGCCACATTTTGATGAGAAAGCTGTTGAAGCCGCCCTTATTTCATTTGAACAATTGGCTAGGCAGGTGGAGTGGTCCGAGGATTTATGGGTAATGCTAGTTCAGACTAAACTGGTAGGCAGAGTTATTTGCCGTCCTGTCAGATGAGGGATGAAGAGATTATGAAGACGTTAAAACAGACTCTGTTAAGTGCTTATGAATTGGTACCAGAGGCATATAGACAGCAATTCAGAAACACAATTCTGACCTGGATCCTTCTTTACATTGAGTTTGAAAGAATTAAACATAGTCACTTTGATAGATGGGTGCGTGCTTTAAAAATAGATAGGACCTTTGAGGCGCGAAGCGAGTTTATTCTGCTGGAGGAGTTAAAAACTCACTTCCAGAGATGGTAAGAATTCACATGGGGGGACAGAATGTTCAGGAAGTGAGAAAGGGCAGCAGAATTAGCAGGTGAGATTAAAACAATAAAGTTATTAACTTTTACTTTAAATAGTGACTTTGGGGATAGTTTTTGCCTCAAATTTTAACAGATTACTGCATGGGAGTGAACCTTTTCTGTATTGCTGGTTTAAATTAGCAGGGGGTTTTACCCTATGTCGAAACAACTTGGGGGCTCATCGCCAGGATTTGAACGGTTTGGGTCTCGGACTCATGATTTGAACAAGTTTAGACAGATCCACTCTGAGATTTGGACAGGTTTGAATAGATTTGGGGTTAAAAAAAGCCCAATAGATTTAAACACTTATAGATTAGTGTCCTAGATCTTTAAATAAAACTTAGGTGAGACAATTTGTTTAATTATTCTCCATTACACTTAAAAATGAAGTTGTTAATTTTTACTTTAATTAGTGACTTTTAGGATAGTTCTTTACTTCTTGAATTTTAATAGGTTTCAACACGGGGGTGAACCTTTTCTGTATTGATGGTTTAAATTAGCAGAGGGGTTTACCCCATGTCGAAACAATGCCTTGTCACCTATACAAACAAACCTCCCAATCCCAGCGCTGCGCAGCCCTCAGTGTGGTGTGGCCATACTGCCTCACAGGATTGTCCTGGCTGAAGAGCTTTCATTCTTGTCATCTGGTTAGAGTCAAGGGCTCAACTATTCGCATTATAGATCATGAAATCATGAAGTTTAGGTGTAGGTTTGAATCCCCACCACGGCAAATGATGGAATTTGTATTCGATAAAAATCTGGAATTAATGGTTTAATGACGGCCAGGAATCCATTGTCGATTGTCGGAAAAACCCATCTGGTTCACTGATGTCCTCAGTGAAAGAAATCTGCCATCCTTACCTGGTCAGGCCTACATGTAACTCCAGACCCACAGCAATGTGGTTGACTCTCAGTTGCCCTCTGAAATGGCCTCGCAAGCCCATCCCATTGTACCAATTGCTACAACAGTCTCAAACAAATTAAACTGGATGGCCCAACCATCACGACTCATCAGATACTGAAACAGCCCGTGTCCAAACGTACCAATGTCCGAGAAATACCCAGACCGATGCCACAAGTGAAAAGTAACAAGTAACATCTGTGCCACACAAATACCAGGCACTGACCATCTCCAACTAACCACTGCCCCTTGATGCTGAATAATGTTACTATCACTGAAACCCGCACTAGCAACATCCTGGGAGTTACCGTTGACCAGAAAGTTGACCTGGACTTGCCATATAACCACAGTGGTTACAAGAACAGATCAGAGGTTAGGAATACTGCAGTGAGTAACTCACCACCTGGCTCACCAAAGCCTGTCCACCATCTACAAGGCACAGGTCAAGAGTGTGAGGGAATACTCCTCACCTGCCTGGATGGGAACACCACCCCCTTCAAGCCCCTTCACCATCCTGACTTGGAAATGTATCGGTGTTCCTTTACTGGTCCAAATCCTGGAATTCCCTCCCTTGGGGCATTGTGGGTCGACCTACAAAATATGGACTGCAGTGATCAAGAAAACAGCTCACCCTCACCTTCTCAAGGGGCAACTAGGGACGGGCGATAAATCTTGGTCCAGCCAGCGACACCTATGTGCCACAAGTGAATATAAAAAGCTCAGCTAGAAAGAGGGTTGCTGAGTGACAGAGCAAGCTCGGGTGGGTGAGAGGCTTTAACCCGTTCTGATATTCTGACATTCCTCAATTTCCAGACAGTCCTGGGTCCCTCCTTTGTTTTTTCCCCAAGTCCCACACCACATCACCATTCACTTCCTGAACGGGTTGGGAGTGGACCCCACCCAGAAAGCCATTGGAAGATTTCCTAGAGATGTCTGCGCTGGTCGATGACAGTACAGATGTTGTCAACACCTCCCTCCCACTGGCTCCACCACAACCTGAAAGGATCTGTCTCTTCACTCACAGACACTTACAAAAGAAGAAGCCCTTATTACATTTTTCTCTGACTCAATAAAAGAGACAAATGAAGACATGCAGCAATGAAAAAAAAACGACGTCCTTTCACAACCTCGGGGCACATAGAGTGATTTGCACCAAATGAGGCCTCATTAACGCATAGTGTAAGAGGTGCATAACCCAATTTGCATACAGGAAGTTCTGACAAACAGCATTAACTTGGTAACATAACTCTTTCTCAGGCTGTTCATTACAAGATAATTACCAACCAAAAATTTCAGCAGAACTTCCCTGTTTTCCCTCAAATTAGTGATTGTGTCACCTTTTGCACCCAAACTACAGACTGCATTTGAATAGCACCTTCTACAGCGCATCATGTCTCAAGGAGCTTGACCGGAGCAATTATCTGGTAAACATTTGAGCCCAATTCCCCCCCCCCCCCTTTGACAAGAGGAAGGTAACTTGAAGCCAGGTAAATTTTATGAGGGGGTGTGGTGAGGGGCTTGATGAGGAACTTTGCAGATCATAGAAACATTGACCATGTGGTTGGCCGGGAATTAGATAGCTGTTACTTGCAGGATAATGGCAAGTGGCATTCAATGTGAAGAAGGTTGAGGTAATTTGTTGGAGGGGGGGGGGAACAATGCAAGAGAAGGTGCAATAAGTGAGATGGGTTTGAGAGGGGCAGAGGGAGTGAGGAACCTGTGGGGGGGTGTCTGTCCACAATGTCCTGGAAGGGGCAGCGCGAGGGGATAAGGCAGTAACGAAAGTACATGGGTGCTTAGGGTAGATGTGAACATAGCATTTGCTGAGTTAGCCTAAAATGAAGTGAAATGGGGATGAGGACACAACGTGAGATGGTCAATTTCGAGACGAGGGGGCTGACTTTTCAAGGTGGGAGAAGACAGATCTTAAAAAAAGATATCAGAGGCAAATGTTTACCCCGAGTGCGGTTCGCATGTGGAATGAACTTCCTGTGAAAGTGGTAGATGCGGGTGCAATTATAACATTTAAAAGGCATTTGGATAGATACATGAACGGGAAAGGTTTGGAGGAAGATAGGTCGGGAATGATCAGGTGGGACTAGTTTAGTTCGACATGGACTGGATACCTCTTCCTCGGCTACATTGATGACTGCATTGGCGCCACCTTGCGCTCCCCCGAGGAGGTTGAGCAATTCATCAACAACACTCCCTCTCCACCCCCCCCACCAACTGAAGGGTCTGTTCCCATGATGCATGACTCTTTGGTGCCCATTGGTGACCTAATGATTAGAACGTTCACTGGTTTTAAAGTGCTTCTGTTTTTTAGCAAAGGGAATGGGTGTGTTTGTCGTTCATGGTCATTCACCGGGAATAGACTGAACTGTGACAGGAACTCAGCAAAAAACTGAAGTTATATCTAAAACAGACCCGGTGAATCAGAGTGTGTTCCCCGAAGCATTGGGGGAGGAGTGGCCCTATAGAGGTTTCTAAAATCAAGAGGGGTGTGCAGATGAGGTGAATTGCAAAAGAATTTTCTCCAGGATAGGGGAGTTCAAAACTAGAGGGCATAGGTTCAAGGAAGGAGGGGGAAAGATTTAAAAGGGACTTGAGGGACAACTTTTTCACACAGAGGGTGGTGCATGTTGGGAACGAGCTGCCAGAGGAAGTGGTGGGGTTGGGTCCAGGTAGACCATATAAAATACATTTGAACGTGAGGGATATGGGCCAAATGCTGGCATATGGGACCAGCTGAGTTTGACAAATCAGCTCGGCATTGAAGAGCTGGAGCTGAAAATGTGTTGCTGGAAAAGCGCAGCAGGTCAGGCAGCATCTAAGGAACAGGAGATTCGACCTTTCGGGCATAAGCCCTTCTTCAGGAATCCTGAAGAAAGGCTCATGCCTGAAACGTGGATTCTCCTGCTCCTTGGATGCTGCCTGACCTGCTGCGCTTTTCCAGCAACACATTTTCAGCTCTGATCTCCAGCATCTGCAGACCTCACTTTCTCATTGAAGAGCTGGACCAAGGGATCTGTTTCCGTGTTCTACGGCTCTATGAGTAAGCGTCTAATGTGGTCCACTGAATTTGTAATTGTTATAGAATTGTTCTGTGTGAATATTATGTGGTGGGTGGGCTGACATAAAAGTGGTTAACACAAGCTAAGTTGAGGTCAGAGTTCATTAAAAGCCAACGATAAGCTTCTGCTGAATGAGACCTTAGATCAAACCAACGTGGAACACAACAATGGGGTTTTGATGTTTGCCAATGGCCATAACTGAGGACTTGTAGGAATGTCAGCAGTGTAGATCCTACAGTTTCTCTGTATGGAAAGGATATGAGATACAAAGAAACTGGCATCACAACAAGGTTTGTGAACTCCGGAAGGGCTGATCTGAGCAATGCTTGGGTTAGAGCAGAATCACCTGCTCTGTTCTGAGCTTCAGACAATTCCACATGAACAGGCCCCCTTGTGAATGTTGTATGGGTAAGACTTTTGCAGGTGTTTTGTTTTTGCAATGTAACCCCTTTGTTCGAACTGCTACAGGTTCTCGATATCCCAGGCAAATCTGACAGACCAGGGAAAGGGGGGATGGAAGCCTATGTTACCTTCACCAGGTGAGGTATTGAATACAAAAGCAGGGCTATAATGTCGGAACTGGACAAGATTGGTTAGATCCCAAATGGAAGTATTTTGTGCACAGTTCTGGTCACTGCACTGTGGAATTGTTCTGGGGACATGATTTACAAAAACGTTGCCAGGGTTCGAAAATTGCAACTAGAAGGAAAGATTGGCGAGGCGAAAGTGAGGACTGCAGATGTTGGAGATCAGAGTCGGGAGAGTGGTGCTGGAAAAGCACAGCAGGTCAGGCAGCGTCCGAGGAGCGGGAGAGTCGACGTTTCGGGCATAAGGAAAAGATTGGATAGGCTAGGGTTCTTTAGAATATATGGTGCTGAGGACTAACCGAATCGAATTAATGAGGGGGTGGGGGGGTGGGGTAGGTGGGGGGAACCTAGATACAAGAGGCAGGAAGATCCGCTTCTCCTAGTGCAGAGGTTAATTAGCAGGGGATGCAGATTTGCGGTGATGGGTAGAGGGATCAGAGATGTCAGGAGGGCGGAAGCATTGCTCACTTCATCACTGAGATGAAGCTGGATCAGAATTTGGAACTTTCTATCCTACAAACCCCTGACCCAGCGCTGGGGGGTGGAAAAACTGGTTCTTTCACTTGGACACAATGGGCTTCTTTCTGTGTCGCAGTTTTTCCATGGATTTAAGAGTTCCTTCAGGTACCTCTTAAATAAGGTGTGTAAGGAAGAGGGAGCAAGGGCAGATTGTTTTAAGGTGGCCCCCCACACCTGAGAGTTAACCACGAAGGGTAGTGCAATGGTCATGTTATTTAAGGAGGGATGTCGTTGCATTGGACGGGGTTCAGAGGAGATTCACTACATTGGTCCCAGAGACAAGGGGCTTGTCTTACGATGAAAGATTGAGCAGTTTCAACCGATGTTTTGTGGAAGTTGGAATGTGAACGAGGATTGACGAAGTAGCCCTAGAGAAGATGTTTCCCCATCTGGGACGGTTCAGAACAGGAGTCATCACCTCAGGGGAAAGGGGAGCAGTTTTAAAAACAAAATGTGGAAAATTTACTTCTCTCAAAGAGTCATGAATCTGTGGAATTCACCGCTGCGCAGTGTAACTGGGCGCTGGGACACTGAGTAAACATAAGGCGACAGACAGATTTTCAATGAGTAATGGGTTTGGAGAGCAAGCTGAGTGGAACTGAAGCCGAGATGAGATCGGCCATAATTGTATTGAGTAATGGACCATGTTCAAATGATTTACTCCTGCTCCTGGTTGGGATGTTCTCAATACAGCAGCACAGCAAGCCTGGGTGCCTTGCAACATTTTGATGGAAGGGAATTATTGGGAAGTGGCAGATACAGAATGTTTGTAGCTGCAATTCTAATGTTTCCGTCTGAAAGATGATTCAGTGAGTTTTCAACACAGTGGGCAAAGCAGCAATCTTGGACAAGATAATGACATAATGAGGGTGACTCAGCTCAGCATGACTCAGACTGGCCTAGCGAAATCCAACATTGGGGAGTTGTTCCTTGTGTTGGCAAAGTCATTCCCGATGAAGGGCTTTTGCCCGAAACGTCGATTTTCCTGCTTCTCGGATGCTGCCTGACCTGCTGTGTCTTTCCAGCCCCACTCTAATCTAGACTCTGATTTCCAGCATCTGTGGTCCTCACTTTTGCCTTAATAAAGTGATGACTGGCCTAGCGAAATCTAACCTCGGGGAGTTGTTCCTTGTGTTAACAAAGTCATGACTGTCTTCATTTCAACCTGTCTGTAGGGAGATCAGTGTCTGAACCATGCAGATTGTAAGGTATTAGGGGGAGGTGTGAAGATGTTGATGGTGGCGCCAATTCCACTGTGACCAATGCGCTGGAAACAGGCTCAGAGTTCGGAGAATTTGGCACAACTTAGCGGGAAGTGCCTTTTCCTGCAGAGAGCTGAAGTTCAAATTCAAATTTCATATCCACTATCTTCCCACACGGAGTCTCCTGAACTTGGAATGGTCCTTGTGGAACAGGGTCATTCGAAGAACTCTGACATGTTGGTGTGACCTTCTGTTGGCAGCACATTAGGAGGACCAGTGGCTTCAGGTCAAAGGGTCAGACAGCATTGAAACAGGCCCTTCGGCCTACCACATCAATGCTGACCAACAAACCCCAAGTTACACTAATTCCATTCACCTGCACTTGGCATTTTAAGCACCCATTCAGACGCTGTTTCAATGTTGTGAGTGTATCTGCCTTCATCACCCTCTCAGGAAATATATTGCGTATTTCCACCACCCTCTGAGTGAAAAGCCCCCTTCTCAGCTTTGACTGGAGTTGGTTTGGTGTTGTCACATGTATTGGGATACAGTGAAAAGTGTTGTTTGGTGAGCTACACATACCAAGTGCATCAGGGTATCAGAGCAGAGAGCAGTGTTACAGCTATAGAGAAGGTGCAGACAGAAAGATCAACATGACCATTAAAGCTTTCCATTCTGATAACAGCAGGGAAGAAGCTGTTCCTGAATCTGATGGTACATGTCTTCAAACGTCTCTGTCTTCTGCCTGATGGAAGAGGGTGGAAGGGAGTTTTACCGGGGTGAGAGGGGCCTCTGAACATACTGGTTTCTCTCCTGAGCCAGTGGGTCACTTGCTCCTCACCATAGCCTTAAACCCTCTGGTCTCAGCCACGTCCGTCATGAGGAAGAGATTCCCACGATCTATTTCTCTCCATGGCTCTTGTAATTTTGTAGACCTCAATCAGGGTACCCCACCCACCTCAGCCTCAGAACAAACCCATGCTGTCCTGTATCTCTGGGTAACTGAGACCTTTCATCCCAGACAACATCCTGGAGGATTCCCCTCTGTGCTCTCTCCAATGTAATCACCTCCTTCCGAGAGTGCGGTGATCGGACGTTGTGTTCTTAATGCTTGCCAAGTTAGACCATAAGTTCAGGATTTGTTGGGCCACTGCCCCAAAACATGAGCTCATTCTAAAGCTCTTCCTCCCCGTGACCGAACTCACAGCAACTCCCAGTCTCTGCTCACACTCGCTCCTGGTTCAGCAAGGCCTCTGTTTGATCATTCACACCCCCGCTCTCAAATCCCTCCACAAACCTTTCTCTCCCTTTCTCCATGAGCTTGCAGCATTATGATTTAGATTCCCTACAGTGTGGAATCAGATCCTTCGGCCCAACAAGTTCACACTGACCCTCTGAAGAGCAACCCACCCAGACCCATTCCCCTACATTTACCCCTTCACCTAACACTACGGGCAATTTAGCACGGCCAATTCACCTAACCTGCACATCTTTGGACTGTGGGAGGAAACCAGAGCACCCACACAGACATGGGGAGACTGTGCCCAAGGCAGGACTTGAACCCAGGTCTCTGGCGCTGTGAGGCAGCAGTGCTAACCACTAAGTCACCATTATAGCCCTCCAAGACTTCTGAGTTTGTCACTCCTGTCTCTCGAGCCTCCATGACTTTAATCATATAATCATAGAATCCCTACAGTGTGGAAACTGGCCGTTTGCCCCATCAGGTCCACACTGACTTTCCAAAGAGCACTAAGATCCACCCACCCTACCCTAATCCTGTAACCCTGCATTTCCCATGGCCAATACACCGAGCCTGCACAAGCCTGGGCACCAAGGGAAATTTAACATGGCCTATTCACCCTAACCTGCACAACCTTGGGCATTATGGGAAATTTCCACCAGCTAAATCACCCTAACCTGCACGTCCCTGGGCATTATGGGACAATTTCCAACAGCCAATCCATCCTAACCTGCACGTCCCTGGGCATTATGGGACAATTTCCAACAGCCAATCCACCCTAACCTGCACGTCCCTGGGCATTATGGGACAATTTCCAACAGCCAATCCATCCTAACCTGCACGTCCCTGGGCATTATGGGACAATTTCCAACAGCCAATCCATCCTAACCTGCACGTCCCTGGGCATTATGGGACAATTTCCAACAGCCAATCCATCCTAACCTGCACATCCCTGGACACTATGGGACAATTTCCAACAGCCAATCCATCCTAACCTGCACATCCCTGGACACTATGGGACAATTTCCAACAGCCAATCCATCCTAACCTGCACATCCCTGGACACTATGGGACAATTTCCAACAGCCAATCCATCCTAACCTGCACATCCCTGGACACTATGGGACAATTTCCAACAGCCAATCCATCCTAACCTGCACATCCCTGGACACTATGGGACAATTTCCAACAGCCAATCCATCCTAACCTGCACGTCCCTGGACAATATGGAAAATTTTGCATGGCCTATCCACTCTAACCTGCACATCCCTGGACACTATGGGACAATTTCCAACAGCCAATCCACCCTAACCTGCACGTCCCTGGACAATATGGAAAATTTTGCATGGCCTATCCACTCTAACCTGCACATTCCTGGGCACTGTGGAAAATTTAGCATGGCCAATCCACCCTAACCTGCACATCTCTGGATACCATGGGTAATTTAGCATGGCCTATCCACTCTAACCTGCATGTCCCTGGACAATATGGGAAATTTTGCATGGTCTACCCACCTTAACCTGTACATTCCTGGGCCATGTGGGAAATTTAGCATGGCCAATCCACCCTAACCTGCACACCCCTGGGCCCTGTGGGAAATTTAGTGTAAAAAATGAGGTCTGCAGATGCTGGAGATCACAGCTGCAAATGTGTTGCTGGTCAAAGCACAGCAGGCCAGGCAGCATCTCAGGAATAGAGAATTCGACGTTTCGAGCATAAGCCCTTCATCAGGAATAAGAGAGAGAGAGCCAAGCAGGCCGAGATAAAAGGTAGGGAGGAGGGACTAGGGGGAGGGGCGATGGAGGTGGGATAGGTGGAAGGAGGTCAAGGTGAGGGTGATAGGCCGGAGTGGGGTGGGGGCGGAGAGGTCAGGAAGAGGATTGCAGGTTAGGAGGGCGGTGCTGAGTTGAGGGAATCGACTGAGACAAGGTGGGGGGAGGGGAAATGAGGAAGCTGGAGAAATCTGAATTCATACCTTGTGGTTGGAGGGTTCCCAGGCGGAAGATGAGGCGCTCCTCCTCCAGCCGTCGTGTAGTTGTGTTCTGCCGGTGGAGGAGTCCAAGGACCTGCATGTCCTCGGTGGAGTGGGAGGGAGAGTTAAAGTGTTGAGCCACGGGGTGATTGGCCAATCCACCCTAACCTGCACACCCCTGGGCCCTGTGGGAAATTTAGTGTGGCCAATCCACCCTAACCTGCACATCTTTGGACTAAACAATCCATCATTGCCCCAATAGCTTTTGGAGTCCCAGTCTCGATAATTTCTTCCTCTTTACCCTTTAACAGTCTTGTGAAGTCTGGAGTCAACTGCTTTTAAAATCTCCTTATGGAGTTCAGTACTGCTGAAGTGTTTCAGAATGTTTCACTGTTTGAGTGGTGCTACATGCTTCCAAAGTTATTGTTGTTGTTGTAAAGGTTACTGGTGGGCTCCACAGTTCCATGTCACTGGGGGTTTGTTCATAATGTCCTCGGCCCCACTACCTTCAGCTGCTTCCCCAATGACCTTCCCTCCTTCATGAGGTCAGGAAGGGGTGGGGAGGGGGCGGGGGTGTTTGCTGATGATTGCACAGTGTTCAGCACCACACACACGCTTCCACAGTCCGTGTCCAAAACAGCAGCAAACAACAGGTTTGAGCTGACAAGTGGAAAGTAACATTCACGCCAGACAAATTCCAGGTGATCACCATCACGAGCAAGAGAGAATCCAATCATTGTCCCTTGGCAAAGTTCAACCCTCGGGAAAGTCCCTCCCCTCAAAAATAGAACCTCCAACACGACGGATTTTAAAGTGATTTGCAAATGAGGGAAGGCCGGTGCGAGAGAAAGTCTTTCCACACAGATCAGGTTGTTCGGGGATGGAGATGCAGCAGGGGCAGCTACAACTCAGGCATTCAAGAAAGCATCAGGTCAATGTTTGGAAAGAGATAGCGTTTAGGGAGAGAGAGGAAAAAGGGCAGGTGATTGGTACGAGGTGATAGAACGGTGCAGGCTGAATGGCCTCATTTGCTGCTGTGATAATTGTGTGAACACCTGTGGGAGCCAGCAGTTTGGCATCAAACTGATCGAATAATCCTCAACTTACTTCAAAGTTCTCTACCGACCTTGGAGATGAACATTTCTCGGTGATTTAATAAGATTAGATTCTCTACAGCGTGGAAACTGGCCATTCAGCCCAACATGTCCACACTGACCCTCTGAAGAGTAACCCACCCAGACCCATTTCCCTCTGACTACGGGCAGTTTAGCATGGCCAATTCACCTGACCTGCACATCTTTGGACTGTTGGAGGAAACCGGAGCACCCGGAGGAAACCCACGCAGACACGGGGAGAATGTGCAAACTCCACACAGACAGTTGCCCCAGGCTGGAATCGAACCTGGGACCCTGGTGCTGTGAGGTATCACTGAACCACAGTGCCGCCCAGTGAACCACCGTGCCGCCCATTGTATCAGTGTGAATCTTTTCCCAAATTCACCCACCAACCAACGCCGCTAAATTAAACGACCGAGCCATTACCACGCTGTTGTTTGGGGGAGATCACACTCGGACAATTTCAAGTCACAGATCTGTACAGCGTGGAAACCGACCCTTCAGTCTAACTCGTCCACACCGACGAGATATCCTAAATTAGCCTAGTCACAGTTGCCAGCACCCGACCCATATCCTTCCAAACCCTTCCTGTTCATATACTCTTCCAGATGCCGAAATGTTGCAATTGTACCAGCCTCTCCCACTTCCTCTGGTGTTGCTTTCGTTCCCAAGTTCAGGCAGTGCCATCACTTCTGACCAGCCCAGCTTTGATGGCAGGGATGGGTCTATTGAGCAAGTTATAGTGAGCATGGCTCCGTCCTTTCAGTGCTCTCACCGTGAGGGGCTAGCACCTTCAGCAGATGTTAGGTGGAACAGAGGGCAAAGGGGCACGGTACTCCTGGTGATGAAACAGAGGTCAGTAGTTTCAGTCAGTTTGCACTTCCTCCCGTTGTCATGACCACCTTCCAGGGATTTTCCGATGCGTCGGCTTTAAATAGAGCCCGCCTGGTGATGAGAGGGAGTTGAAGAGCTGAACCAGCCCCAGAGCTATCCCTCCACGCCCGCGACGCACTGTCTGGACCGGTTTGGCAAGCAGCCAACAAGCATCCCCAAACCAGAGCAGGCCTGTGGCTGTCAGCAATGCTCCCGGGAAGGCAGAGCTCTGGGAAAAGCAGCCTGGTGTGGAAACTCCTCTCAGTAATCACCGTGCTGAGCTTGATAGCTTTCAGTTCATACCTGCTCCTGTGCCAGCTGGGCGTTTTGCCGTCAAAACAGGTGGGTCACTTTATCTTTAAAAAAGTAGACTGCTTCAGTCATTGCCTGCTCCCCTTTCTCCTCCCTCCCTGGATTTCATCTCTCTCTCTCTCTCCCTCTCTCTCTCTCTCTCTGTCTTTCGTTCCTTCCCTCCTGCATTTTTTTTTTGTGTTTCATGCTTGTTTGAAGTTTCAGGGGTAGGACTTGGCATCATTGAGTTGTGATCACTGGGGTCAGTAATCTATAATATTCTGGGGATACAGATTCAAGTGCCAGTTAGTTTAAAGGGGATGTGATGTGGAGGCGCAGGTGTTGGACTGGGGTGAGCAAAGTTAAAAATGACATGACGCCAGGTTATAGTCCAATAGGTTTACTATAAACTAGTGTAGTGTTATCTTCCACCTAACTTCTGTGCAGGGCAGGATAGCTCAGTGGTTAGCACTGCTGCCTCACAGCAGCAGGGACCCTAGTTCAATTCCAGCCTCAGGCAACTGTCTGTGTGGAATTCACACATTCTCCCCGTGCCTGCATGGGTTTCCTCCGGGTGCTCCAGTTTCCTCCCACAGTCCAAAGCTGTGCAGGTTAGGTGGATTGGACAGGCTAAATTGCCCAGAGTATTCAGGGATGTGTTGGATTAGTCAGGGGTAATACAGGGTTCCATGGATGGGTCGGGGATTGGGTCTGGTTGAGATATTCTTCGGAGGAATTAGATGGACCAACTAGCCTCCTTCCGCACTGGCGGGATTCTCAGACTTATTGCACTGTGTTTTAACAGGGTGTATATAACCCCAAAGTTCACTTCGGGAAGACACATCTTGCAGCTGAGTTTCTATTTCTTAATCATGTCTCCAGACCTGTGTCTGTGCAGGCTGTTGGATAACTGGATGATGCATCACCGAATGTGAAAGAGAAACGTGTTCTTTCCATGTTATTTCATGTGCTATAAGACCAGCCTGATCGAAGTTGGGTTCCTTTGTCATTTTGGCACAGGTCCGGACTTTGTGAGACAGTGTGAAGCCAGTGACAGTGAATCAGCTGCTGACTTTCCAGTGAAAGCCAGCAATGTAAAAACATACTCTAAGGTAGGAGACCACTCGGCCCTGTGGCAGCCAAACCCTGCAAGCCCTGGCCCATGGGATACAGCACGTTCAGGGCATGTCTGAATGCTTGCGTTGATGCAATGAGGATTTCTGTCTCTGACACTCACTCAGACAGTGAGCTCCTTCTGACAATGACAGAATGTCAAAACTTAAATGTAATCCTAGAGGTGCAGGTAACAGATAGATGGATAGACAGACAGTTCCTGACAAAGACAGACAGACAGATACGTTGATTAAAGGATAAAGAGAAAGGCAAGAATTAGACTCTGGAATTATACTTGGAATCCATATTAGATTTTTATTCTCACGTGTCCTCAAGTGCCGAGGGAGAAGTGTACACTGTCCCCTTTCTAGCTACAACTGTAACCCAGGTACAAAACCAGAGGGACAAAGTAGAAACAGAAAGAGACAAAGTAAGAAAATTAAACATTACAGTCCCCCTTAGTATACATTCAAAAAAAAATTAAAAGTTCAACAGTTTTTTAAAATGCTTAGTCATGCTGATCTTGTACTCCATACCAGGATGAAGGCACCTTCCTGGAGAAACAGAGATAGATAGGTAGGTCAATCTGCGCGCACACACACACACACACACACACAGACACACACACACACACACACATACACACACTCTCACACAGACACGCAAACACACATGCACACACACACACACACTCTCACACAGACACACACAGACACAGACACACACACACTCTCTCACACTGACACACACACACAGATAAACACACACACACTCACACAGACACACACACACACAAACACACTCTCACACAGACACACACACTCTCTCTCACGCAGACACACACACAGACAAACACACACACAGACACACAGACACACACTCTCACACAGACACACACACACACACTCTTACAGACACACACAAAGACACACACACACTCTCACACAGACACACACACACACACACACGCTCTCTCACACGGACACACACACACACACACACTCTCACACAGACACACACACACTCTTACAGACACACACACACTCTCACACAGACACACACACGCACACACATACACACACTCTCACACAGACACACACACGCACACACACACACACACACGCTCTCTCACACACACAGAGACACTCTCACACAGACACACAGACACACACATGCACACACATACACACACTCACACAGACACAGACACACACACACATACGCACTCTCGCACAGACACACACACTCTCTCTCACGCAGACACACACACACACACTCTCACACAGACACACACACACACACACTCTCTCTCTCTCACACGGACACACACACACTCTCACACACACACTCTCACACACACAGACACACACACACTCTCACACAGACACACACACGCACACACATACACACACACGCACACACATACACACACTCTCACACAGACACACACACGCACACACACACACGTTCTCTCACACACACACAGACACTCTCACACAGACACACAGACACACGCATGCACACACATACACACACTCACACAGACACAGACACACACATACATACGCACTCTCGCACAGACACACACACACTCTCTCTCACAGAGACACACAGACAAACACACACACACACACTCTCACACAGACATACACACACTCACACAGACACACACACAGACATATACACACACAGACACACGCACACACTCTCACACGGACACACACACACATACACACACTCTCACACGCACACAGACACACACACGCACACACACGCTCTCTCACACACACACACACACACGCTCTCTCTCACACACATACACATACTCTCACACAGACACACAGACACACACACACTCTCTCACACAGACACACACACAGACACAGACACAGACACACATACGCACTCTCGCACAGACACACACACACACTCTCTCACAGAGACACACAGACACATACACAGACACACACACACACACACACAGACACACACACACACACAGACACACACACAATGCTGTAGCCATGGCTTACCCATATTTTTATATAGTTCTTCCCTCTCTGAAGGACTTTATAATTGTTACCTGACATGAACTGTTTAGAATTTTACTGAAGGGAACAAGTATGAGGTGGAATCATCAGCAACTTCACCCCCTGACCAGTGGAAATCAGCAGGTCATCGCTAGCTAGCAGCAAATGTGTCATTGAGACTGAACAGAAATGTCCCTGCAATGCCTCTGTGGTGGCTCAGTGACCAGTCAGAGCATCAAAGGATTGGCCTATGTTTTGTATGGAGGGAGTGGGGAGCCTGGGGGATTGGTTAGTTGAGTTGGTTAGCTGACCCACTGTATTAGTTCACCAAGGCCATTCACTCCCACCTTGACCCATCCTTACCCAGTCACCATAGGGTAGAGGAGAAAGTGAGGACTGCAGATGCTGGAGATCAGAGTCGCGAGTGTGGTGCTGGAAAAGCGCAGCAGGTCAGGCAGCATCCGAGGAGCAGGAGAATCGACGTTTCGGGCATAAGCTCTTCATCAGCAATGAAGGGCTTATACCTGAAACATCCATTATTTCCAGCATCTGCACTCCTCACTCTCTCATTGTTTTCTTGTACAAGAAGTAGAGAAGTTCAACATTCAGACATGAGCAATTCGGTGTGCCCGCGAGCCTATGGTTGTGGGGAAAGTGTTGGAAAGGGTTACAAGAGATAGGATTTATCATCATCTAGACGGGAATAAGTTGATTTGGGATTGTCAACATGGTTTTGTGAAGGGTAGATTGTGCCTCACAAACATTATTGAGTTCTTTGAGAAGGTGACCAAATGTGGATGAGGGTAAAGCAGTTGATGTGGTGTATATGGATTTCAGTAAGGTTCCCCATGGTAGGCTATTGCACAAAATATGGAGGCATGGGATTGAGGGTGATTTAGCGGTTTGGATCAGAAATTGGCTTGCTGAAAGAAGACAGAGGGTGGTGGTTGATGGGAAATAGTCATCCTGGAATTCAGTTAATAGAGTGGTACCACAAAGGGCTGTTTTGGGTCAACTGCTGTTTGTCATTTTTACAAATGATCTCGATGAGTGCATAGAAGGATGGGTTCGTAAATTTGCCGGTGACACTAAGGTCGGTGGAGTTGTGGATAGTGACAAAGGATGTAGTACATTGCAGAGGGACATAGATAAGCTGCAGAGCTGGGCTGAGAGGTGGCAAATGGAGTTGAATGCAGCAAAATGTGAGGTGATTCACTTTGGAAGGAGTAACAGGAATGCAGAGTACTGGGCTAAGGGAAGATTCTTGGTAGTGTAGATGAACAGAGAGATCTTGGGTGTCCATGTACATAGATTCTTGAAAGTTGCCACCCAGGTTGTTAAGAAGGCAGAGGGTGTGTTAGCTTTTATTGGTTGAGGGATTGAGTTCTGGAACCAGGAAGTTATGCTGCAGCTGTACAAAGCTCTGGTATGGCCACACTTGGGGTATTGCGTACATTTCTGGTCACCGCATTATAGGAAAGATGTGGAAGCTTTGGAAAGGGTTCAGAGGAGATTTACTTGGATGTTGCCTGGTATGGAGGGAAGGTCTTACGAGGAAAGGCTGAGGGACAAAAGGAGGTTGAGAGGTGATTTAATTGAGATGTATTAGATCATCAGAGGGTTAGATAGGGTGGACAGGGAGAACCTTTTTCCTCAGATTGTGGTGGCTTGCTTTAAGCTAGGTGATCGATTTAGGACAAATGTCAGAGGTAGTTCCTTTACTGATAGAGGAGTAGGGGTGTGGAATGCACAGCCTGCAACAGTAGTAGACTCGCCAACTTTAAGGGCATTGGATAGGCCGATGGATGAGAATGGAAAGTGTAGGTTAGAAGGGCTTCAGATTGGTTTCAGGACCTGTACTGTGCTGTCATGTTCTATGTTCCATGGTCCTAGACTCTCCCACAGAAGAATCAACCTGCCAATACCTATTCTGCCAAGCCTTGTCCGTTTCATTAAGGTTATCTCTCATTCTTCTGAATTCCAATGAGTGCAAGCCCAATTTACTCAACCTGTCCTCATAAAACAGTCAAGACTTTTTAGATTACTTACAGTGTGGAAACAGGCCCTTCGGCCCAACAAGTCCACACCGACCCGCCGAAGCGCAACCCACCCATACCCCTACATTTACCCCTTACCTAACACTACGGACAATTTAGCATGGCCAATTCACCTGACCCGCACATCTTTGGACTGTGGGAGGAAACCGGAGCACCCGGAGGAAACCCACGCAGACACGGGGAGAACGTGCAAACTCCACACAGTCAGTCACCTGAGGCGGGAATTGAACCCAGGTCCCTGGCGCTGTGAGGCAGCAGTGCTAACCACTGTGCCACCGTGCGGCCCAAAGGCTCTCACAAGGCTCCTCCAGACCCCAGGAACAACCTAATTCACCTTCCCTGGAGTGTTCCCAATGCCAGTACATCTGGTGGTGGTAGTTACTGGTCCAACAATACAGGCCCCCAGGTTAATGTTCTGGGCGCCTGGGCTCGAACCTCACCGGGCCTGATGGTGACGGTTGAAATCTGTCAGGGTATGGAATGCCCAACTGGAAATACGGTAGAGACAGGTTCGTTCGAAGAATTCAGGAGGGTAATGGATGGGAATGCTATTTAAGGGGAACAGAGAAAATACACTGATTGTCACTCAGAAATAGAACTAGCACGAGCATGATGGGCAGACTGGCCTCATCCTGTGCCACAACAATAAATGGGCCAAAGCTGTTCACTGTATTCTTGGTGGGATCTGACTAGTGCCATGTATGGATTTAGCAAGGCTTCCCTGTTTTTATCCCATTGAAATAACGACCAAAGTTCCATTTCCTTTCCTTATTCCTCACTAAAGATAAAGCTAATTCAAATTCTAACCGGATGCTAGCTTATCCTCAAAGCTGTGTACAACTGAGAGTTTCCCTAATGGAAAGCCATGCCAATGGGTTTTTGTTTTGTGGGTTCCAGTTTCATACATTGCAAAGCTCACTGACTCTGTTTGGATTGTATTATCTTGGAGATTTCATGGCGTCTCTTATCCAGTTGCTGTCCGATCTTTTAGACATGAGTCACTTGGCATGTGTCGTCAATGCTGTCCCAGCATCCTGAGGTAACCAGAGAGCAAGCAGCCTCTTCATTAGCTGACAGTTTAGTGTTCAACTGTTAGATTTAGTGAGTCTCTGCACGATAGATACTCATGGTGCCTCATGAATTAACCCTGGGTGGTTATTAAGACCATAAGACTATCAGACGTAGGAACCGAAATGAGGCCATGCATCGAGATTAGAGTGAACAGCGTTTCACCTTGCATTGCCAAGACAAAGATGCAAGGATTCCAACTTGGAAACATCCCTCCAATGTAGATCGATTGGAGATGTAGTGGAAGAGTTAAATATCATCCTTAGTTATCCGACCCAGCAGGGAAATTCCGATTTGTCGGAGCATTATCACAGGGAAGGTAGAAAGCTTGGCTGTCTCTATGACCCCTTTCCCAATGAAAACGGTGCAGTGTATGTAAGAATTGTCTAGTTCTTACATTGTCCTGTGTACAAATAGAGTCACAGAGTCATAGAGACGTACAACATGGACACAGACCCTTCGGTCCAACCCGTCCATGCCAGCCCAGATATCCCAACCCAATCTAGTTCCACCTGCCAGCACCCGGCCCATATCCCTCCAAACCCTTCCTATTCATATACCCGTCCAAATGCCTCTTAAATGTTGCAATTGTACCAGCCTCCACCACTTCCACCACTTTGTGCTGGAGTAATTTAAGGGTCAACCGGTTTCTGGGGTCAATCTTAGCAGAGTCTGGATTACTTGTCAAATATTGCTCAGTAAAAAGTGAGGTCTGCAGATGCTGGAGATCAGAGCTGAAAATGTGTTGCTGGTTAAAGCACAGCAGGTTAGGCAGCATCCAAGGAACAGGAAATTCGACGTTTCGGGCCAGAGCCCTTCATCAGGAATTGCTCAGTGGCAGCATAACACCTATTATTGGGTCTGATGTCCTAACTGAGCCTGATTGTCACACTGGTCACAGGAAATGGTCCACAGGACAGGGTTGGCACATAGTTCCTCACTCCTAACAGCTTGTGGCTAGCTGTTACAGCGGAAGCTGAAACTAAGGGTTTTGGAAAGACATTGGATAAAGCTGTTTGTTAGTAAACTGCCGCACAGATAGGAGGTGGTGTCCCATCTGACCAGAGGTCAGAGGCATGTTTAATACACAGCAGATTACAACAACATTGAGCCTTCCATGTAGCAGTCCCTCTATGTGCATCTCCCATGTTAGAGTCACACAGTAACGGTGATCTATAGCACAGACAATAGGCCTGTTTCCCATCGAGACTGCACTGGTCGAAACCAACCCCTAACCATTCCGATCCCATTTTCCAGCACTGGGTTCATACTCTTTATTCCTCAGCAACTAAAATGCACATCTGAGTATTTCAGTAATGTGCTGAGGGTTTTCTGCCTCTCCCACCATTATAGGCAGTGCTTCCAAATTCCCACCACCCACTGGGGGGGGGGGGAAATTATTCTTCTCACATCCCCTCTAAACCTCCCACCCCTGACCTTCGATCTCTGCCCCCCCCTCCCCCCCCCCCCCATCCTAGTGACTGATCCGGGGGAAACGTTCCTACCTGTCTACACTGTCTATGGGCCAGGCCATTTTATTTACAACTCAGTTCACAACAATGCGGCACGGTGGCGCAGTGGTTAGCACTGCTGCCTCACAGCGCCAGAGACCCGGGTTCAATTCCCGCCTCAGGCGACTGACTGTGTGGAGTTTGCACGTTCTCCCCGTGTCTGCGTGGGTTTCCTCCCACACTCCAAAGGTTTGCAGGTTAGGGTGGATTGGCCATGCCAAATTGCTCGTAGTGTTAGGTGAAGGGGTAAATGTAGGGGAATGGGTCTGGATGGGTTGTCTCTTCAGAGGGTCGGTGTGGACTTGTTGGGCCGAAGGGCCATGTTTCCACACTGTAAATAATCTAATCAATGTGCAGAGTAAAACACAGAGAGGTGCTGAAAATGAATTTGATCCACTGCTCTGATGTAGAGTCACCCCGACTCGAAGCGTTAACTTGCTCTGTCTCTCCACGGCTACTGCCTGACCCACTCTGATCGTTTTAAGTTCTGACACACCTCCCATTGAATGTCACCGGTGTTTCTCCCGGGTATTGTGTGGGGTGGTGCTTCTGTCTTTGAGCTTCTTACACATCCGAGTGATACTGGAGGATTGACCACCATGTAGGCAGGGAATGGCAGCCCTCCTGATGATGGGTGCTGTGCCATACCCTCACCAGGCCCAGAGTGCCAGGAATGTAATGGTCATGAATGCCCACTTTCCCTGCCCACCCCTCCCTCACTCACTCACTATCTCCTTACTTCTGATTTGGAGATGCCGGTGTTGGACTGGGGTGGACAAAGTTAAAAATCACACAACACCAGGTTATAGTCCGACAGGTTTAATTGGAAGCACGCCAGCTTTCAGAGCACGGCACTGCACACAAAATAAGTCTTTTCGGTGAATTTGCATTTACAGATTTGTATTTGCAGATCCATTCTATTTTGTTCAAAAAACTCACAGTCTGTCGGCAGTCAGTCAATATGACATTTTATAAATTCCTACGTTGGAAATAGAACCAGTCTGACTCAAGATTTGAATACATACAAACTGTAATTTCAGGCCTTTAAAGCACTGTCAGAGCTGAGATGTCAGCTTTTTTTTTATAAAACCTTAAGTCATCTCGAGAATGTGACTTAAATGAAATTCCAGGATTTGCATATTAATGAACTGAAACTTGCAACCCATTCTGAAAGACGAAAAATTTAACAGTAATCTAGATTTGTTCAATATCTTGCATCAGCTATATGACACTTTGATCTTTTACTATAAATTCTGTGTCCTATGTGACCTGCCCCACTAGCTCCCTGATGAAGGAGCAGCGCTCTGAAAGCTAGTGCTTCCAAATAAGCCTGTTGGACTATAACCTGGTGTTGTGTGCTTTTTAACTTTGTCCTTATTTCTACACAAGAGGCAAGACAGCGCATGTCATTGGAGGAGGTCACTTTGGGAAATCTGAGCTCCCCAAAACTCTGCTGCCCATACACCAACTCAGACCAGCCCCGTTCCCCCACCATCTGCTGTGTTTGCTTTCACCCCGATAACACCTTGATCACAAATTTGTCACGTTTTCTTTCAAATCCCACTGTGGTGTCGTTCCTTCCCAGCTCTCCGGACTCCTCCAACTCCCCCCCCAGGATATCTGCACTATTTCAAATTCTGGTCTGTTACATAGCCCCGGTTTAATTGTTTCACCGTTAACAGCTGTATTTGAACTGTCTGAGTCCCACCCTGTGGAGGTCGCTCTCTGTAGCTCTCCATTTTCTCTCTCTCTCTCTCTCTGTCTTTAAGTTGCTCCTTAAATCCTAACACGTTGGCTCTCCCCGTAGCTCCTCCTGTGACTCAGTGCGTGATTATATAAGCACTAGGAGAGGGGGTGGGCCATTCAGCCAATCTGCCATTCCGTATGATCATGGCTGATGTCACCTCGGACCCAGCTCCACATCCCCACCCATGCTCCATAACCCTTCGCTCCACAGTGAATTAAAAATCTGTCCCTTCCTTCAATTTACTCAATGCCCCAACATCCGCTGCACTCTGAGGTAGTCAATGCCATTGACTGACGACCATTTGAGAGAATTAGTTGCTCTCCATCTCTTTAAACCTGCCCTCACCCTATAACTATGACCTCTTCTTCGAGATTCGCCTACACCAGGGAACATCCTCTCCCCCTCTACTTGACAATTCCCCCTTAGCATCTTGTATTCCTCAATTCAATCTCTTTGTCTTCTCATCCCTATAGGCATACAGGCCTGTACTGCTCAAGTTCTTGTTAAATGCCTTGGGGGGAGCGGTTTACAA
This sequence comes from Hemiscyllium ocellatum, assembly GCF_020745735.1. NCBI lineage: Eukaryota > Metazoa > Chordata > Chondrichthyes > Orectolobiformes > Hemiscylliidae > Hemiscyllium > Hemiscyllium ocellatum. Next base: position 7,378,490 of record NC_083435.1, read on the forward strand.
TGTTAAAGGCGCTAGACAAATGCAGATCGCTGGTGTCATTAGGAATGGGTGACTGGGCTAGTCGAAGGGATTTGAACATCCATCTCTGTCTGTTCCTCTAGAAGACAAGTCTGATGAAGACGGTTGAGGATTGCCAGGCAGCAGGAGCTCTTTGTGATGGTGAGTGCGTTCCTGGCCTGACTTTGGTCCCGTTCACACACACTGTGGGCAGTTTTAGCACGAGGGTGTGGCGGGGGGGAGGGGGGAGGGCTAGAGGAGGATCACAGTGAAAGACTGACTTTTCTTTTCCAGAGCTCCCTCGCCGGATGAACCTGGTGGGGAAGGTTCCAGTGAAGGTCACAGTCCACCTGACAGGTAAGAGACGAGCTGCTGCCTATGAGAGTTGTCTCATTGTCCCTTTCTTGCGGGACTGTCTGAAGAGAGACCAACCTTCCGATGCACATCCCTCGTTAGCCTTGGTTTCAGTGACTCTGTTAGGTGGCAGTGAAGAGTCAACCACATTGCTGGGGGTTTGCAGTCTGGAGTAAGGCAGCAGATCTCCAGGAGTGAGGCTGATGTGGCTTTGTTTTTAATGTGACAAGCGATTTTGCAGTCACCCTTCTTGACAGTGGCAACAATTCTGCCTTCAGAGTCACAGAGTCATGGAGATGTACAGCATGGAAACAGACCCTTCGGTCCAACTCATTCATCCTGACCTGATCTCCTAACCCAACCTAGTCCCATTTATAGAGTCATAGAGATGTACAGCATGGAAACAGACCCTTCGGTCCAACTCATTCATCCTGACCTGATATCCTAACCCAACCTAATCCCATTTATAGAGTCATAGAGATGTACAGCATGGAAACAGACCCTTTGGTCCAACCCGTCCATGCCGACCAGATATCCCAACCCAATCTAATCCCACCTGCCAGCACCCGGCCCATATCCTTCCAAACCCTTCCTATTCATATACCCATCCAAATGCCTTTTAAATGTTGCAGTCATACCAGCCTCCACCACTTCCTCTGGCAGCTCATTCCATACACGTACCACCCTCTGTGTGAAAAAGTAGCCCCTCAGGTCTCTTTTATATCTTTCCCCTCTCACCCTAAACCTATGTCCCTTAGTTCTGGACTCCCCCACCCCAGGGAAAAGAATTTGCCTATATATCCTATCCATGCCCCTCATGATTTTTTAAACCTGTATAAGGTCACTCCTCAGCCTCTGACACTCCAGGGAAAACAGCCCCAGCCTGTTCAGCTTCTCCCTGGAGCTCAAATATTCCAAACCCGGCAACGCCCATGTAAATCTTTTTTTGAATTGTTTCAAGTTTCACAACATCCTTTCGCTAAGAGGGAGACCAGGGTTACTGATTTTGAAATTCATGGTGGTGTTGGAAGCCACATCCGCAGAAGATAAGCCTGGGTTACTCTCCCTGTAGGCCACCATCTTCATCTGCCTTGCATCTGGATTTGGTGTGTCATCACTACCTGACAGTAAAGGAACCTGGAAGGAGGCCATTTAGCCCTTTGAGCCTGTTCCACCATTCAATGAGATCATGGCTGATTTGTGGCCTAACTCCACATCCCTGCCTTTGCCTCATATCTTTGGAGTGCAGGTTCATAGCTCCTTGAAAGTAGAGTTGCAGGTAGATAGGATAGTGAAGAAGGCTTTCCTTTATTGGTCAGAGTATTGAGTACAGGAGTTGGGAGGTCATGTTGCGGCTGTACAGGACATTGGTTAGGCCACTGTTGGAATATTGCGTGCAATTCTGGTCTCCTTCCTATCGGAAAGATGTTGTGAAACTTGAAAGGGTTCAGAAAAGATTTACAAGGATGTTGCCAGGGTTGGAGGATCTGAGCTACAGGGAGAGGCTGAACAGGCTGGGGCTGTTTTCCCTGGAACATTGGAGGCTGAGGGGTGACCTTATAGAGGTTTACAAAATTATGAGGGGCATGGATAGGGTAAATAGACAAAGTCTTTTCCCTGGGGTCGGGGAGTCCAGAACTAGAGGGCATAGGTTTAGGGTGAGAGGGGAAAGATATAAAAGAGCTTAAGGGGCAACTTTTTCACACAGAGGGTGGTACGTGTATGGAATGAGCTGCCAGAGGAAGTGGTGGAGGCTGGTACAATTGCAACATTTAAGAGGCATTTGGATGGGTATATGAATAGGAAGGGTTTGGAGGGATATGGGCCAGGTGCTGGCAGGTGGGACTAGATTGGGTTGGGATATCTGGTCAGCATGAACAGATTGGACCGAAGGGTCTGTTTCCATGCTGTACATCTCTATGACTCTATAACTCTATGACTGTATGACTCTATTACTCTATGATTGTATGACTGTATGACTATGACTGTATAACTGTATTACTCTATGACTCTATGACTGTATGACTTTATGACTCTCTAACTGTATGACTTTATGACTGTATGACTCTATGACTATGACTGTATGACTGTATGACTGTATTACTCTATGACTGTATGACTTTATGACTCTCTAACTGTATGACTTTATGACTGTATGACTCTATGACTATGACTGTATGACTGTATGACTGTATTACTCTATGACTGTATGACTGTATTACTCTATGACTCTGTGACTGTATGACTCTATGACTCTATGACTATGATTGTATGACTGTATGACTGTATTACTCTATGACTCTATGACTGTATTACTCTATGACTCTGTGACTGTATGACTCTATGACTCTATGACTATGATTGTATGACTCTATGACTGTATGACTGTGTTACTCTATGACTCTATGACTCTATGACTGTATGACTTTATGACTGTATGACTTTATGACTGTATGACTCTATGTTTGTACTTCAGATTTAAAATAGTTGTCTCCAATCCACTGCAATTTGTGGAAGACAATTTGAAATTTCTACCAGCCTTTGTGAGTGGAAATGCTTCCTCCCGTCTCTCCTGAAGACCCTCAGGCTGTGCCCATTGTGTCTGGGATCCCCATCCAGCTGAAATAGTTTCTCTTTATCTATCTTTTGTCTTTCCTTATCTTCAATCTGATCACCCTTTAACCTTATACATTCAATAGAAAACAGGTCTAATTTGTGTAATCCTTCCTCAAATTTTAACCTCTGAAGTCCAAGGGTATGATGGAATGCTCCCCACTTGCCTGGATGAGTGCATCTCCAACTCAGGAAGCTTGACACCATCCAGGACAAAGCAGCCCCTGCTTGATTGGCCCCACATCCACAAACATCCCCTCCCTCCCCCACCGACGCTCAGGAGCAGCAGTGCGTACCATCTACAAGGTGCAATGCACAAGTTCACCAAAGATCCTCAGGTAACATCTTCCAAACCCAAGAATACTTCCATTTGGAAGGACAAGGGCAGCAGGTACATGCAGACACCACCATCCTAACTTGGAAACATATATCGCCATTCCTTCACTGTCACTGGATCTAAATCCTAGAATTCCCTCCCTAAGGGAACTTACATCGAGTGGACTACAGCGGTTCAGGAAGGCAGCACTCCCTCCCCGCACCTTCTCAAGGGCAACTCAGGACAGGAGATAAGTGCTGGGCCCAGCCAACCACACCCACATCCCAGAAGTGAATAATTTAAAAAGAATAAATAAAAGATATCATTCCTGCAAATCTACATTGTACTCCCTCCAGGTCCAATCCATCCTCCCTATGGTGTGGTGCCCAAGTCTATCATTGCAACCCAAATGGCATCTAACCAGGGTTTAAGTCTAGCTGCATTCCAACCCCTCAGGATGCAGATATTAGACTGTAACCTGGGGGTAGAAGGAAGGAGGCCAGTTATTAACTCAGACCTGAAACTATCCACTGCTCTGATTTACAACACAATGTGACTGCTTGTGATTACCTGATTGGTCCATTGCCTGAAGGAAGTGCATCAAAAAACAATGAAACTTTTTTTTTAAGATTCCTTACAGTGTGGAAACAGGCCCTTCGACCCAACAAATCCACACCGACCCATTCCCCAACCTTATATTTACCCCTGAATAACGCACCTAACGCTACGGGCAATTTCCCATGGCTAATCCACCCGACCTGCACATCTTTGGTCTGTAAACCAAAGGAGGAAACCGTCGCACCCGGAGGAAACCCACACAGACACGGGGAGAATGTGCAAACTCCACACAGACAGACACTCGTGATGGGACTGGCACCCCAGTTTCTGCCTTGTAGATGGTACACACTGCTGCTCCTGAGCATCAGCGATGGACCGAGTGGATGTTTGTGGGTCTGGCACTGAGTTGCCATCTGCTTTGTCCCTGGATGGGGTTGAGCTTCTTGAATGTTGTTGGAGCTGCACCCATCCAGGGTAAGTGGGGAGTATTTCATCACCCTCCCTGACCTGTTTGCTGTTAAATACCACCAACACTGGAATGCTCCATCTGCTTTCCTGAACCATCTCCACTTGTACAGCTGACACTGTCTCACACTGGGGTCAGTGACAGTCCCTGTGCAGGGGTGATTGGTCCATCCAGGCAATGCAGTCTCTGCCTGTACAAGTGAACAATCCCAAACTGGACCTGTGAAAGTCTCGGTTTGTGCAGGGGAATGTTTTTCACTTGTATGTGGGAACATGTCTATACCTGTACAAGAGAAACACTTCCCACATCTGCAGGTGCCCAGGTGAAACATGCCACAAGTGTATACATGAAACATTCCCTGCAGGTTACAAATGAAAAATGTCCCAGTGATCCAGGAGAAACACTCACCAATAGGAGAGCAGACTGAATCACTCTCTCCACAAGTGAATCTGTCTGTGCCTGCACACAGCTCTCTCTTCCTCATACTGGGGCACACGCTTGCTCATGCTCACTCACATTCTCTCTGAATTCGTGTGCCATGTTTATTCTCTGTCTCTCACTCATACTGTTCCACTCTCACACTCTCTCTATCGCTTGCTATCTTTCTCAGTGTCTCACTCGCTCTCATCTTTACTCTCTCTCCCTCTCTCTTACTCGCTTTTTCATTGTTGATGTCTCTTTCTCTTGCTCTGACCTTGCAGCATTGTCCCTCTCTGTACCTGTCCAGGTGTATCCCTCTCTGTATCCATATGGTGTATTCCTCTCTGTACCTATAGTGGTGTATCCCTCTCTGTACCCATATGGTGTATTCCTCTCTGTATCTGTAGCAGTTTGTCCCTCTCTGTACCTGTCCAGATGTATCCCTCTCTGTCCCTGTACAGGTATATCCCTCTCTGTACCCATAGTGGAGTATCCCTCTCTGTACCTGTAGTGGTGTATCCCTCTCTGTACCTATAGTGGTGTATCCCTCTCTGTACCCATAGTGGAGTATCCCTCTCTGTACCTGTAGTGGTGTACACCTTTCTGTACCTATAGTGGTGTATCCCTCTCTGTACTCATAGTGGTGTATCCAACTCTGTACCTATAGTGATGTATACCTCTTTGTACCTACAGTGAGCTACACCTCTCTGTACCCATAGTGGTATATCCCTCTCTGTACCTATAGTGGTATATCCCTCTCTGTGCCCATAGTGGTATATCCCTCTCTGTGCCCATAGTGGCATATCCCTCTCTGTGCTCATAGTGGTATAACCCTCTCTGTGCCCATAGTGGCATATCCCTCTTTGTGTTCATAGTGGCATATCCCTCTCTGTACCCATAGTGGTATATCCCTCTCTGTGCTCATAGTGGTATATCCCGCTCTGAACCTATAGTCGTGTATCCCTCTCTGTACCTGTAGTGGTGTGTCTCTCTGCATACCTATAGTGGTGTATCCCTCTCGGTACCTGTAGTGGTGTGTCCCTCTCTGTACCTGTCGAGGTGTATCCCGGTCTGTATCTGTTATGGTGTATCCCTCTCTGTTCCTGTAGAGGTGTATCTCTCTGCATACCTGTAGAGATATATCCTTCTCTGTACCTATAGAGGTGTATCTCTCTGCATACCTGTACAGGTGTGTCCTTCTCTGTACCTGTAGAGGTGTGTCCCTCTCTGTATCTGTAGAGGTGTGTCCCTCTCGGTACCTGTAGAGATGTGTCCCTCTCTGTACCTGTCGAGGTGTATCCCGGTCTGTATCTGTTATGGTGTATCCCTCTCTGTATCTTTAGTGGTGTATCTCTCTGCATACCTGTAGAGGTGTGTCCCTCTCTATATCTGTGGAGGTGTATCTCTCTGCATACCTGTACAGGTGTGTCCTTCTCTGTACCTGTAGAGGTGTATCTCTCTGCATACCTGTACAGTGTGTCCTTCTCTGTATCTGTAGAGGTGTGTCCCTCTCTGTATCTGTAGAGGTGTATCTCTCTGTGTACCTGTAGAGGTGTGTCCTTCTCTGTACCTGTAGTGGTGTATTGCTTTGCATACCTGTAGAGGTGTGTCCTTCTCTGTACCTGTAGTGGTGTATTGCTTTGCATACCTGTAGAGGTGTGTCCCTCTCTGTATCTGTAGAGGTGTATCTCTCTGCGTACCTGTAGAGGTGTGTCCCTCTCTCTACCTGTAGAGGTGTATCTCTCTGCATACCTGTACAGGTGTGTCCCTTCTGTACCTGTAGTGGTGCATCGCTCTGCATACCTGTAGGTGTGTCCTTCTCTGTATCTATAATAATGTGTCCCTCTCTGTACCTGTAGTGGTGTATCGCTCTGCATACCTGTACAGGTGTGTCCCTCTCTGTACCTGTAGTGTATCTGTCTGCGTACTGTACAGGTATGTCCCTCTCTGTATCTGAAGAGGTGTGTCCCTCTCTGTATCTGTAGTGGTGTATCTCTCTGCATACCTGTAGAGATGTTTCCCTCTCTGTAATTGTAAAGGTGTGTCCTTCTCTGTATCTGAAGAGGTGTGTCCCTCTCTGTACCTGTAGAGGTGTATCTCTCTGTGTACCTGTAGAGGTATATCCCTCTCTGTATCAGTAGTGGTGCATCCCTCTCTGTATCTGTAGAGGTGTGTCTCTCTGTGTATCTGTAGAGGTGTATCTCTCTGTGTACCTGTAGAGGTATATCCCTCTCTGTATCAGTAGTGGTGCATCCCTCTCTGTATCTGTAGAGGTGTATCTCTCTGTGTACCTGTAGAGGTGTATCTCTCTGTGTACCTGTAGAGGTGTGTCCCTCTCTGTATCAGTAGTGGTGCATCCCTCTCTGTATCTGTAGAGGTGTATCTCTCTGTGTACCTGTAGAGGTGTATCTCTCTGTGTACCTGTAGAGGTGTGTCCCTCTCTGTATCAGTAGTGGTGCATCCCTCTCTGTATCTGTAGAGGTGTGTCTTTCTGTGTACCTGTAGTGGTGTATCCCTCTCTGTGTACCTGTAGAGGTGTGTCCCTCTCTGTATCAGTAGTGGTGCATCCCTCTCTGTATCTGTAGAGGTGTATCTCTCTGTGTACCTGTAGAGGTGTATCTCTCTGTGTACCTGTAGAGGTGTGTCCCTCTCTGTATCAGTAGTGGTGCATCCCTCTCTGTATCTGTAGAGGTGTGTCTTTCTGTGTACCTGTAGTGGTGTATCCCTCTCTGTGTACCTGTAGAGGTGTGTCCCTTTCTGTACCTGTCAAGGTGGAGAACTATTTGTGCAGGTGAAGTCTCTGCCCAGGCCCAGTTTTTTTATTTGATTGAAGTATGGAATGTACATCTGACTGAGGATCCTGACGTCTGGATCTGCCCAGTAATGGGCGCTGAGAAGGGGCGGAGTCGGGAAATAAAATGGCATCAGTTAGCGCGTTTGTCATTTCCTTTCATTTCATCCCAACGTTCTGCTGTTGCTCCCATCAGCCTCTCACCGACAACAGAGGAAGAAAGAAGTGATCTGGAAAAATCAGGGCGTTCTTTCCAAAGGGATAGAGTTCAAGGGCAACAGCCTGGTCATCAAGAGCCCCGGGCAGTACTTTGTCTACAGTCAGGTGGTCTTCTACGGCAGTAAATGTCGGGGTCGGACGGTCTACCTGAGTCATGAGCTGGCCAGGCTGTCAGCTTCCTACAGAACCAAGACCCCGCTGGTCAAAGCAATGAAGACCGTCTGCCACAACCGCACCCACGGGGTCCCAACAGCCCACGGCCCTGCCACTGCAGGGGGTCCCTGGTACGAGACCATCTACCAGGGAGCCATCTTCGAGTTGGCGGAGGGAGATCGGATCTTCTCCAGAGTCAGCACCGACGCAGCACGTTACGTCAACACTGAGAGAGGAATGACCTACTTTGGCCTATTCGCTTTGTGAGGAGTAGAAAGGGCTGTCTATCCCGGATTCTGCTGCCCCCTTCCCCCCTGTCGATGGAGTTGACAATGACGATGAACGGGGTCCACCTGAAAGGGGAGGGATTCTGGACCAGCCAGGACTGGAGACTGCTGTGGCAGAGGTGGAGGAGGGGGGGGGAGGGAGGCCGGGGTGGGGGGGAGGTTATGGGCTGAGGGAGGGGATTAAGCCAGAGGAGGGGAAAGGGAAGGAGTGGGGGGAGCTCCTGCAGTGGGCAGCGTGGGCTGATGAAACTCCGTTTGTCTCGAATTTGAGACAGAAGTCAAAGTTGACACTCAAAGTGAGGTGAGGCACCTGAGGAAGAGAAATCATTCAGATACCCCGCTCCTTGCCAGTGATTCTTTCATCTAACGCTGCCTTTAACCCAGGGTCGACTGACAGATTCCTCAGCAACTGGTCTTGTTTAGCCTGTGGATTCCGGAAGGATCACTCAGCTGGAATGATTGGGGAGCAGGCAGGGCTCAGGGGAGATCCTGCTGGTGTTTAATATTACAAAGAGGAGGCGAGCCAATAAAGAGAAAGGCTGTATGTGGCAGTTAAAGTGTTAAAAAGCAGAGTGGTGAGTGGTAAACAAACTGACTATCTTCAGCTGCTTCATCAATGAGCTTCTCTCCATCACAAGGTCATACTGACTAGAGATTGCACAGCGTTCAGCACCATTCACAGCTCCTCAGATACTGAAACAGTCCAAGCTAAAATGCACCCAAGGTCTGGACAATATCCAGGCTTGGGCTGGCAAGTAGCAAGTAACATTTGTGCCACACAACTGCCAGTCTATGGCCAATAAGAGAAAATCTAACCACCGCACCTTAACATTCGATGGTGTTACCAGCACCGAGTCACTAAGTACCAATGTCCTGGGGATTACCATTGACCAGAAACTGAACTGGACTCATTATGTGAGCACAATGGCTTCAAGAGCAGGTCAGAGGCTAGGTGGTGAGTAACTCACCTCCTGGCTCCCCAAAGCCTGCCCGCCATCTACATGGCACAAGTCAGGAGTGTGATGGTGTGGGAATACTGTGGGAATACCTAAGAAGTGTGTTTTGTTCTGTTGTTTATTAATGAGAAGTTTGAAGGCACAGGTACAGAGCTGTCTGTGGAAAGCCAATAAAGTCAGCAGCCTATGAGACCTTCAGTGTTTTTTTTTAAAGTTGGAACAATAGAAGCAGCCTGAATGGGTGGGGCCAAGCTCCCACAGAGCCAGGATGTTTAGTTTGAGATTTTCAGTAACAGTTGTTGGAATCTCGAAGCTAGCTTTGGAAGTTGCAGTGTATCTCTCCCCGCTGCTCCTTCTCTCAGAGGTTTCTCTTGATGTTTTTTTCCTGCTGAACTATGCTGAAAATGTGTTGCTGGAAGGCATGAGCCCTTCTTCAGGATTTCTTCCTTGAAGAAGCTCTCTTCCTCCCTCTACAAGGATTTCAGTGAGTCCCTCTCTCACTGCACACCCCAGGTCATCTCCTCTGCCCAGAACCTCTTCAGCCACGTCCTCAAACAGACTCGTTACCACAGCCACATCTCCTCTCTCCTGCTCCTTGGATGCTGCCTGACCTGCTGCGCTTTTCCAGCAACACATTTTCAGCTCTGATCTCCAGCATCTGCAGTCCTCACGTTCTCCTGCAGAACAATGTCTCACACGTGAGACAATCTGTTGTTTCTAAATTTGCCTTTGTCAAGGTTACGTTTACGGGATGTTACTATCTTGGAACAGTCACTGTTTAGCAGTTAAATAATCCATTATTCTGTTAAGTTTTCCAACAGAGTTAAGATATTCCAGTTCCTTCTACTTTTGATGTATTTTAACTAAAGTGTATGAATAAAGGATGTTTTCCTTCAATCTGTTTATTTGACCAATTCAATTGCATCTGGAACACAACATCTTACACTTAGCTTTGAAATAAGAAAAAGTTAGGGTCTAGATTATCTTCTGAAAATATTTTGGGGGGGTTTGCCCAAGTCCATAAAGATGGAGTACTCCCCACTTATCTGGAAGTGAACACCATCCCCTGCAATTTCCCTCCAAATCACTCACCACCCTGGCTTGGAAATATATTACTGTTCCTTCAGTGTCACTCAGTCAAAATCCTGGAGATCCCTCCCCCAATTGCGTTGAGGATCTACCGACAGTACGGGGACTGCAAGGGAGCTCATCATCACCTTCTCAAGGAGACACGAGAAACAGGCAATAAATCATGGCCCATGCACGATTGCCCACAACACATGAACATATCGCTGACAAACCAGAGGCAACAGGAGGAGAAACATTTCTCCCACCCCTCACCCCGACCCCTGCGCCAGAACTTCCCATTCTAACACCCCCCACCCCCCACAATCCCCACCCCCTCACCACCCTGACCATGGGCCAGTATTTCCCATTCCAACACCCCTCACTATCCCCACTCCCCCTTCCTCCCAATTCCCAGTTCATGATTTCCCATTTATTACCTTACAACATTGGAAATGGTGACTGTGAATTTCCAAACACACTCTAAGAGCTGAAGGGTGTGAATGAAACACCTGGAATTTCCAGGCCCCTTTGCAGAACTCTATGACTGTGTCCTGGGAGTGTGGCTGTCTCTCCCACAGCCGTATTACCATTCCCCCTTTGATCAGGGATGATGGTGGTGAGGCTCCTTATGTGGAATAGTTTTGCTCAAGTCAACTACACATGGAGCTGGTCATAGCAGATTGGAACTTCTCTTCTTAAAGATGTGTCGTTTAGGTGGGCTGGCCATGAAATATTGCCCGTTGTATCCAAAGATGTGCATGTTAGGGTGCATAGGCCATGCTCAATTGCTCATAGTATTCAGGGACGTGCAGGTTAGGGTGGATTGGCCATGTCAAATTGCCTGTAGTGTCCAGCAATGTGTAGCTGAGGGTGGATTGTCCATGTTAAATTGCCTGTAGTGTCCAGCAATGTGCAGCTGAGGGTGGATTGGCCATGTTAAATTGTGTGTAGTGTCCAGCAATGTGTAGCTGAGGGTGGATTGGCCATGTTAAATTGCCTGTAGTGTCCAGCAATGTGTAGCTGAGGGTGGATTGTCCATGTTAAATTGCCTGTAGTGTCCATCAATGTGTAGCTGAGGGTGGATTGGCCATGTTAAATTGTGTGTAGTGTCCAGTAATGTGTAGCTGAGGGTGGATTGGCCATGTTAAGTTGCCTGTAGTGTCCAGCAATGTGTAGCTGAGGGTGGATTGGCCATGTTAAGTTGCCTGTAGTATCCAGCACTGTGCAGGTTCAGTGGATTGGGCATGGGAAATGCAGTGGAGAGTGTGGTGCTGGAAAAGCACAGCAGGTCAGGCAGCAGCAGCAGCAAAAGCGTAGCAACAGGCAGAGTCAATGTTTCAGGTATAAGCCCTTCATCAGGAATGTGGGCTGATGAAGAGCATTTGCCTGAAACGTCGATTCTCCTGCTCCTCGGATGCTGCCTCAGCTGCTGCACTTTTCCAGCATCACTGTCTCGACTCTGATCTCCAGCATCAGCTGTCCTCCTGTGGGAAATGCAGAGTTATGGTGATAGGGTAAGATGGTCTTCAGAAGGTCAGTGTGCACTTGATGGGCCAAATGGCCTCTTTCTGCACTGCAGGGAGTCTATGATTCTGAAAGGGATGTTAATTTATCAGTGGGACCTTTTTTTTATTTTTACAAAATACTGTCTGTAATGGTCACTTTTAGAATGGACATTAATTTTGCTTATTTTTCCGTCCTGCTCCAGGAAAAGGGCACTTTGTTAGTCCTCCGTCTGGTACATCAGGACCCAACCACAAGAGTAAGGAACCTGAAAGGGAATCACAATTTACATGACCCAAGAGGATAATTCTGATTGCCTGGCAGGTTGACTCTGATTGGTGGAGGTGTTGCCTTGGGAAACTCTTCTTTAAATTACATTTAATATTAATCGAGCAACTTGTAAAAAGTACATTTCTGGCTTTCAATCGAATTGGACTCAAATCATCCATCATGGGATTTGAACTCAATGCTTTGTCGGATTGTTAGTCTCAGTTGCAAAACCATGACGTCACCAGCATTTGATAATCATGGTTTGGAGAGGCCGGTGTTGGACTGGGGTGTACCAAGTTAAAAATCACACAACACCAGGTTATAGCCCAATGGGTTTAATTGGAAGCACTAGTTTTCGGAGCGACGCTCCTTCATCAGGTAGTTGTGGAGGACATAACTGTGAGACTTTTGTGATAAATTCTGCGTTTTACAATTATGTATTCCACAATCACCTGATGAAGGAGCAGTGCTCTGAAAGCTAGTGCTTCCCTGTTAGACTATAACCTTTTGTTGTTTGATTTTTTTTAACTTTGTATTTGATAAACTTCGACATAAGTAGCATGCATTTTGAATTAACTGACTGGTTACATTTCTGGGTAAATTGATGATGACTGCACTCATTCAGAAAGTCATTAGCCTTGCAGGTTAACCACCTTCTCAGAATAGCACAGAAAAGAATTGGGCATGGACTCTAAAAATATTGCACAGAGTAATTCACACCTCTCAAAGAGTGTTCCAACTCACTGTGACTCAACCATGTGTCATGTGAAAGTACTCTTAACATTATTCTGAACGTCTTCTGGTAGAATAGAAAGTTCATTATGCAGCAATTATTAGCAACACAACTTGCAACACACTGTTCACCCATTAGGGGGCACACTGATATCACATTGAACAGCTGACACTGGAGTGGGATCAGATGTAACTGGAGAAACTCAGCAGGTCTGCCAGTATCTGTGCAGAGGGGCATGGATATGGTGAATAATCAAGGTCTTGTCCCTAGGTCAGGGGAGTCCAAAACTAGACGAGCATAGGTTTAGGGTGAGAGGGGAAAGATGTAAAAGAGACCTAAGGGGTAACTTTTCCACGCAGAGGGTGGTCCGTACGTGGAAGGAGCTGCCAGAGGAAGTGCTGGAGGCTGGTACAATGACAGCATTTAAAAGGTATCTGGGTGGATATATGAAGGGGACAGATTTAGAGAGATATGGGCAAGCGCTGGGAAACCGGAGGAGATTAATTCAGGATACATGTCCGGCATGGACGAGAGGGACCGAAGGGTCTGTTTCTGTGCTGTACATCTCTGTGAGTGTGTGTACGGTGACCCTACATCAGAACCGAGTGTAGAGAGAGAGCAGAATGACACTGGAGCAGTGTAACTGCTTGAACTTCCAGGCTTCTGTCCTTTTGAATGGTCTCATCCTGAAGCTAACTCCCTCTGACGACAATGACAAAGTCAGGTTTATCTCTGTACACATTCACAGCAGCCGGTATCTACCCAAACCCAGCAGAAAGAGAAAAAGAAAGGCTAGAAGCAATTGACCGACTGGCTCCGTTCCCTCGAAAGGAGATGCAGCATTTGGGAGAGCTGTCAATGTTAACACCGGGCTATCCAATTTTACAGAGTTTTCTCCACTGAAGGCCCTGCTGCTGTCTGTCTGTCTGTCAGCGGTCCACACCATCATTCAGAAAGACAAGGTTTCCCCTGAGTACAGCTGATTCTGCTGTGACCCATCCTCCTGGAGCTGCACAGCTAGCAGCCAGTCCCGCGTGGAGTTCCCTCTGCGTTTTACTGAGCTGGAGTGGAAAGGGTTGGAGAAACCTGTGCGTGGTGTGAACACCGAGATGGACTTCCTGAGGGCACTTTGCCTGCTCACAGTCCAGCCAAGACCCTGAACGTGATGAAACTCTGCTGCTCTCTGCACATCTCCAGAGAGCAGGCAGCGAATGGTCCTCACACAATCTGGGGATGAGCAACTACCTCACAGGGGATAATGTGGAGGATGTCACCTGCAATAGAGTGGGCAGTGGGTCTGCCCATTTGTACAGGGTTACATTGGCACAGGGGGCTTCAACTGGAACTCTGTCACATCTCCTGAAACATCTCCTCAAACAGCTCCCTCATTCACCCTGTACCTCCCTACACAGCAACACCAAGCACAATCCATACCACATCATCCCCACAGCTCCACACACCACCCCCCTCAGTCTACAGACCAGCCCCTTCCTCAGCCCCACCTCCGTCTATAGATCAGCCCCTTCCTCACCCTCCCTCAGTCTACACACCCCCACCGCCCTCAGTCTAAACACCCCGGCAACACCACCCACCCCTCAGTCGATAGACCAGCCCCTTCCTCACCCTCCCTCAGTCTACACACCCCCTGAACACCACCCACCCCTCAGTCTACACACTCCCCAACACCACCCACCCCTCAGTCTACACACCCCCCAACACTACCCACCCCCTCAGTCTACACACCAGTCCCTTCCTCACCCTCCCTCAGTTTACACACCCCCAACACCACCCGCCCCCTTAGTCTACACACCCCCCCAACACTACCCACCCCCTCAGTCTACACACCCCCCAACACCACCCACCCCCTCAGTCTACACACCAGCACCTTCCTCACCCTCCCTCAATCTACACAACCCCCCACACCCTCAGTCTACACACACCCCCAATACCACCCACCCCCTCAGTCTACACACCAGTCCCTTCCTCACCCTCCCTCAGTTTACACACCCCCAACACCACCCGCCCCCTCAGTCTACACACCCCCCCAACACTACCCACCCCGTCAGTCTACACACCCCCCAACACCACCCACCCCCTCAGTCTACACACCAGCACCTTCCTCACCCTCCCTCAATCTACACAACCCCCCACACCCTCAGTCTACACACACCCCCAATACCACCCACCCCCTCAGTCTACACACCCCCAACACCACCCACCCCCTCAGTCTACACACGCCCCCAACGCCACCCACCCCCTCAGTCTACATCCCCCCAACACCACTCATCCCCTCAGTCTACTCACCAGCCCCTTCCTCACCCTCCCTCAGTGTACTCACCACCCAAAACCCTCCACCCACCTCAGTCTACACACCACCAAATACCCTCCACCGCCCTCAGTCTACACACACCCTCAACACCAACCACCCCCTCAGTCTACACACCCCCTAACACCCTCCACCACCTCAGTTAACACACTCACCAACAACCCCCACCCCCCTCAGTCTACACACCCACCAACACCCCACAACCCCCTTAGTCTACACCCCCCACCACCCTCAGTCTACACATCTCCCCAACACCATCTAACACCCCCCCCTCAGACTACACACCACCCCTTCTTCACCCTCCCTCAGTCTACTCACCTCTCAACACCCCCCAACCTCTCAGTCTGCACACACTCCACCCCACCCCAGTCTACACACCCCCTAAACCCCACACCCCCATCAGTCTACTCACACCCCAAAACCCCCCACCTCACTCAGTCTACACACCCCCAAACACACCCCACCCCTCTCAGTCTACACACCCCCAAACACACCCCAATCCCCTCAGTCTACACACCCCAAACACGCCCCTCCCCTTCAGTCTACACACCCCTAAACATGCCCCACCCCCCTCAGTCTACACACCCCTAAACATGCCCCACCCCCTTCAGTCTACACACCCCTAAACATGCCCCACCCCCTTCAGTCTACACACCCCTAAACATGCCCCACCCCCCTCAGTCTACACACCCCTAAACATGCCCCACCCCCCTCAGTCTACACACCCCCTAACACACCCCACCCCTCTCAGTCTACACACCCCCAAACACCCCCCACATCCCTTAGTCACACACCCCCAAATACACCCCACCCCCCTCAGTCTACAAACCCCCTAACACCCCACCCCCCTCAGTCTACACAACACCTAATGCCCAACACCCCCCTCAGTCTACACACCAACTAACACCCCCCACCCCGCTCAGTCTACACACCCCCTAACATGCCCCATACCCTCAGTCTACACACTCCCTAACACCACCCACCCCCCTCAGTCTACAAACCCCCTAACAACCCCCACCCCCCTCAGTCAACACTCCCCCAAACACGCCCCACACTCCTAGGTCTACACACCCCAAAACACATCCCATCCCCTCAGTTTATACACCACCAAACACTCCCAACCCCCCTCAGTCTACACACCAGCCCCTTCCTCGCCCTCCCTCAGTCTACACACGCCCCACCGCCCTCAGTCTACACCCCACCCCCAACACCACCCACCCCCTCAGTCTACACACCAGCCCCTTCCTCACCCTCCCTCAGTCTACTCACCACCCAACACCCCCCCACCCCCCTCAGTCTACACCCCCCCAAACACTCCCCAAACCCCTCAGTGTGTGTGTGTGGGTCTGTGTGTGTGTGAGTGAGTCTGTGTGTGTGTGTGAGTGAGTATGTGTGTGTGTGAGTGAGTCTGTGTGTGAGTGTCTGTGTGTGAGTGAGTGTGTGTGTGTGAGTCTGTGTGTGTCTGTGTGTGTGTGAGTCTGTGTGAGTGTGTGTGTCTGTGTGAGTGTGTGAGTCTGTGTGTCTGTGTGTGTGTGTGTGAGTCTGTGTGTGTCTGTGTGTCTGTGTGTGTGTGTGAGTGTGTGTGTGTGTGTGTGTGTGTGTGTCTGTGTGTGTGTGTGTGTGAGTCTGTGTGTCTGTGTGAGTCTGTGTGTGTCTGTGTGTCTGTGTCTGTGTGTGAGTGTGTGTGTGTGTGTGTGTGTGTGTGTCTGTGTGTGTGTGTGTGTGAGTCTGTGTGTCTGTGTGAGTCTGTGTGTGTGTGTGTGTGTGTGTGAGTCTGTGTGTGTGTGAGTCTGTGTGTGTGTGTGTGTGTGTGTGTGAGTCTGTGTGTGTGTGTGTGTGTGTGAGTCTGTGTGTCTGTGTGAGTCTGTGTGTGTGTGTGTGTATGTGTGAGTCTGTGTGTGTGTGTGTGTGTGTGTGTGTGTGTGTGAGTCTGTGTGTGTGTGTGTGAGTGTGAGTCTGTGTGTGTGTGTGTGTGAGTCTGTGTGTGTGTGTGTGTGTGAGTCTGTGTGTCTGTGTGAGTCTGTGTGTGTGTGTGTGTGTGTGTGAGTCTGTGTGTGTGTGAGTCTGTGTGTGTGTGTGTGTGTGTGTGAGTCTGTGTGTGTGTGAGTCTGTGTGTGTGTGTGTGTGTGTGTGTGAGTCTGTGTGTGTGTGTGTGTGTGTGTGTGTGTGAGTCTGTGTGTGTGTGTGTGAGTGTGAGTCTGTGTGTGTGTGTGTGTGAGTCTGTGTGTGTGTGTGTGTGTGTGAGTCTGTGTGTCTGTGTGAGTCTGTGTGTGTGTGTGTGTGTGTGTGAGTCTGTGTGTGTGTGAGTCTGTGTGTGTGTGTGTGTGTGTGTGTGAGTCTGTGTGTGTGTGTGTGTGTGTGTGTGTGTGTGTGAGTCTGTGTGTGTGTGTGTGAGTGTGAGTCTGTGTGTGTGTGTGTGTGAGTCTGTGTGTGTGTGTGTGTGTGTGAGTCTGTGTGTCTGTGTGAGTCTGTGTGTGTGTGTGTGTGTGTGTGTGAGTCTGTGTGTGTGTGTGTGTGTGAGTCTGTGTGTCTGTGTGAGTCTGTGTGTGTGTGTGTGTGTGTGTGAGTCTGTGTGTCTGTGTGAGTCTGTGTGTGTGTGTGTGTGTGTGTGAGTCTGTGTGTGTGTGAGTCTGTGTGTGTGTGTGTGTGTGTGTGAGTCTGTGTGTGTGTGTGTGTGTGTGTGTGTGTGTGTGAGTCTGTGTGTGTGTGTGTGTGAGTCTGTGTGTGTGTGTGTGAGTGTGTGTGTCTGTGGGGGGTGGCCCTGGGGGAGGGTGCCCTCTGCCTGGGGAAGTTGCCAGTCAGCGGTGGGAAGAGGGAGAGAGGGAAGGGGAAGGAAATGCTGGTCCGAGAGTGAGCTGGGGGGATAGCCCGAACCACAAACCCGGGGGCGGTGTTTCCATTTCACCGGCCGCTGAACTCATCGCTTCCATTCCAGCGGCTTTATAAAGAGCTTACCCCTGCTCCCTCTGATCCTCAGAGAGACCCACAGAGAGAGAGAGAGGCTGTCCCAGAGAGTTCCCTCTGCCCCCTGACAGCATGAAGACTGAAGCCAAGTTCCTGGAGCTGGAGAATGGGGGGCTGCTGCCCATCAGGGAGTCCGGCTCCAACACAAGCTGTTTCTGGCGGGCTGTGTGTGCACTCGCTGTCCTCGGCTTGTTGCTGCTCTCTACCTCTCTCCTCCTGCTACAGTTTGGAGTGCTCCCTACAAACCAGGTGAGGGTTTAGCTCAGGACTCGAGGGATTGAGTGGGGTGTGAGCCTGTCTTTTCTCTGGGGTCTGAGAATCAGGGAGTGGGTTTTTACAGAGTGCTGCAGCTCCCCCCATCCTGCTGACCCTGTACCAAGCTGAAAGTTGGGGCCGAGTCTCACAGTTTGATCTCTCTCTTGTTTGCAGGAAACACTGAACTCAACGCCTGTCCCAGGACAGAAAATGGAGAGTTATTCAGCTGTGACAGGACTCCCTGTGAGGAACGGTAAGTGTCAGCCTAGCTCTGACTCTGATATCTATCTCAACCAAAACCCCCCTCCCTCTGTGTCTCCCAGTCTCTACCTCCCCCCCCCCTCCATGTCTCCCAGTCTCTACCCCTCTCTGTGTCTCCCAGTCTCTACCCCTCTCTGTGTCTCCCAGTCTCTACCCCCTCTCTGTGTCTTCCAGTCTCTACCCCCTCTCTGTGTCTCCCAGTCTCTACCCCCTCTCTGTGTCTCCCAGTCTCTACCCCCTCTCTGTGTCTCCCAGTCTCTACCCCTCTCTGTGTCTCCCAGTCTCTACCCCCTCTCTGTGTCTTCCAGTCTCTACCCCCCCGTGTCTCCCAGTCAGTACCAATCCCTGTGTGTGTGTGAGTCTGTGTGTGTACGTGTGTCTCCCAGTCAGTACCAATCCCTGTGTGTGTGTCTGTGTGTGTGTGTCTGTGTCTGTGTGTGTGTGTGTGTGTGTGTGTGTGTCTCCCAGTCAGTACCAACCTCATTTTCACGCTCGCGCTCTCCCATCCCCCCCCCCCCCCCCCCCCCCCCCCCCCACCAACTCTCTGGTTTTCAAACTCTCTCTCTTTTCCAGTTTCTATCTGTCCTCTCTCTGTGACTGTTACAGAAAAGACTAAATGGCCATCTTTTCCATTCCCCAGGTTTGCCCCAACTCCTGCAGCAGGTGGGGAGTGACCCCCGGCCGAGAATCGCAGCTCACCTGACAGGTACGGAACCGTTCTCAATGTGACAGCATCCTCTAGAGAATAGGCCACAGCAGCTGGGAGGGGGTCGGGAGAAAGTGGAGGGGTTGGGAAAAGGGATGTAGACTGATGAGATTTTGCCTTCTCTGTACCTAAGAGGATTTGAGCCAATCAGAATAATGGCTAGTGGCAACATCCCTGTATATGTTGGATTGGGGACAGTTGGGTTAACTGGGTGGTACTAAAACCCAGTTGACTGGTTTTGGAACAACCAGCAAATACATCAGTGCTCAGTGGCGGAATATCGAATGCTGGTTGTGAGAAGGCTTGCACCAATCCCAGTAAAGGTTGTGATGGGAACATGTTCCTGGTGGAAACTGGAACAAATGGGAGTGCTGGACAGGATAGGTGGTCATCTCTGTCCTACACTGGAACATCTTAGCTCGGTACTACCTAGTCCCAATCCCTCCCCATGTCACCCTCGCCCTCCATGGAGATGTCAGGTGAGATGTGATGGGGATATTGTGGGATAATCCTTACACCACAGCCCCTCTTAGGCAATCCCAGCAATTACCAGACTGTGTGCTAGTTATGAGGACACTCATAACATGACACAGGTTACTCAAAGGCTTCCTGATGTAATGCTTCAGATTGGACTCAAATGACTTTGAGTAAAGTCTCGTGCCTTGTTGAAACAGAGGTCAAAGTTTGCCACATGATTCAGGGGTGAGATCTCTGAAATGATCCTTTCTGAATCTGGTGAGCAAGTCTCCAATACAATTCCATCCGTCTGACCACAGCATCAAGGCTTCTCCACCCATTTAGATGCAAGCAGGGAATGATTCAGCACTTGGAAAGCGAGACTGGGATTATTCCAGCAAGGGTCCTATCAGTTAGTGGGAAAACTAAACAGAGCCAGTATGTTCAGGTGGGTAAAATATTCCATTCTGACGTTGTCCTGGCTCTCTGTCTTTCACCAGCATTGCAAACCAAAGGAGGAGCCGTGATTTGGCAGAATGAGAGTGACTCCACCTTCGCCGAGGGGCTGGAGTTCAGGGACAACCGTCTCATCATCAAGAGGCCTGGACAGTACTTTGTCTACACCCAGGTGGTCTTCCACAGCATGGAGTGTCAGCCCCAGGCCGTCTACCTGAGCCACGAACTCACCAAGCTGTCGCCAAATTATCCCGAGGAAGCCATCCTACTGAAAGCCACCAAATCCGCCTGCCACTCTCACCAACGCAAGGAGCCCTGGTACAAAACCTCCTACCAGGGAGCCATCTTTGAGTTCCTGGAGGGAGATCAGATCTTCTCCAGGGTTGACGAGGAGACAACGGGATATGTAGACACAACCGAAGGGAAGACTTTCTTTGGAATATTTGCTGTGTAAATGAGGCCACTTTCGTTGATGAACGCTGATCACAAATTTTCACTTTGAACAGCAGTGTAAGTTGATTGGGGCACATGGTCCTGTCTGAGTTCGCTAAATGGATTGTGTTCTCTTTCTATTTATTTATTTAAAGACGTGCAGCAAGAAAAGCTAGCCGAATGTGTTGGGATGGGGTAGGGTGGCGCGTTATCTTTCAGGAACAAAGCTCTAATCAGAGTGCAGGCTTTGGTTCCATCTGGCAGAACAATCTAGAGGGAGCGAATGGCCTTAGCATGTTCCTGGGATGGTCTTGTTCTGCTTCATTCTTTTAACGTTGGGTGATGATTCGCTGACGGGGATGGAATTGATTATGTTTGAGTGAACAGGCAAATAACGCGCTCTCAGTACGCTGACCTGATTTTATTATTTAAGATAATGCTGTCATAACTAATCTGTTAATTTATTTAATATTTCAATGTTATTTAATGTCCATAATGGGATCTGAATGTGTACTCCTCAGGGAGAGAATAATACAACAATCCTTGTCACTGACAAGTATAGTTTCAGGTCTGATATTCAGGCTCGTTAGCTCAGGTATCAATCCTTGGATAGTATGGTTTATGCCTTTCTGTCAATTTAGATTATATCACTAATATATCTGTGAAAAATCATTGTCAATGATTGCAGAAAGTTTTGAGATTTCTGTTAAGTGATGAAAGCCAGCCAAGCTCTCTCTCTGTCTCTCTCTGTCTCTGTCCCTCTCTCTCTCTGTCCCTCTCTCTCTCTGTCTCCCTCTCTCTCTTTGTCTCTCTCCCTCTCTGTCTCTCTCTCTCTGTCTCTGTCTCTCGGTGTGTGTGTGCCTCACACACATGAAATCAGTGCTTTATGGTCTGGTGGGGCTATGATGACTTTAGCAGTAATCTCCCTTGGAACCATCAACTGCAATCAGTGTTTGATGTAAAACTATAACATCTGTTTTCAAGATGACTTTCAGTGACAAGTTTAAGATGTTCCAGATTGCTATGTTGGTATTTAAACCTATTTATTCACTGTTGATTTTATCTGTTATTTAATGTCAAACTCACAGATGGGAGTTAATAAAGATACTTTCAGTACATTGAATGTTTGTTTCTGATTATTTCGCAATGATTAGTGTTTGTTGGCAATTAGATTAGATTCCTTAGTGTGGAAACAGGCCATTTGGCCCAACTAGTCCACACTAACCCTCCGAAGAGTAACCCACCCAGACCCATTTCCCTCTGACTAATGCACCTAACACTATGGGTAACTTAGCATGGCCGATTCGCCCGACCCACCCATCTTTGTGACTGTGGGAGGAAACCCATGCAGACACGGGGAGAATGTGCAAACTCCACACAGACAGTCACCCGAAGCTGGAATCGAACCCGGGTCCCCAGTGCTGCGAGGCAGCAGTGCCAACCACTGAGCCACCATCATCCCCTCACCACCTGGTACTCCTGGTAATTACTGTTGACAGCGTGGAGCCAGGATAACTGAACTGGCAGTCTGAGAGGATAAGGCAGAATGGGAATGTGAGATGGGATTGGGAGATAGAGACTCGGAAAGATCATCAGAATATTCAGGAGAAATCACCATCTAATCTGAGAGGTAATTGAATCTCTCTGAATTTAAAATTAACTCTGGGGAACTCCTCCCTTTTCCTTTTCAGTCGATAAAGCTGTGTTGCTCATGGTGACTATCAATACTACCCAGTCCCTTCACTGCACCCACTTCCCAAACAGCCCACCTCCCTTCCCCCCGACTGCTAAACGCGTCTCACATCCTTCTTGAAATGACGGTACTGTGTTCACTGACCACATCCTTGTAAAACTATTTCCAGTGGGTTACAACACTGTGATGAAATAGACACATTTGGGGACCTAACAGGTTTCGCTCTAGTGAGTTGACATGTGAGGTGTCCAATCCACTTCCCATTCTCCGCCTCAAATACTTTATAAATTCTTTTCACAGCCAACCCCAACACACACCCTTTAAGACTGCACGTTGATGGACAGTGGTCAGACATGTTCACAATCCTTATTTCTGTCTCTGACACTCTGTTCCTTCCCTATGCTCTCTGGGACATAACATTTTAACCCAATGAGGGATGGGGATCTGAAATGCACTCCTTACCTTCGTGGCATCAAATACAAGCGAAAACTTCGAAAGAAATTTGGGTAATTCTCTGCAGAGAGGATTATCTCCATGCAGAGCCACAGGGGGAAAATGCAGGGAATCATGACTAAAAGTGTCACTTTTAGGATGCATCAACATGGAGTCACACAGCACAGAAACCGATCTAACCAGTCCATGTCAACCATGACCCCAAACTAAACTCGCCCTACCTGTCTGCTCCTGGCTCAGATCCCTCTACACCTTTCCTATTGATGTACTTATTCAAATGTCTTTTTAACGTTGTAACTGTACTCACATCCATCACTTCCTCAGGCAGTTTATTCCAGAAATGAATCACCATCTGTTTAAAAAAACAATTTGCTTCTCGCGTCCTTTTTAAATCTTTTTCCCCTTACCTTAAAAATTATACCGTCTGGTTATACCCTCTGGAGAAAGTCCATGGGATTGAGTGGGGCGGTTGGCTGAGATCCTGCCCTTTCCCAGGAGTCTGAGAATCAGGGAACAAATTTTACAGCAAATATCCCAGTGTACTGCAGCTCCCCATCCCGCTGACCCTGTACTGGGCCAGGAGTTGGGGCCGAGTCTCCCAGTTTGATCTCACTAGCACGATCTTAACCTCCACAACCACTTGATGAAGGAGGGTCGCTCCGAAAGCTAGTGCTTCCAAGTAAACCTGTTGGACTATAACCTGGTGTGGTGTGATTTTTCACTTTGTCCAGCCCCCAGTTCAGTTATCAGCTCCTCCAACTCAGTTTGAACTCTGTCTGACTGCAGGAAGCACCGAACGTAGCTCCTGTTTCAGGACAGGAAATGGAGAGTCATTCAGTCCCTGTGAGAAACATTCCTTTTTATTTCAAACATACACCTTAATCATACAATAACCCCTTGCGTATACATTGTCAACAGATGCAGTCTGGCTCTGTACAAAAATAAACAAACAATACATTGACTCTATCCAAGAAACCAAAGACCTCTCTTACACATACAATACTCATACTTACCTGTATTTGAGGCACCAGGAGGGTCCGATATCTGACGGACCCCCATTTCCCTTCAGCAGAGAGCCCTCAGACAGTGGTCTTTCCCCACTGCCCCTTGGCAGCAGCTGACCCAGGCCTTAGTACATCCCTCAGGACCTAGACCTGCACCTTGGAACGTGCCAGTCTGTAACACTCGGTCAGGGTCTGCTCCTCGCTCTGGAAGACTAACACATTTCAGTCAGACCAAAGAGCATCTTTCATTGAGTTGATGATCCTCCAGGCGCAGTCGATGTTTGTCTCGGTGTGTGTCCCGGGGAACAGACCGTGGAACACAGAGTCCCACATCACGGAGCTGCTCGGGATGGACCTCGACACATACCACTGTGTCTGCCTCCAGCCTTCCTTTACAAAGGAACATTCCAGAAGGAGATGGGTGACAGTCTCTACCCCCTGCAGCCACTTTGAGGGCAGCCTGTGGTGGCACAGACTGACCAGGCGTACATGAAGGATCTCACAGGCAGAGCCCTTCTCACCACCAGCCCAGCGATGGCTTGGTGCTTGTTGGAAAGTTCTGGTGATGAGGCATTCTGCCAAATGGCTTTGACAGTCTGCTCAGGGAACGACTCGGCAGGATCCAGCCCCTCCTTTTCCCTCAGGGTCTCGAGGATATGACACTGCTGCCTCACGGCTATAGGGACCTGGGTTTGAGTCCAGCCTTGGATGACCATCTGCGTGGAGTTTGCACGTTCACCTTGCATCTGTGCGAGTTTCCTCCGGGTGCTCTGGTTTCCTCCCACAGTCCAAAGATGTGCAGCTTCGGTGAATTGGCCGTGTGAAATTGCCCATAGTGTTCAGGGATGTGCAAGTTAGGTACATTAGTCAGAGGGAAATGGTGACCTTTAGGGTAGGGGAATAGGTCTTGGTGAGTTAGTCTCCAGGGGATCAGTGTGGACTTGTTGGGTCAGTTGGCCTGTTTCCACAATGTAGGGATTCTGATTCCATGTCTCTATGTGCTGACCACTGGGTGTCAGTCTAGCCCTTGCTCTCTGTATCAATCCCTAACAATCCCTGTCTCTGTGTCTCCCAATCTCCCCTAATCCCTCTCTCTCTGTGTCATTCAATCTCTACCAATCCCCCCTTGTCTGTCTCCCAGTCTCTACTAATCCCTCCCTCTCTCTCTCTTTCTCTGCCTCCCAATCTCCCCTAGTCCCTTTCTTGTGTCTACCAATCTCTACCAATCCCTTATCTCTGTGTCTACCAATCTCTAACGATCCCTATAACTCTGTCGCCAAGTCTCTACCAATCCCTCTCTCTCTCTGTCTCCCAATCTCCCCCAATCCCTCTCTCCCTCTCTCTCTCTGTCTCCCAATCTCCCACAATCCCTCTCTCTCTGTCTGCCAATCTCCCACAATCCCTCTTTCAGTGCCTCCCAATCTCTAACAATCCTTTGCTCCCTCTGTTTTACAGACTCTAACAATCCCTCTCTCTCTCTCTCTCTGTCTCCCAATCTCCCCCAATCCCTCTCTCTGTGTCTCCCAATCTCCCCCAATCCCTCTCTCTCTCTCTCTCTGTCTCCCAATCTCCCCAATCCCTCTCTCTGTGTCTCCCAATCTACACCAAACCCTCTCTCCCTCTCTCTCTGTCTCCCAATCTCCCCCAATCCCTCTCTCTGTGTCTCCCAATCTACACCAAACCCTCTCTCCCTCTCTCTCTGTCTCCCAATCTCCCCCAATCCCTCTCTCTGTGTCTCCCAATCTACACCAAACCCTCTCTCCCTCTCTCTCTGTCTCCCAATCTCCCCCAATCCCTCTCTCTGTGTCTCCCCCCCGAATACCTGACTTTACAAGAGGCAGTGCTATTGTCCCAGGCTCTGCATTTGTAAATAAGAGGTGATTGGTGATGGGATACCAGCATTTTAAGAGTATTTCACACCCCCTCCCCCTCTTTCTTTGAATGCTTTGAAATTTCAATTTTTAAATCAAACTCTCTGCCTCCCTCCATCAATCATATTCATCTCTTCCAGTCTATCTCTCTTCAAGTAGAATTGAAGCTGATGGTATTGATTGGTGAGCAGGCTTGTTGGGCTGAATGGTCTACTCCCAGCCCTCTGTTCTCTTGAGGAGTGTTCATCTTGCAGTGAGTGAGTTTCTGGAGTAGTGCCGTGAGGAAGGGCAGGGGGAGCCTGGAACTCTCGCTAACCGAAAGCTGTGGGGTTGGAGCGAGCTGTGGGAGTGGGCTGCCTCATTTCCTCCATTACAACAGGGACAAAATGCTCCGAGAGCGCTTTGTCGATGGTGAAGACGTTTGGGGTTTCTCAAGGCAGTGATAGGTGCCATGCAAATGCACATCCTTGCTTTTTCCTCTGAATGTGGAATGAGTCTCACGGACCGCAAAGTGCACACATTGTGTCAAGTAAGCTATGAGTTTCATTCTGACAGGACGAACAGTTCACACCTTGCCAGCGAAAAATAGCTCGTTCAGTGCAACAGAGTTCTGAATGATTCTGAAAGTGCAACAGAGGAAAGATGTCAAGGTGACAGCACATCCTTTGACAAAGGTGAACATCACCAAAAATGTAGCATATCCCATGCACCATTTAATGGACCAGGACAGAACCCCACCTCAAAACATTTTAAGAAGGCAGCCTAATATTTTTTTTCGGCAGATGTGAAGTGGATGATCCAGGAGAGATGCAGCTGCTCAAACCACTCAGCTTGAAGCCAAACACAAATTATTTATTTAAACACTACGGTTGAAACACGAATGAAAGAAAACAGGATTGAGAAGAACCTAATGATTTGAAAACCCAAAATCGCAACTTAACCAAGCTGCTCCACTCCCCCCAACATCCCGTTAACACCTCCCTTGGCATAAGGTAAGTTCAAACACAGGTTCTCAAAGCCAGGAGAGATTTCAGACAGAAAGCTCAGGCAAGGCCTCTGTTATGATGGAATCTCTTTACACTGTAGCTGCTTCTCTGCTACCAGTAGCCTCTGACTCCTTGGTGAAACTAAACTCAACGAGAAAAACACCTGACCTGGGAGAACAGGTCACTCCCCTGCCATTGTATACCCTGATGTAAAAGAAACCCGAAAGGTCTCCTCTGCTGACTCAGGCAGTGTCTGTTGGTCATTTCAGCACCACTGCCTTTACAACCCCTATTGAACTAAAAAACTAAGGATAACATAACCTTGTTAAAGGGACAACATCATCACAAAGAGCAGCACGGTGGCTCAGTGGTTAGCATTGCAGCCTCACAGCGTCAAGAACCCAGGTTCAATTCCAGCCTCGGGCAACCGTCTCTGTGGAGTTTGTACATTCTCCCCGTGTCTGTGTGGGTTTCCTCCGGGTGCTCCGGTTTCCTCCCACAGTCCAAAAAGTGCAGGTCAGGTGAATTGGCCATGCTAAATTGCCCGTAGTGATAGCTGCATTAGTCAGGGCTAAATGTACAGAAATGGGTCGAGCTGGGTTACTCTTCGGAGGGTTGGTGTGGACTTGTTGGGCCAAATGGCCTGTTTCCACACTGTAGGGAATCTAATCTAATCTAAAAAAAACTGCCACCTCTCATTATCGCCCCCTCAGTATCACACACACATGGAGAGGATGGCAGAATGAGAGTGACTCCACCTTCACCGAGGGGCTGGAGTTCAGGGACAACCGTCTCGTCATCAAGAGGCCTGGACAGTACTTTGTCTACACCCAGGTGGTCTTCCACAGCATGGAGTGTCAGCCCCAGGCCGTCTACCTGAGCCACGAACTCACCAAGCTGTCGCCAAGTTATCCCGAGGAAGCCATCCTACTGAAAGCCACCAAATCCGCCTGCCACTCTCACCAACGCAAGGAGCCCTGGTACAAAACCTCCTACCAGGGAGCCATCTTTGAGTTCCTGGAGGGAGATCAGATCTTCTCCAGGGTTAACAAGGAGACAACGGGATATGTAGACACAACCGAAGGGAAGACTTTCTTTGGAATATTTGTTGCGAGAGGATTCTGAGACCCTTTTCAATGTCTTTCCTAGTACCTGGGCCTTCTGGCTAAGAGATAGGGACACTACCACTGCACCACAAGAGCCCACTCACCCAACACCCTTCTAACCAAACCACAATACTGATGAACGATTACAAGTTCAGATTGAACTGCACCAGGACGTAATCAACCATGTTATGCTATTGGGTACCAACTGGGTAAAGGGACAAAATCTCTGCCTCTCTCCTTTGGCCCAGTTTAACCTGCCCTGCTATTTAAATCCTGCCCGGCCCAGTGGTGAGTTTTGTGTGTGATATTCCGCTGTCTCACCACCTTACCACACCAGTGCATGAGGCAGTGCCCCGATCCATTTACCCAGCACCTCGGTGTTTGTGGGATCACACTGTGCGCTGACTATCTTTTTGGCATTCCCCTCTCCCGTTGGCAGCACTGTACAGAGCCCACCGCAGGCTGTAGAGAGCTCTGGGACAGCCTCAGGCTGTGACAGGCGCTGTCGAAATGCTGGAGATTGCCCTGAATCTCAGTGGGAAGTGGCTTCGTGCGTTTGTGGCTTAGGGGGTCCGTAACTCACTCTGTTAACATCAACTCTTGTTTGAGTCTCCACGTCTCAACCACGCTGACCTCTGCTATGTAAAACAAATTCATGTTTCTGTTGCGTTCCTGCCTCCGATCTAGGAGGACCCAGGTTCAAGTCTCACCTTCTTCAGAGCCGTGTAACATTGGAGTTGGTGGGAAAATACCGATGTGTGGAGGGAGATGTCGATGTGGAATTTGTCAGAGCTTGTTCGCATTCTGAAGCAGGGTTGAACAGGCACAGACTTATCTGCGCTGATCCCACTTGTACAGCCCTTGGCCTGCTCCTCAAATACTGCCTGACCGGCTGTGCTTTTCCAGCACCACACTCTCGACTCTGATCTCCAGTATCTGCATTCCATTGTCACAATACTTCTAATGCTCTTCCAAGTAATTTCTTTTCAGTGTTGTGAGCCCTCCTGCCTTTGTTATCCTGCGAGGCAACAAATCCCAGATTCCCACTACTCTCCGAGTGAAAGAAAATACCACTTTAAAAAAAATTAAACTGATCAGGGTAAAGATGCAGAGCAAAAGTGAGCCATCTTCTGCTTTCCAGTCCCTGGGCTCTGGTGTGATTAAGGCAAACGTGAGTACTGCAGATGCTGGAAACCAGAGCTTAGATCAGAGTGGTGCTGGAAAAGCGCAGCAGGTCAGGCAGCATCCGAGGAGCAGGAAAATCAACGTTTCTATTCCTGATGAAGGGCTTTTGCCCGAAACGTCGATTTTCCTGCTCCTCGGATGCTGCCTGACCTGCTGTGCTTTTCCAGCACCACCCTGATTCCGGACTCTGGTGTGATTAGCCCATTCTGAGTGAGCGAGCAGACTGTTCGACTGGAGATCAGAGGGGAGAGGGTGGTGCTGGAAAAGCACAGCAGGTCAGGCAGCAGCCGAGGAGCAGGAGAACCGACATTTCGGGCATGAGCTCTTCTTCAGGAATGAGGGCGGGTAGAGTCCAAGCGGGGTGAGGGATATGTGGGAGGGGGTTGGGAATGGGGGTAAGGTATCTGGGAATGTGATAGGTAGATGAAGGTGGCCGGGAGGGGTGGGGGGGGGGGGGGGGGGGGGGTGGGGGTGATGGTGATGGTGATGGAGGGGAGGGTGAAGTGGATAGGTGGGAAGGAAGATGGACAGGTGGGACTGTTCAAGAGGGAGGGTTGGATCTGGGATAAGGTGGGGGGGAGGGGAGATGAGGAAACTGTGTGACTAACCCACTTTATTTAAACCGTCTATCATCAGGACTGAGACCAATCAGAAAGCGATCAGCTTGGGTGAGGGGAGAGGTGGGTTATTCTGATTGGTTCATTTACCTTTTTTTAAATCAGCTTAGTTCAGAGATGTTTCTGTATCCCTCTACAACAGGTGAGATTTGAACCTGGGCCTCCTGGCTCAAGCATGGGGACACTACCACATTTGTTAGGAGTCTTTTTGACTTGGCTTTGCTTGTGGGATCTCACACTTGCCTTTCCAATCATTGGGTATCTACATTATTTTTGAACCCAAAATGTATTCTATTGGGATACATGGTGGCCTGGTACAGCAGCTGCTCTGCCCAGGACTGTAAGTAATGACAGAGAGTTGTGAATCCAGCCCAGACCATCACAGAATCCAACCTTCCAACGATGAACTCCATCTACACTTCTTGATGCTGCAGGAAGGTAGCTAACATTGTCAAAGACCCATCTAGGACCCATTCCCATTGGGTGGCCCAGTGGCTCAGTGGTTAGCACTGCTGCCTCACAGCACTAGGGACGCCAGTTAGATTACCAGGCCTCAGGCAACTCTATGGAGTTTGCAAATTCTCCCCCTGTCTGCGTGGTTTTCCTCCCACAGTCCAAGGGTGTGCAGGTCAGATGGATTGGCCTATGCTAAATTGCATATAGTGGTAGGCGCATTAGTCAGAGGGAAGTTACTCTTCGGAGGGTCGGTGTGGACTTGTTGGGCCAACAATCCTGTTTCCACACTGTAGGGAATCTAATCAAACTGCTGTTAGGATCTCTTCCATTGGGCAAAGCTTTCAAACAAACCTACGAACAGGTTCAAGAGCAGTCTATCCCCCACTGTCGATAAACTTCTGAATGGACCTCTCAGGTTTCAAATCGAATGTGGATCGTACATCTTCTTTGCTGCCATAACTTTGTATCCTTTGCCCTGTTCTATCAGGGTAGCTCAGTGGTCAGCACTGCTGCCTCACAGTGTCAGGCACCTGGGCTCGATTCCACCCTCAGTTAGACTGTCTGCGTGGAGTTTGCACATTCTCTCTGTTTCTGTGTGGGCTTCCTCCAGGTGCTCTAGTTCCCTCAAAAGATGTGGATTGGCCATACTAGATTGCCCATAGTGCTCAGGGATGTGTGGGGTAGTCATGGGAAATGCTACAGTTACCGGAGTTGGGGTAGAGGGATGGGTCTGGATGGGATGCTGTTTGGAGGGTTGTGGTGGACTTGTTAGGGCTGAATGACCTGATTCAACACAGCAGGGATTCCATTCCATTCATCACCGTATGATCTTTGTATGGTATCTGCTGTCTGTACTGCACGCAAAACACAACTATTCACTGTACTTAGGCACATGTGACAACAATAAATCGAATCAGGTTTCACGAGTCCTATGAACTACTGGGGCCTCTTTAGTACCGTTTCCCATTATCCTTTGTAAATGTTTGTAATGAAAATCTTCCAGACGTGTCCCAGAATATTGAGGGCAATGAGGTGAGGTGGTCGAGATGGTGGAGACAATTAAATAGTTTACTTGGGTGGACAGATAAAATCGATTTCTTCTGGGGGAAATCCAAAAGGTGGAGGAGGGAGCCTGAAAATGAGAACCTGCCTCCTTCAGGTATGTCAGGAGGCCGTTGTTTGTCAGAAGAATGATTGAAACAGAAACTCTTCCCCCTCGAAAGACAGCAGCTCTTTAGGATGGTGGGTGTCGGAGGAAAACAAGTTGATGTTTCAAAACTGCGCTTTCTGATTGACAAGCAGCCTGCAAGTCCATTAACCATCGCAGGCTGTTGGCGTTGAGATACAGATTGAACAGGGTGTAATTGAATGGGAGAACAGGTTGGAGGGGCCAAATGGCCTCCTGCTGTCTGCATTTTCCATGAACAAGGTTGATGTCCTTTGCTCCCTGGAAGCAGAGTAGGAGTAAGGGGCGGTGATGGCTTAGTGGTGTAATTGCTGGGCTGTTAATCCAGAGACCAAGGGAATGTTCCCAGGTCCTGGGTTCAAACCCTGTCATAGCAGGAGGTGGAATGTGAGTTTGGTTAAAAATGTGGAATTAAGAGTCTAATAATAACCATGAATCCATCTGGATCACTGCTATCCTTACCTGGTCTGGCCTATGTGTGACTTGTGTTTCTCTCTAATGAGAGAGCAGCCTCTGTGGCCTGGTAAGGCTATGGCAATATGTGACTCCAGTCCCACTGCAATGTGGCTGACTCTTAACTGCCCTCTGGGGTGTCCTCATCCCAAGAACAAATGTAAAAGAAAAGGAGAAATGATCCCATTTAGACCCGGATACTTTGGTTCAGTGAGATCCTGACCAACACATCTCTGTCAGCCTTAGGCATGTTTAAATCATCACCACCATCTTTTGTGGGATTCAGTTGAGTTTCAGACGGTAATTATCCTTTGTGCGAGGCAGCAGTTATAACGTCGATATTCCGATGGGGAATCTGACAGTCACTGCTGCGGGGTAGAATGGCGCTGCACTCTGGAATGTTGTGGGAATCCCGAATTAGCCGATATGATTTTGAGATCTTTCAAAAATGAATTCACAATTGCCAATTGTTCGCATTTTAGATCGTTTCAGGTTAAAACATGAAGCTTGTTGAGAGGGTGTATATTGAACCTGTTAAAGTTGGTTTTCTAGATGAATGCTTGTCAAATAACTTGCTTGGAATGCTTTGATTCTAAAACTGGTGTTTGCGGAGCTGTTTAGAATATTCACAGGTCTGTCGGCTGGTCAAATGTCAGTCTGGGGAGTCCCATAGGTAGACCCTCTGACCACGATACAATGCTTCTCAACCACTATGCTAAAACATAAAAACAAATAGTAAATGATCATCTCCACCCCCAAACCCCACCAGCCCCCAGGCTATCACATGCTCTTCAGAGGGTCAGAGCAGACTCAATGGGCCAAATGGCCTCTTTCCACAGTGTATAGATTCTATGATTCTGGTCTTAATATCTGGCTGCATTAAAATGCCACCTTGTGTCTTCACTTGTCAGTTACCTTAAAGCCATGCCCTATATTTACAATAGACAATAGACAATAGGTGCAGGAGTAGGCCATTCAGCCCTTCGAGCCTGCACCACCATTCAATATGATCATGGCTGATCATTCCTAATCAGTATCCGCTTCCTGCCTTATCTCCATAACCCATGATCCTTGAGAGCTCTATCCAACTCTTTCTTAAATGAATCCAGAGACTGGGCCTCCACTGCCCTCTGGGGCAGAGCATTCCACACAGCCACCACTCTCTGGGTGAAGAAGTTTCTCATCATTTCTGTCCTAAATGGTCTACCAGCTGTGTCCTCTGGTTCGGCACTCACCCATCAGCGGAAACATGTTTCCTGCTGCCAGAGTGTCCAATCCTTTCATAATCTTATACGTCTCAATCAGATCCCCTCTCAGTCTTCTAAACTCAAGGGTATACAAGCCCAGTCGCTTCAGTCTTTCAGTATTTCTGACTTTCTCTTCAGTGCAGACAATATCTCTTTCTTTATTCTATCAAATAAAAAAACCTTTTTGACCTGACTCCCATCCTGTGTGTAAGGTGTTGCTGTGACCATTCTCCTCCTGTTGGCTGACAACGCCAAACTTGCTCCAAGCTTACTTGCCTGAAAGTCTGCTCCTTTTCTGCTTGTGCTGTTGGTATCATCTACAGCAGCCTCGACAACATCCAGAGGTCGGAAGAAGAGAGAGCTCATCAGTAGAATATGAGAATTAGAATAACTGAGACCTGCAGCAGACAGCCTTTTCTGCCTCTCGATGAGAATGATCTTTCAGCTTCGATTCCTGAGGAATATAATTCATGCCCTTTCTTGGTCAGTGTCCCGAGGACAGGAGTTGGGGAGGTCGAGTTGCAGCTGGACAGGACTTTGCTTCACTCACTTTAGGATGACTGAGGAAGTGGTACCAGACCCAGAACGTTAACTCGGATTTCCCTTCACAGCTGCTGCAAGATCGACAAGAGAGCAGGAAATGCTGGAGAAACTCAGCAGGTCTGGTAACACCGTTTTTGGGTCCTGGATTAGTCTGATTTTTCCTTTTATTAGTATTTATTTACCTGGAGACATTTTGTTTGGGATTCCCTTTTGTGTTTGCTGCCAATTTCCTTTTGGATTCCATCTTTGCCTCTTTCCTTTACCCTTTTATCAGCCCTCTCAAGCTGTTATAACCAGCCGAGGTTCTCAATGGCATTTTCAATCCCACAGCAGTCGTCATTTCTCCCAGTTTGGGGCCATCCAGGGAGACCTGGGTTTGTTTAACCCATCTTTCCCCTTTGAGGGAACTGTGCCCGAATCATCGCTTCTATGAAGGGTCCACTCATTCAACTATGTTTCGTCCTGTCAATCTTTAACTCCAATTTGTTCAACGTGAGATCTATTCTTACCCCTATTGAAATTGGCTCTCCCTCAATAATTATTCTGGATTTTTTAAAGCACTTTCCAACTCATTCCCAATCTTATGCTACAGTGATCGCTAATCAATAAATGTTCTCCCATTGACATGTAAGCCTGTCCTAGCAGAGGAAGCAAGTAGCAATGCCTCTGGAGAAACGTTTCTTGAACATACACTGAAAACGCTCTCTCCTTTCTGTTCTTCATATTAATGCTACCCCAGTCTCTATTCAGGTCATTAATCTCCCTCATTGTAACTACTGTATCATTGTCACAATCCTCTGTAAACTGCTCGAGATCCTTCCCACTAATTGGTGACCCTCAGATAACACTGAACAATGTTCCTTGTATTTGGGAATGTTTAACACCCAATCCTGAATTCCTTGAACCAGCTTTCTATTATAGCCACAAAACAAGCTGTCACATACCAATCTCTGCCTAGAACTCTCCAATTTGGATTACCAGGTAACTCTTTTAAAAACTGATGTTAGTTGAAGGATAACTGTGGCTGGAGGTTTCTTAGAATCTTAATCATTTATACTATTTTCGCTTGCCCAACATCTAATGCCTTTTGTCAGATCCATGATCATTTGAGTCTCTCTAAGACTGCCAATCCCTCGAATCCTTCCATTGGCCAATCTGCAGAATCTCTCTCAAATCCCAATCACATTATCCTCACTCAAATCCCAATCTCCTGATCCTCACTCAAATCCCAATATCCTGATCCTCACTCAAATCCCCATCTCCTGATCCTCACTCAAGCTAAGGACTGATTAGGGATAGTCAGCACGGCTTTGTGTGTGGGAAATCACATCTCACTAACTTGATTGGATTTTTTGAAGAAGTAACAAAGAGGATTGATGAGGGCAGAGCAGTAGATGTGATCTCTGTGGACTTCGGGAGGGCGTTTGACAAGGTTCCTCATGGATGACTGGTTAGCAAGGTGAGATCACATGGCATATGGGAAGAGCTAGCCATTTGGAACATAGAACTGGCTCAAAGGTAGAAGACAGAAGGTGGCAGGACAGGGTTGTTTTTCAGACTGGAGGCATGTGACCAGTGGTGTACCACAAGATCGGTGCTGGGTCCACTGCCTTTTGTCATTTACATAAATGATTTGGATGTGAGCATAAGAGGTATAGTTAGTAAGTTTGTAGATGACACCAAAATTGGAGGTGTAGTGGATGGTGAAGAAGATTACCTCCGAGTACAATGGGATCCTGATCAGATGGGTCAATGGGCTGAGGAGTGGCAGATGGAGTTTAAATTAGATAAATGCAAGGTGCTGCATTTTGGGAAGGAAAAGCAGGGCAGGACTTATACACTTAATGGTAAAGTCCTGGGGAGTGTTGCTGAACAACGTGACCGTGGAGTGCAGGTTCATAGCTCCTTGAAAGTGGAGTTGCAGGTAGATAGGATAGTGAAGAAGGCATTTGGTATGTTTTCCTTTATTGGTCAGAGTATTGAGTACAGGAGTTGGGAGGTCATGTTGTGGCTGTACAGGACATTGGTTAGGCTGCTGTTGGAATATTGCGTGCAATTCTGGCCTCCTTCCTATCGGAAAGATGTTGTGAAACTTGAAAGGGTTCGGAAAAGATTTACAAGGATGTTGCCAGGGTCGGAGGATTTAAGCTGTAGGGAGAGGCTGAACAGGCTGGGGCTGTTTTCCCTGGAGCGTCGGAGGCTGAGGGAGGTTTATAAAATCATGGGGGGCATGGATAGCGTAAATAGACAAGGGAGTCCAGAACTATAGAGCATGGGTTTAGGGTGAGAGGGGAAAGATATAAAAGGGACCCAAGGGACAAGTTTTTCACACAGAGGGTGGTACGTGTATGAATGGAATGAGCTGTTGGAGGAAGTGGTGGAGACTGGTACAATTACAGCATTGAAAAAGCATCTCAGTAGCCACATGAATAAACCATCGAACCCCTACTGTGTGGAAACCAGCCCTTCAGCTAAAGTGACCATCCAAAGAGTATCCCATCCAGATCCATCCCCTATATTTCTGATGACTAATGCACCTAACCTACACATCCTGAACACTGTGGAAAATTAAGCATGGCCAATTCAACTAACCTGCAGTGTGAAAAGACACCAGAACACCCAGAGGAAACGCGTACAGATACAGGGAGAGCGTACAAACTCCACACAGATTGTCACCCAAGGGTGGTATTGAACCTAGAACCCTGATGCTGTGAGTAGAAATACTAACCATTGAACCACTGCGCTGGATTTACCGGTACACGGGCCAAGTGCTAGTCAATGGCATTTTTAGGTTAGGTTGGGCTATCTGGTCGGCATGAACGAGTTGGACGAAAGGGTCTGTTTCTATTCTGTAAAACTCTATTTCCCAACCTCCTGATCCACATTCAAATCCCAATCTCCCAACCCTTGTTCAGATCCCAACCTCTTAACCCTCACTCAATTCCCAACTTCCTAATCCACACTCAAATCCCAATCTCCCAATCCTTGTTCAGATCTCAATCTCTTGACTCTCACTCAATTCCCAACTTCCTGATGCACACTCAAATCCCAACTGGACAATGCTGCTTCTGAATTCTTAGCTGTCAAAGTGTAAAGTATTTTCTGGAATCACATCCCATTCAGTCTATACGCAGATCAATCTGTAGTAATTAGACAGATACATTTCATCATCTTAAAATATTTTTATTAATTCCAATCTACAATCTTTGCAATTAATAACACAAATAATAAATAATATAAATAAAAATTAATAAATATATTTAACAACTTAAATCAATCTGAAACATCTCAAATTTGACAATATTTTCACCTATCAAAGATTTCGTGAAAACAAATATTGCAGTTTGACACAAGACACCACTTTTGGTCATTAACAATCAACCACCTCATTCCCAAGGTAGAAACTCTCTTGGCCATTAAACCAGTTAGATTTCTCGTTACCCAGGCTCAAGAATAACTGATGGAAGATACAGGCCATGAAAGGAATCCAACTACATTAAATATTCCAGAGAAAAACATCTCCAATAATTCAACTTAAGTTAGAGTCGAACATATTCCACTTAAATAATCATCATTAAAGAAACAACCAAAGAAAGGTCTCTCAACTGTATTCACCATCAGGCATCTTTCAGGAAAATGTATACATTGTAAGATGCATACATATTTTAAAAACTGTCAACCAACCACGCTGAAGGCCAACTGATTGTTGGAAAGCTTGGCTGGTCTTCATCATCCAATGTCTTCTTCATTGAATTGGGACAAGTAATGATCACTGAAGGTTTACAAGGCTAGTACAAACACCACCATGGAGGATTTACAGTGATTTCGATTTTCTTTTAGCGAGCTTTGAGACGATTTGTAGCTCAAGTTGAGGTTTTGGATGTAGGTTTGATTAGATTAGATTCCCTACAGTGTAGAAACGGGCCCTTCGGCCCAACATGTCCACACCGACCCTCCAAAGAGGAACCCACCCGGACCCATTTCCCTCTGACTAATGCACCTAACACTATGGGCGATTTAGCATGGCCAATTCACCTGACCTGCACATCTTTGTGACTCGCTGATGAACCTTCAAGCTCAGCAAGCAAACCTATATCCAATATTTTTCTCTTGCTAACACATTCAGTCATGTTATGACAAGCCTCAGCAGTAGGTGGCACCTCAACCAAAACCTCCTGGCTCAAAAGCTCGGGACATGAGCATTGTGCCACAAGGGCCTCAATAATAGAGCTACATAAACATACAAGGAGAGCACCATCAGGAAAACCAGCCCCTGCTCTCAGGGACAAGGCATTCGGAAGATCAGACCCAAGACCCTGCTTGTTAGTTCCAGTGATTGTTTAATTAATGTCTCCATAAGGAGTAAAAGTTCAAATAAGTTAAACTACAAAAAATGTGATATAAATACAAAATAAATTAAGAACCACTGTCTTACTGATAATTTCAATTGGAATCAGAAATGGAGATATTACTATTCTGCCACAGGGTGTTTAAGTAGTGGTGTGTAATGTTTGCTTAAATGAACAGTTCAGCTTAGTTAGAGCACAATTGTTTGCAACTCTCCACTTACACTTTAACAAGGTAATTCATGGAATCACACAGACAGCAATGAATGACCTCCAGCTGTTCCCAGTCTGTGGGAAATAGGAATATCATGGGGAAAAGTGGAGGCGGTTTAGCCTTTTCGGGCTCATCTGCTGAATATCAGAGTCTGGTGGCAGAGTAGTAATGTCTCTAACTCTGATGTAGGAGGCCAGAATGAAGTCTTATCTGCTCCAGAGTTGTGTCAAAACATTTCAAAGCAGCTTGATTTGAAAATACCGAAACCCTGGTGAATGGGCCCTGATGAGTGATACGGTGCTATGCAGAAATCAGGGTTTGCAATCCTGGTAATTCACTGGACCACCCAGACATAAAATCCCTGCATATTTGAGAACTTATATTGCTGCAAGCCTTTAAATAAATTAAAGAAGTTCATCTCATTGTGCGATTCGTGTTGGTGAGGACAATGTGCCCCAATCTGCATTTCAATTTGAAATTCTTGAACAGACATCATAAAAACAGTGGAAGTGACCCGGGAGAATTAGACAGCAAATATTCCAAAGAAAGTCTTCCCTTCGGTTATGTCTACATATCCCGTTGTCTCCTTGTTAACCCTGGAGAATATCTGATCTCCCTCCAGGAACTCAAAGATGGCTCCCTGGTAGGAGGTTTTGTACCAGGGCTCCTTGCGTTGGTGAGAGTGGCAGGCGGATTTGGTGGCTTTCAGTAGGATGGCTTCCTCGGGATAACTTGGCGACAGCTTGGTGAGTTCGTGGCTTAGGTAGACGGCCTGGGGCTGACACTCCATGCTGTGGAAGACCACCTGGGTGTAGACAAAGTACTGTCCAGGCCTCTTGATGATGAGACGGTTGTCCCTGAACTCCAGCCCCTCGGTGAAGGTGGAGTCACTCTCATTCTGCCAAATCACGGTCCCTCCTTTGCTGGTTGGGGAAGCTGAGGGGGTAGGGGTGGGAGAGAGAGAGAGAAGACATCATGAGGATCAAACAAAGAGAAATAACTAGCCCGCATTGACGTAGCACCAGACATAGCTTGTGGATATGGTAAAGCACTTTACAACCAATGAGATGTTATTGAAGGAGTAATTGTGCTATTTCAGGAAATGGAGCCACCACTTTGTGCACAGTCAGATCCCACGATTGAGGGAGAGAAACTGGACAGTCTACATCTTAATTCTAAACTGAGCTCCCTTGTCACCCTGACACAGACAGAGGCCGCTCACAGGAGGCTTTCATCTCTGATGCCTGTGCTGCTGTCTCTGTGTTCAGATGAACCAATTCACACCACAGCCCCTTCTCTTTGCCCAGGGTCCTGTTATCTCCCACTCCCCTCCTCCAGGGCTCTCTCCACACTGCATTATTGATAAAGAGAGTTAGCATCTTCCCGATCCACCCCTGCCCCCTCCCAGCTGCTGTGGCCTATTCTCTAGAGGATGCTGTCACATTGAGAACAGTTCCGTACCTGTCAGGTGAGCTGCGATTCTCGGCCGGGGGTCACTCCCCACCTGCTGCAGGAGTCGAGGCAAACCTGGGAAATGGAAAAGAGAGAAACTCAGACCCTGCTGGGTCACCCACAGAGCACAGACTGACAGGCACAGGGAGAGGGAGGTGTGGGGGATGAAGAAGGGACAGATAGACAGGTGGGCTCATGAGAGAGAAGAGTGAAAGATGAAACACATCTCTGCAGGAAGGAACAGACTTAAGGTTTCGAGTCTGATATCACTACAAACTGAAAGATAATTCTCAAAAGACAGACGATGACTCCGGAGAATGGACATCAAAATAACTAAAGAAAGAAAGTAACAGAACGATACTGTACTGGAAATGGCAGCCATGAGAAGACAGAAATATTAGTAACGATTGACACAAAGTCAGAGGTTCACCCGAGATAGACGTTGATAACAGAATATGATGGACTGACCCTGACAGCACTTACCGCTGGTCTGAGCAGCTGTTGTCAGTGAGGGATGGGAGACTTCCAGCTTTAATCCTGAATCCTGAGGAAATGAAACAAGGGCAGACGTTAAGATGTGAAATTCTCTCGAATTTCCGCTGCAGCTGACAGGAGTCGGGGTACAACCCAGGGCTGCAGCTGGGTGGGCTGGATGGTCTGTTAGCTGGCTGTCTTTACTGAACAGGTTCAACACATGGGAGGCAGTTACTGTACTGTGGAGAGACACAGCATTGTGGAGAGATACAGCATTGTGGAGAGATACTGTACTGTCAGGAGACACTGTATTGTAGGGAGACACTGTACAGTGAAACGACTGAGTACAGAGAGACCACTTTGTCCAGTCTCTATACCGTACAGCGAATGTACTGTGCAGAGACACTGTATTGGACATTACTGAACACACTGACATTGATTCAGAGACAGTCTAGTGGACAGTCTATTTCACAGAGACACGATATTGTCCAGCGGCCCGGTGTTGGACAGAAACACCATGTTCTCCAGGCGGTGGGAGACACTAACCCGATGGGAGCTCCCTGTGGTGTAGACTGTCCCGGACAGACAGACTCCCCCTGGAGAGGCGGAGTGACCCAGCCAGCCTATTCCCCACCCCCCACTGTGTACCGACCCACGCTGAGCCCATGCAGACTGGCTGAGTGACCCCTACCCACCCCCCTGTCACTCTCAGGCTGACAGCTGCCAGTCTCTCCCTGCCTTTGAGTAGCGCCGGCAGCACAGACTGAGAGAGGCGCCTTGATCCGGCGGCTCCCATAGACCAGGGAGCAGTTCCCCAACAGTTCCCACAGCTCAGGGTGGGCACTGAGCAGGGATCCCCGGGGGGGAAACCCGCTCTGGCTGTTGGAGAGAGTGCAGTGAAAGGGCCCGGGTCTGACTGAAGCCCCTGGGGACCAGTTTGCTGGAAACGCTGCAGAGTTACAGCAGGAACTGAGAGTGAAACCCCCTTTCGCAGCTTGAAGGGTCCGCTTCCAGACAGGTCCCTGTCCCAGAGCAATGCAAGCGGCTAGGGGAAGGTGGGCGCTACTCTCCAACAACAGCCCCCTCCCCAAGGCTGATCCTCACCTGGTTTGTAGGGAGCACTCCAAACTGAAGCAGGAGGAGAGAGGTAGAAAGCAGCAACAAGCCGAGGACAGCGAGTGCACACAGAGTCCGCCAGAAACAGCTTGTGTTGGAGCCGGACTCCCTGATGGGCAGCAGCCCCCCATTCTCCAGCTCCAAGAACCTGGCTTCAGTCTTCATGCTGTCAGGGGGCAGAGGGAACTCTCTGGGACAGCCTCTCTCGGGTCCACTCAGGCTCTGGATGAGTCTCTCTGTCTCTGTCTCTCTCTCTGGGAGGGAGCTGCCTGCTCTATAACTGCTGCTGCTCACTGACAGCTCTTTATAACCAGCTACTGCTGCCTGTGATGCAATGGAGTGGGAAATGCCCAGGCAGAAACAGCAGCGATTGGAAAGCGATCACTCTCCACATCGAATGTGGGACTGGCTCTGTCTAACTCTCACCCAACCTGGAACGACAGCAGTTTCTCCCCAAACCGGGAAATCCTGTCCCGAACCAAAAGTGGGCCCCAGCAATCCCCCCCAGTCTCTCCATGTATCCCCCCCATGGGCTCCTGGCTCTCACTGGGAACAATGACAGAGGGAGGAGATAGAGAGATGGAGGGAGAGCACAGCACTCACTTTATTACAGAAATAGTCCGCTTCTCTCATAGTGTGGGGCAGACCCACCGACAGTGGGGAACGAATTAAATTAGAGAAAGATCAAAGCTGAACAAAACCATACCATGCAAAAAGATGTGAGACTGGTCAGATGGTGGGACCGAACCGAAAGCTGCAGAAAAGTGAAAGGCGAACAGATTTCTCAGGTGGTCAAAATGAGACTCTCTGAGCAAACTCACGGAAGTTCCTGTGTCATTAAACAGCAGCAGAGCGAGGGCCGTCAGTGCTGCTCACCCAGAGAGTGAGAATGGGGAGTTCAACACACAGAATAAGGCCATGGAACAATAACACAGCAGGTATTCACCTTCCATCTTCACTGTGGAGGGAACAAACACCTTCCACTGGGAGATGGGCATCAGAGGGTGGGATGGATGCAGGAACCTGGTGAGATTATAATCAGGAGGGCAGTGATCCTGAACACAGTGAGAGAGCTGGGGGAGGGCCACTGCTAGTTCCTAATGGAGAAGGAGGCAAAGTATTGGAGAGTTAGCCTGAACTGTCATGGGGACACTGATGGAATTGATGACATAAGTGGTTCTAGCTGTGTACCTGAAACCCTGCAGATAGTGAGGCAGAGGCAGCAGGGGATTGTGAATGGGAAAGACGGTTTAGGCAGTGTCTTCCAATTAGTGGAAGGTGTACATTGGGCTGTGGGTAAAGGGGAGGGCCCTGACACACTGTACCTGGTTTAGACAGAATGCTGATTTAGGTTGTTTTGATCAATTCTTGTCAGATGTACCTGTGTACAATGAAAGCTTTGGTTTTGTGTGCAGTATGGGCAGATTGCACCACACAAAGATCACAGAGTGAGGGAACATAGTGAGGTGGGTAAATGTACAGCTCCTCAGATGCTGCCTGACCTGCTGTGCTTTTCCAGCCCCACTCTAATCTAGACTCGGATTTCCAGCATCTGCAGTCCCCACTTTGGCCAAATTTCCCTCTGTACAGAAGGTGCTCAGAAAGCGAGATGGTCATTAGATTTGAAACATGAGAGGCCTTTGACTGAGACAACACACACATCCTGGGACAGACGGAACAAAGACACACATGAGAATTCCTCAAGGCATGACATTCTAACCAGACCTCCATCAATAAACACATCAACTTCGGCCCCCATCCAGCTTCCCTTGAAGAAGAGAACAGGAAATGACATCACCCACCTCCAGAAACAAAGCTGGATAAATAGACATACCACCTGCGCTTCACCAGAGACTCTCACTGATGACATTACGTAGTCATGGTGACGAAACATCTGAAAACAAACCTTCCAGCTCACTGAGCGAACTAACATACATATGAGAGGACCAATCAGCAGGCTATTCCCAACGGGGAAGAAGCTGTTGTTGACCCTTTTGGCACTAACCTTTCACCTTTAAATCCCCGGTGTGACTGAAGAAGTTGGAAGTGATGATAACTGGGATGGGAGGGCTCTTTGATATTGGCTGCCTTTTCCCAGAGATGAGAAGTGTAGATGGAGTCAATGGATGGATGGGTGGTTTGTGGGAGGGTCTGGGCTATATCCACAACTGGGGTCACCTCAATGTGGTTGAGACTGACCGCAGCTCATGATAAAGGGCTAAGGCATATAGGGCAAGGGGGGAAATCAATGAGGTACACTGTCAAAACAAGTAACAATGGTATTCTTCAGTGAGACCGGCCTCATGGGTGAGACCGATCTGGAATAACGTGGACAGTTTCAGTCTCTGTATTGAAGGGAGAATGTAAATTTTGTTTTATTTCAAAATATACTTTATTCATAGAAATAAATCTTTGGTACCTGTACAATTTGTCATGTCGATCATAGATATATACATTGCATGGCTGAACATTACAAAGAACAGACTGAATTAATCGAATTTACAGTTATCCTATTTACAAT
Organism: Hemiscyllium ocellatum; assembly: GCF_020745735.1. NCBI lineage: Eukaryota > Metazoa > Chordata > Chondrichthyes > Orectolobiformes > Hemiscylliidae > Hemiscyllium > Hemiscyllium ocellatum. Next base: position 7,421,973 of record NC_083435.1, read on the forward strand.
TCCCTTTATTAACCATCCAGTCTCTTATTCTTTATCTGTGGCTTCAGCGGAACCCACCTAGTGAGTGGGTGCCCAGTTATACGATAGCAAAGGAACCTTCTTTAACTCCCAGATTATGGGGTTACCATTGTCCATTTGACTGTCCTGTCTCTGGGGTAGCTGTCTGCATCCCCATGGTGAGCATGAACTCCTGGACCTTCGTTGGGCTGAGGTAGCTATCCAGCTCCTCACTGGGGTCATTTACCCGCTCTGGTGACATTGAGCCAAGGCAAGGGTCCGTACCGTCCAGTTCTGTGTCTGACAATGGGACTGTCAGTGGATCACAGCTTTCGGTTACCTGTAGTCGTGGGGCAGTGGGTACCCCCTGGTTCTCACTGGGTGGAGGGTGGACTTCGGGGGGGTCTGTTGTTTCCCGGTTGGGAGTAAATGCCCTCCTCTTTATCTACGGTGCTCTGTCTCTTCTTCTGGTGGTGATGACCTGCTTTGCGCCCGTCTTCCCCATCCGAAGCGCTGTCTGTCTCTCCCTCGTGCAGCTGTCTTTTCCCCCTTTGCTGGGAGGCTTTGGGGGCCTGGCAGGATTTTCTCTTCCTGTTTTTAACAGGTATCCACTCCTCTGCCTTCTCGATTACCTCCTCCTCCATTGCTTCCATCTGCTCAGCTAGAGCTAGGATCAGCTGCTGTGTCTCTGCGCTGGCTGCTGCCTCCTCCACTCCAGCCTGGTCTTCTTTCTGGGTGCCACCAGACTCTGTTTCCCTGTAAATGTATTGGAGGAGGCTGTGAGACTGACACCTGGAATGAGCAGGGTGTTTTCTGAGCATCGCTTGTTCAGGGTGAACTTGCTTTCACTGAGAGTGAGAGGCGAGTCCTGCTTTGGGTCCAGACAAAGGTCCGTTAGTGAATGGGAGGAGAAGGAGGTTATCAAGATGGACCCCAACCCCTCCTTCCCTGAGAATTGGAAAGCCCTTCATCCCAACCCTGGTCAGATTGACCTTGATGAGTGTGTATTTCCATTCACTGACCACCCCTTCCTGAAGAACAGGATTCTGCAAGTGCCTTTCTCGAAAAGAGGAAGGAAGTCACAAGCCGAGCCATCTTGGACATGAATAATTTCTCATCATGGAGCTGTGTTAGTCTGAGTTAGCCTGACACATTCCCAGAGTGCATCTGTCTGAGGCACAGTGGGTGAGAGTTTCTCATTCACACACCATTCCCCATGACAGAACAGGGTGCGGTGGCAATTCCTTTTGGTTAGAATTGAAATTTAAATTTCTGAAAGTGTTTGGCCAAACAGTGGGGTAAGTGTGTTATTGGTGTGAGCTGTGCTCAGCTGAGAATGGTGTGTCTACAGAGATGGCTGGGAACCGATGGAATCAGTCAGGAAAACAGGCTGTGCCTGACGGTCAGATTCTCACAGGCTGACTCCATTGACAGGAACGTTTGATTTCCTGGGAGCACATAGATGGTGGGCATGGTCCCCTGTTTTATAATATCACGTGTAAATATTTCACATTGCATAGGGTCCACTCTATTCATGTCTGTTCCAACTGAGTTTGATGAGAGCATCAAATGTTGTACATAAAGTGTTTTATCAGTTCCCTGGAAAAGAACAAAGATACAGGTAAAGAAAGGGTTAACTCCCAAACAAGAGTTAATCCATGAGCTGCTGCTTTACTGCATCTCCTTCAAGACATAGAAAGAATTTAAGTATTGGCTGTCCATTCGGCTGATTAAATGTTTCCCTTTGAGAAAACTTCTACTCTCTTGTGAACATGTGAGCCGTTCTGACATTGAGCGCTGTCTGTCTGTGGTTGTGGCTCAGAGATTTGGAATAAGTGTTTTGCTTTCTTAAATAAACCACATACTTTGAACTTTTAAACAATTCTCACATTTGGCCTGAGTGCTTTTACAACAAACTCACTAATTTATCATCTTCCAAAACCCCACCCTGCCAGCCTGTTTGTGACACAGTTGATATGGTTTAGTGACACTGGATTGCAAATTGAATATTTCTCAGTGTTTTATTGAGAACCGATCTGGGAGGGAGAGTACTGATTCTTCCTTCCACACTTAGACGTTACCTTCCTGTCTCTGTTTAGAGGAATTTGGGCATTTTATAAACAGGGGGCATAGAATAATACAGAGCAAGAACACATTCTTTAGCTCAATATCTCTGCGCCAATTATGATGCTCATCTAAACTAATCCCATCTGCCTGTACATGTCCCATATCCCGCTGTTTCTGCCTGTTTCCTGTGTCTGCTCAAATATCTCTAAACTGTTGCTATCGTATTTGCTCCTGTCATCTCCCCTGGCAGTGCATGTCAGGCACCTACTGCACTCTGTCTGAAACCCCATCCTCACACACTTGCTTTAATCCTCTGGTTCCTGCAGTGATGTGTGGGAGACTGGAGGGGTGCACATTGGAGTTGAGCTGTGTACAATGTGAACTCTTTGAAACAGATCCAATTCTAATGGCTCATCAGGAGAGATGCTGAGAGGCAGGTGGTCCTAACCAGGCTGGACAGGATGTGTAACTACAGTCCCAGAATTAGGGGATGGCCATTTCAGACAGAGATGGGGAGAAATGGGAAGAAGTTAATTTCTTCTCTCAAACTCTGGATTCCCTCTCTCAGATTCCCAATCTCCTCATCCAACAAGATTACCAAGATCCGGTTTTGTTATCTCATATTTACAATCTCTCAATCCCATAAATGTGCCCAGCTCAAAACTCTCTCTCCCAAATTCCCAATGTGATAATTAATCAAACAGTCAGTTGTAACAGCGTAGAAAGTGTACCCTCTCATTTAAACACTGCCCAGGAACATCTCCAAACCCAAACCAATATACAACAGCCAGAAGGAAACATTAGATACTCTTCAAATAATTTTAATAATTCCTCTTTATGTTTGCAGACATAAATATTAATATAAATAATATAAATAATATAAATACAACCATTGATAAATAGAATTAAATAATATCTTATCTTAATCTGAAATATCTTAACATTGACAATATCATTGTCACTAACAGACACCTATAGAACAGATGTTACCGTGTTACATAAACACTCAGGTTGGTCGATGAACTGCAATTCAATTTCAGTGGTCCCTCATTCGAGATAGAGAATCTCACGGTGTGCAGAGCCAATCAGGTGTATTACTGGGATCTTACTGTGCATTACCCAGTCTGAAGGGTGACCAATGGAGAGTACAAGGTACAAAGGGAAGCTGACATTTCCATGAAGGAACAATCTCAACCATTCCCATGGATCAGAGCAGCAAAGAATCCCCTCCAACATTGACTAGGGCGAAGCTGGAGGAGCACAATATAGTCCCATCAGGTTAGGCCCAGGCCAACATTGAGGGAGCCAACTCTTAGTGTTCGCTGAGTGTTCTGTCCCCATTTTAACTGCAGGGCTGACCATATGGACTCAAGGGAGGGAGGAGTCTGTGAAGATTTGACCAATCACATTGTCGAGGTAGAAAGGCAATGCCCTGCTGAGAAGGTGCTTTGGCATTCCTCACCCAACAGCCAACTCAATGAACTTGCTTCATTTTTCACAAAGACAGCAGTGATCCTTTGGAATGGAAATCAATAATGAGGAATAGATCATCCTCTTCAAGGAGCAGTACCTGGTCTCAGGGAATAACCAGTCTGAATATCAGACCCAGGATCCCGGAGGTCTTTTTAACTCCAGGGTTAGACAAATGGATTTCTACCTGAGGAGGACAAATTCAAATAAAGTGAGCAACAGAAAACACAATTTAAATATGAAATAAATTACACGATCTGTGAGGCTTTGTGTTCACGGCAATCAGAAACAGCAGATGAGGAATGCAATTTCTGAACAACTCCCTTCACATTGTTCCAACCACATTCACTCATCCAACAGGATCAGTGTTACACAGCAGTGAGTCACCTCCACCTGGGCCCAGTGTTAAAGGGATGTTAGAAGCAGGGACATTATAGTGACAGGTGGAGGCCATTCGGTCCCTCAAGCCTAGATGTTAGCTGGAGGCAAGCACAGATTCCCTGACCAACCCCATTCTGTGTTTTGTACAAAGCTGGAATTGCAACACTGGATATTTACTCTGATACTTCACTGCACCAGCCAATCCTCAAAGCCACACACATCGGACACCTTCTGTTGTTGGAAACTCTTGAAATCAAATCCAAGAGAAATGAATCTAGTTTGTATACAAGTAACAATAAGAAGACAATGTGTCTTTGTCAGTTTGCACAGAATTTCAATGTGAAATTCTTGATCAGTCATTGATAATCAATCTGCATGTCCCGGGAGAATTAGACAGCAAATATTCCAAAGAAAGTCTTCCCTTCGGTTGTGTCTACATATCCCGTTGTCTCCTCGTTAACCCTGGAGAAGATCTGATCTCCCTCCAGGAACTCAAAGATGGCTCCCTGGTAGGAGGTTTTGTACCAGGGCTCCTTGCGTTGGTGAGAGTGGCAGGCGGATTTGGTGGCTTTCAGTAGGATGGCTTCCTCGGGATAACTTGGCGACAGCTTGGTGAGTTCGTGGCTCAGGTAGACGGCCTGGGGCTGACACTCCATGCTGTGGAAGACCACCTGGGTGTAGACAAAGTACTGTCCAGGCCTCTTGATGATGAGACGGTTGTCCCTGAACTCCAGCCCCTCGGTGAAGGTGGAGTCACTCTCATTCTGCCAAATCACGGTCCCTCCTTTGCTGGTTGGGGAAGCTGAGGGGGTAGGGGTGGGAGAGAGAGAGAGAAGACATCATGAGGATCAAACCAAGAGAAATAACTAGCCCGCATTGATGTAGCACCAGGCATGGTTTGTGGATATGGTAACGCACCTTACAACCAATGAGGTGTTATTGAGGGAGTAATTGTGCTATTTCAGGAAAAGGAGCCACCACTTTGTGCACAGTCAGATCCCACGATTTACCATGGGAGAGAAACTGGACGGTCTACATCTTAATTGTAAACTAAGCTCCCTTGTCACCCTGACCCAGAGAGAGGCCGGTCACAGGAGGCTTTCATCTCTGATGCCTGTGCTGCTGTCTCTGTGTTCAGATGAACCAATTCACACCACAGCCCCTTCTCTTTGCCCAGGGTCCTGTTATCTCCCACCCTCCTCCTCCAGGGCTCTCTCCACACTGCATTATTGAGAACGAGAGTTAGCATCTTCCCAATCCACCCCTGCCCCCTCCCAGCTGCTGTGGCCTATTCTCTAGAGGATGCTGTCACATTGAGAACAGTTCCGTACCTGTCAGGTGAGCTGCGATTCTCGGCCGGGGGTCACTCCCCACCTGCTGCAGGAGTCGAGGCAAACCTGGGAAATGGAAAAGAGAGAAACTCAGACCCTGCTGGGTCACCCACAGAGCACAGACTGACAGACACAGAGAGAGGGGGGGTGGGTGGGGGTGAAGAAGGGACAGATAGACAGGTGGGCTCATGAGAGAGAAGAGTGAAAGATGAAACACATCTCTGCAGGAAGAAACAGGTTTCGAGTCTGTTATCACTCCAAACTGAAAGATAATTCTCAAAAGACAGACGATGACTCCGGAGAATGGACATCAAAATAACTGAAGAAAGAAAGTAACAGAACGATACTGTACTGGAAATGGCAGCCATGAGAAGACAGAAATATTAGTAAAGTTTGACACAAAGTCAGGGGTTAACCCGAGATAGACGTTGATAACAGAATATGATGGACTGACCCTGACAGCACTTACCGCTGGTCTGAGCAGCTGTTGTCAGTGAGGGATGGGAGACTTCCAGCTTTAACCCTGAATCCTGAGGAAATGAAACAAGGGCAGACGTTAAGATGTGAAATTCTCTCGAATTTCCGCTGCAGCTGACAGGAGTCGGGGTACAACCCAGGGCTGCAGCTGGGTGGGCTGGATGGTCTGTTAGCTGGCTGTCTTTACTGAACAGGTTCAACACATGGGAGGCAGTTACTGTACTGTGGAGAGACACAGCATTGTGGAGAGACACAGCATTGTGGAGAGATACTGTCCTGTCAGGAGACACTGTACTGTCAGGAGACACTGTATTGTAGGGAGACACTGTACAGTGAAACGACTGAGTACAGAGAGCCCACTTTGTCCAGTCTCTATACCGTACAGCGAATGTACTGTGCAGAGACACTGTATTGGACATTACTGAACACACTGACATTGATTCAGAGACAGTCTAGTGGACAGTCTATTTCACAGAGACACGATATTGTCCAGCGGCCCGGTGTTGGACAGAAACACCATGTTCCCCAGGCGGTGGGAGACACTAACCCGATGGGAGCTCCCTGTGGTGTAGACTGTCCCGGACAGACAGACTCCCCCTGGAGAGGCGGAGTGACCCAGCCAGCCTATTCCACCCCCCCCCCCCCCCCCCCCACTGTGTACAGACCCACGCTGAGCCCATGCAGACTGGCTGAGTGACCCCTACCCACCCCCCTGTCACTCTCAGACTGACAGCTGCCAGTCTCTCCCTGCCTTTGAGTAGCGCCGGCAGCACAGACTGAGAGAGGCGCCTTGATCCGGCGGCTCCCATAGACCAGGGAGCAGTTCCCCAACAGTTCCCACAGCTCAGGGTGGGCACTGAGCAGGGATCCCCGGGGGGGTGGGGAAACCCGCTCTGGCTGTTGGAGAGAGTGCAGTGAAAGGGCCCGGGTCTGACTGAAGCCCCTGGGGACCAGTTTGCTGGAAACGCTGCAGAGTTACAGCAGGAACTGAGAGTGAAACCCCCTTTCGCAGCTTGAAGGGTCCGCTTCCAGACAGGTCCCTGTCCCAGAGCAATGCAAGCGGCTAGGGGAAGGTGGGCGCTACTCTCCAACAACAGCCCCCTCCCCAAGGCTGATCCTCACCTGGTTTGTAGGGAGCACTCCAAACTGAAGCAGGAGGAGAGAGGTAGAAAGCAGCAACAAGCCGAGGACAGCGAGTGCACACAGAGTCCGCCAGAAACAGCTTGTGTTGGAGCCGGACTCCCTGATGGGCAGCAGCCCCCCATTCTCCAGCTCCAAGAACCTGGCTTCAGTCTTCATGCTGTCAGGGGGCAGAGGGAACTCTCTGGGACAGCCTCTCTCGGGTCCACTCAGGCTCTGGATGAGTCTCTCTGTCTCTGTCTCTCTCTCTCTGGGAGGGAGCTGCCTGCTCTATAACTGCTGCTGCTCACTGACAGCTCTTTATAACCAGCTACTGCTGCCTGTGATGCAATGGAATGGGAAATGCCCAGGCAGAAACAGCAGCGATTGGAAAGCGATCACTCTCCACATCGAATGTGGGACTGGCTCTGTCTAACTCTCACCCAACCTGGAACGACAGCAGTTTCTCCCCAAACCGGGAAATCCTGTCCCGAACCAAAAGTGGGCCCCAGCAATCCCCCCCAGTCTCTCCATGTATCCCCCCCATGGGCTCCTGGCTCTCACTGGGAACAATGACAGAGGGAGGAGATAGAGAGATGGAGGGAGAGCACAGCACTCACTTTATTACAGAAATAGTCCGCTTCTCTCATAGTGTGGGGCAGACCCACCGACAGTGGGGAACGAATTAAATTAGAGAAAGATCAAAGCTGAACAAAACCATACCATGCAAAAAGATGTGAGACTGGTCAGATGGTGGGACCGAACCGAAAGCTGCAGAAAAGTGAAAGGCGAACAGATTTCTCAGGTGGTCAAAATGAGACTCTCTGAGCAAACTCACGGAAGTTCCTGTGTCATTAAACAGCAGCAGAGCGAGGGCCGTCAGTGCTGCTCACCCAGAGAGTGAGAATGGGGAGTTCAACACACAGAATAAGGCCATGGAACAATAACACAGCAGGTATTCACCTTCCATCTTCACTGTGGAGGGAACAAACACCTTCCACTGGGAGATGGGCATCAGGGGGTGGAATGGAAGCAGGAACCTGGTGAGATTATAATCAGGAGGGCAGTGATCCTGAACACAGTGAGAGAGCTGGGGGAGGGCCACTGCTAGTTCCTAATGGACAAGGAGGCAAAGTATTGGAGAGTTAGCCTGACACCTGTCATGGGGACACTGTTGGAATTGATGACTCAAGTGGTTCGAGCTGTGTACCTGAAACCCTGCAGATAGTGAGGCAGAGGCAGCAGGGGATTGTGAATGGGAAAGACGGTTTCGACAGTGTCTTCCAATTAGTGGAAGGTGTACATTGGGCTGTGGGTAAAGGGGAGTTCACTGACTCACTGTACCTGGATTAGACTGAATGCTGATTTTATTTTGATTTAATTCTTGTCAGATGTACCTGAGTACAATGAAAGCTTTGGTTTTGTGTGCAGTATGGGTAGATTACAGCACACAAAGATCACAGAGTGAGGGAACATAGTGAGGTGGGTAAATGTACAGCTCCTCAGATGCTGCCTGACCTGCTGTGCTTTTCCAGCCCCACTCTAATCTAGACTCAGATTTCCAGCATCTTCTGTCCTCACTTTGGCCAAATTTCCCTCTGTAGAGAAGGTGCTCAGAAAGCGAGATGGTGATTAGATTCGAAACATGAGAGGCCTTTGACTGAGGCAACACACACATCCTGGGACAGACGGAACAAAGACACACATGAGAATTCCTCAAGGCATGACATTCTAACCAGACCTCCATCAATAAACACATCAACTCCGACCACCATCGAGCTTCCCTTGAAGAAAAGAACCGGAAATGACATCACCCACCTTCAGAAACCAAGCCCGATGAATAGACATCCCACCAGCGCTTCACCAGGGACTCTCACTGATGACATTACGTAGTCATGGTGACGAAACATCTGAAAACAAACCTTCCAGCTCACTGAGCGAACTAACATACATATGAGAGGACCAATCAGCAGGCTATTCCCAGCGGGGAAGAAGCTGTTGTTGACCCTTTTGGCACTAACCTTTCACCTTTAAATCTCCGGTGTGACTGAAGAAGTTGGAAGTGATGATAACTGGGATGGGAGGGCTCTTTGATATTGGCTGCCTTTTCCCAGAGATGGGAAGTGTAGATGGAGTCAATGGATGGGTGGGTGGTTTGTGGGAGGGTCTGGGCTATATCCACAACTGGGGTCACCTCAATGTGGTTGAGACTGAGCGCAGCTCATGATAAAGGGCTAAGGCATATAGGGCAAGGGGGAAATCAATGAGGTACACTGTCAAAACAAGTAACAATGGTATTCTTCAGTGAGAGCAGCCTCATGGGTGAGACCGATCTGGAATAACGTGGACAGTTTCTGTGTTGAAGGGAGAATGTAAATGTATTGGAGGAGGCTGTGAGACTGACACCTGGAATGAGCAGGGTGTTTTCTGAGCATCGCTTGTTCAGGGTGAACTTGCTTTCACTGAGAGTGAGAGGCGAGTCCTGCTTTGGGTCCAGACAAAGGTCCGTTAGTGAATGGGAGGAGAAGGAGGTTATCAAGATGGAACCCAACCCCTCCTTCCCTGAGAATTGGAAAGCCCTTCATCCCAACCCTGGTCAGATTGACCGTGATGAGTGTGTATTTCCATTCACTGACCACCCCTTCCTGAAGAACAGGATTCTGCAAGTGCCTTTCTAGAAAAGAGGAAGGAAGTCACAAGCCGAGCCATCTTGGACATGAATAATTTCTCATCATGGAGCCGTGTTAGTCTGAGTTAGCCTGACACATTCCCAGAGTGCATCTGTCTGAGGCACAGTGGGTGAGAGTTTCTCATTCACACACCATTCCCCATGACAGAACAGGGTGCGGTGGCAATTCCTTTTGGTTAGAATTGAAATTTAAATTTCTGAAAGTGTTTGGCCAAACAGTGGGGTAACTGGGGTTGGTGTGAGCTGTGCTCAGCTGAGAATGGTGTGTCTACAGAGATGGCTGGGAACCGATGGAATCAGTCAGGAAAACAGGCTGTGCCTGACGGTCAGATTCTCACAGGCTGACTCCATTGACAGGAACGTTTGATTTCCTGTGAGCACAAAGATGGTGGGCATGGTCCCCTGTTTTATAATATCACGTGTAAATATTTCACATTGCATAGGGTCCACTCTATTCATGTCTGCGTCAACTGAGTTTGATGAGAGCATCAAATGTTGTACATAAAGTGTTTTATCAGTTCCCTGGAAAAGGATAAAATTACAGGGAAAGAAAGGGTTAACTCCCAAACAAGAGTTAATCCATGAGTTGCAGCTTTACTGAATCTCCTTCAAGACATAGAAAGCATTTAAGTATTGTCTGTCCTGTCGAATGTTTAAATGTTTCCCTTTGAAAAACTTCTACTCTCTTGTGAACATGTGAGCCGTTCTGACATTGAGCGCTGTCTGTCTGTGGTTGTGGCTCAGAGATTTGGAATAAGTGTTTTGCTTTCTTAAACACACCACATACTTTGAACTTTTAAACAATTCTCACATTTGGCCTGAGTGCTTTTACAACAAACTCACTAATTTATCATCTTCCAAAAACCCACCCTGCCAGCCTGTTTGTGACACAGTTGATATGGTTTAGTGACACCGGATTGCAAATTGAATATTTCTCAGTGTTTTATTGAGAACCGATCTGGGAGGGAGAGTACTGATTCATCCATCCACACTTAGATGTTACCTTCCTGTCACTGTTTAGAGGAATTTGGCCATTTCATAAACATGGGGCATAGAATAATACAGAGCAAGAACACATTCTTTAGCTCAATATCTCTGCCCCAATTATGATGCTCATCTAAACTAATCCCATCTGCCTGTACATGTCCCATATCCCGCTGTTTCTGCCTGTTTCCTGTGTCTGCTCAAATATCTCTAAACTGTTGCTATCGTATTTTTTTCTGTCATCTCCCCTGACAGTGCATGTCAGGCACCTACTGCACTCTGTCTGAAACCCCATCCTCACACACTTGCTTTAATCTTCTGGTTCCTGCAGTGATGTGTGGGAGACTGGAGAGGTGCACATTGGAGATGAGCTGTGTACAATGTGAACTCTTTGAAACAGATCCAATTCTAATGGCTCATCAGGAGAGATGCTGAGAGGCAGGTGGTCCTAACCAGGCTGGACAGGATGTGTAACTACAGTCCCAGAATTAGGGGATGGCCATTTCAGACAGAGATGGGGAGAAATGCCTCTGTGCGGTAAGTGGGAGAAACATTAGCGAGTTTATTTGTTCAAGTATTTTCAATTTGACATCCACATCTCATTGAAAGATACAGGAGGATTATGGGTAGGTCACGTGAACAATCTCTTGTTAATTTCTTCTCTCAAACTCTGGATTCCCTCTCTCAGATTCCCAATCTCCGCTCCCAACAAGATTACCAAGTTCCGGTTTTGTTATCTCATATTTACAATCTCCCAATCCCATAAATTTGCCCAGCTGAAAACTGTCTATCCCAAATTCCCAATGTGATAATTAATCACACAGTCAGTTATAACAGAGTAGAAAGTGTATCCTCTCATTTAAACACTGTCCAGGAACATCTCCAAACCCAAACCAATATACAACAGCCAGAAGGAAACATTAGATACTCTTCAAATAATTTTATTAATTCCTCTTTATGTTTGCAGACATAAATATTAATATAAATAATATAAATACAACCATTGATAAATAGAATTAAATAATAACTTATCTCAATCTGAAATATCTTAACATTGACAATATCATTGTCACTAACAGACACCTATAGAACAGATGTTACAGTGTTACATAAACACTCAGGTTGGTCGATGAACTGCAATTCAATTTCAGTGGTCCCTCATTCGAGATAGAGAATCTCTCGGTGTGCAGAGCCAATCAGGTGTATTACTGGGATCTTACTGTGCATTACCCAGTCTGAAGGGTGACCAATGGAGAGTACAAGGTACAAAGGGAAGGTAACATTTCCATGAAGGAACAATCTCAACCATTCCCCTTGGATCAGAGCAGCAAAGAATCCCCTCCAACATTGACGAGGACAAAGCTGGAGGAGCACAATATAGTCCCATCAGGTTAGGCCCAGGCCAACATTGAGGGAGCCAGCCTCTTAGTGTTCGCTGAGTGTTCTGTCACCATCTTAACTGCAGGGCTGACCATATGGACTCAAGGGAGGGAAGATTCTGTGAAGATTTGACCAATCACATTGTCGAGGTAGAAAGGCAATGCCCTGCTGAGAAGGTGCTTTGGCATTCCTCACCCAACAGCCAACGCAATGAACTTGCTTCATGTTTCACAAAGATAGCAGTGATCCTTTGGAATGGAAATCAATAATGAGGAATAGACCATCCTCTTCAAGGAGCAGTACCTGGTCTCAGGGAATAACCAGTCTGAATATCAGACCCAGGATCCTGGAGTTCTTTTTAACTCCAGGGATAGACAAATGGATTTCTACCTGAGGAGGACTAATTCAAATAAAGTGAGGAACAGAAAACACAATTTAAATATGAAATAAATTATACGATCTGTGAGGATTTGTGTTCATGACAATCAGAAACAGCAGATTTGGAATGCAATTTCTGAACAACTCCCTTCACATTGTTCCAACCACATTCATTCATTGAACAGGATCAGTGTTACACAGCAGTGAGTCACCTCCACCTGGGCCCAGTGTTAAAGGGATGTTAGAAGCAGGGACATTATAGTGACAGGTGGAGGCCATTCGGTCCCTCAAGCCTAGATGTTAGCTGGAGGCAAGCACAGATTCCCTGACCAATCCCATTCTGTGTTTTGTACAAAGCTGGAATTGCAACACTGGATATTTACTCTGATACATCACTGCACCAGCCAATCCTCAAAGCCACACACATCTGACACCTTCTGTTGTTGGAAACTCTTGAAATCAAATCCAAGAGAAATGAATCTAGTTTGTACACAAGTAACAATAAGAAGACAATGTGTCTTTGTCAGTTTGCACTGAATTTCAATGTGAAATTCTTGATCAGTCATTGATAATCAATCTGCATGTCCCGGGAGAATTAGACAGCAAATATTCCAAAGAAAGTCTTCCCTTCGGTTGTGTCGACATATCCCGTTGTCTCCTCGTTAACCCTGGAGAAGATCTGATCTCCCTCCAGGAACTCAAAGATGGCTCCCTGGTAGGAGGTTTTGTACCAGGGCTCCTTGCGTTGGTGAGAGTGGCAGGCGGATTTGGTGGCTTTCAGTAGGATGGCTTCCTCGGGATAACTTGGCGACAGCTTGGTGAGTTCGTGGCTCAGGTAGACGGCCTGGGGCTGACACTCCATGCTGTGGAAGACCACCTGGGTGTAGACAAAGTACTGTCCAGGCCTCTTGATGATGAGACGGTTGTCCCTGAACTCCAGCCCCTCGGTGAAGGTGGAGTCACTCTCATTCTGCCAAATCACGGTCCCTCCTTTGCTGGTTGGGGAAGCTGAGGGGGTAGGGGTGGGAGAGAGAGAGAGAAGACATCATGAGGATCAAACAAAGAGAAATAACTAGCCCGCATTGACGTAGCACCAGACATAGCTTGTGGATATGGTAAAGCACTTTACAACCAATGAGATGTTATTGAGGGAGTAATTGTGCTATTTCAGGAAATGGAGCCACCACTTTGTGCACAGTAAGATCCCACGATTTACAATGGGAGAGAAACTGGACGGTCTACATCTTAATTGTAAACTGAGCTCCCTTGTCACCCTGACCCAGAGAGAGGCCGCTCACAGGAGGATTTCATCTCTGATGCCTGTGCTGCTGTCTCTGTGTTCAGATGAACCAATTCACACCACAGCCCCTTCTCTTTGTCCAGGGCCCTGTTATCTCCCACCCTCCTCCTCCAGGGCTCTCTCCACACTGTATTATTGATAAAGAGAGTTAGCATCTTCCCAATCCACCCCTGCCCCCTCCCAGCTGCTGTGGCCTATTCTCTAGAGGATGCTGTCACATTGAGAACAGTTCCGTACCTGTCAGGTGAGCTGCGATTCTCGGCCGGGGGTCACTCCCCACCTGCTGCAGGAGTCGAGGCAAACCTGGGAAATGGAAAAGAGAGAAACTCAGACCCTGCTGGGTCACCCACAGAGCACAGACTGACAGGCACAGGGAGAGGGAGGTGTGGGGGGTGAAGAAGGGACAGATAGACAGGTGGGCTCATGAGAGAGAAGAGTGAAAGATGAAACACATCTCTGCAGGAAGGAACAGACTTAAGGTTTCGAGTCTGATATCACTACAAACTGAAAGATAATTCTCAAAAGACAGACGATGACTCCGGAGAATGGACATCAAAATAACTGAAGAAAGAAAGTAACAGAACGATACTGTCCTGGAAATGGCAGCCATGAGAAGACAGAAATATTAGTAACGATTGACACAAAGTCAGAGGTTAACCCGAGATAGACGTTGATAACAGAATATGATGGACTGACCCTGACAGCACTTACCGCTGGTCTGAGCAGCTGTTGTCAGTGAGGGATGGGAGACTTCCAGCTTTAATCCTGAATCCTGAGGAAATGAAACAAGGGCAGACGTTAAGATGTGAAATTCTCTCGAATTTCCGCTGCAGCTGACAGGAGTCGGGGTACAACCCAGGGCTGCAGCTGGGTGGGCTGGATGTTCTGTTAGCTGGCTGTCTTTACTGAACAGGTTCAACACATGGGAGGCAGTTACTGTACTGTGGAGAGACACAGCATTGTGGAGAGATACAGCATTGTGGAGAGATACTGTACTGTCAGGAGACACTGTATTGTAGGGAGACACTGTACAGTGAAACGACTGAGTACAGAGAGACCACTTTGTCCAGTCTCTATACCGTACAGCGAATGTACTGTGCAGAGACACTGTATTGGACATTACTGAACACACTGACATTGATTCAGAGACAGTCTAGTGGACAGTCTATTTCACAGAGACACGATATTGTCCAGCGGCCCGGTGTTGGACAGAAACACCATGTTCTCCAGGCGGTGGGAGACACTAACCCGATGGGAGCTCCCTGTGGTGTAGACTGTCCCGGACAGACAGACTCCCCCTGGAGAGGCGGAGTGACCCAGCCAGCCTATTCCCCACCCCCCACTGTGTACAGACCCACGCTGAGCCCATGCAGACTGGCTGAGTGACCCCTACCCACCCCCCTGTCACTCTCAGGCTGACAGCTGCCAGTCTCTCCCTGCCTTTGAGTAGCGCCGGCAGCACAGACTGAGAGAGGCGCCTTGATCCGGCGGCTCCCATAGACCAGGGAGCAGTTCCCCAACAGTTCCCACAGCTCAGGGTGGGCACTGAGCAGGGATCCCCGGGGGGGAAACCCGCTCTGGCTGTTGGAGAGAGTGCAGTGAAAGGGCCCGGGTCTGACTGAAGCCCCTGGGGACCAGTTTGCTGGAAACGCTGCAGAGTTACAGCAGGAACTGAGAGTGAAACCCCTTTTCGCAGCTTGAAGGGTCCGCTTCCAGACAGGTCCCTGTCCCAGAGCAATGCAAGCGGCTAGGGGAAGGTGGGCGCTACTCTCCAACAACAGCCCCCTCCCCAAGGCTGATCCTCACCTGGTTTGTAGGGAGCACTCCAAACTGAAGCAGGAGGAGAGAGGTAGAAAGCAGCAACAAGCCGAGGACAGCGAGTGCACACAGAGTCCGCCAGAAACAGCTTGTGTTGGAGCCGGACTCCCTGATGGGCAGCAGCCCCCCATTCTCCAGCTCCAAGAACCTGGCTTCAGTCTTCATGCTGTCAGGGGGCAGAGGGAACTCTCTGGGACAGCCTCTCTCGGGTCCACTCAGGCTCTGGATGAGTCTCTCTGTCTCTGTCTCTCTCTCTCTGGGAGGGAGCTGCCTGCTCTATAACTGCTGCTGCTCACTAACAGCTCTTTATAACCAGCTACTGCTGCCTGTGATGCAATGGAGTGGGAAATGCCCAGGCAGAAACAGCAGCGATTGGAAAGCGATCACTCTCCACATCGAATGTGGGACTGGCTCTGTCTAACTCTCACCCAACCTGGAACGACAGCAGTTTCTCCCCAAACCGGGAAATCCTGTCCCGAACCAAAAGTGGGCCCCAGCAATCCCCCCCAGTCTCTCCATGTATCCCCCCCATGGGCTCCTGGCTCTCACTGGGAACAATGACAGAGGGAGGAGATAGAGAGATGGAGGGAGAGCACAGCACTCACTTTATTACAGAAATAATCCGCTTCTCTCATAGTGTGGGGCAGACCCACCGACAGTGGGGAACGAATTAAATTAGAGAAAGATCAAAGCTGAACAAAACCATACCATGCAAAAAGATGTGAGACTGGTCAGATGGTGGGACCGAACCGAAAGCTGCAGAAAAGTGAAAGGCGAACAGATTTCTCAGGTGGTCAAAATGAGACTCTCTGAGCAAACTAACGGAAGTTCCTGTGTCATTGAACAGCAGCAGAGCGAGGGCCGTCAGTGCTGCTCACCCAGAGAGTGAGAATGGGGAGTTCAACACACAGAATAAGGCCATGGAACAATAACACAGCAGGTATTCACCTTCCATCTTCACTGTGGAGGGAACAAACACCTTCCACTGGGAGATGGGCATCAGGGGGTGGAATGGATGCAGGAACCTGGTGAGATTATAATCAGGAGGGCAGTGATCCTGAACACAGTGAGAGAGCTGGGGGAGGGCCACTGCTAGTTCCTAATGGACAAGGAGGCAAAGTATTGGAGAGTTAGCCTGACACCTGTCATGGGGACACTGATGGAATTGATGACATAAGTGGTTCGAGCTGTGTACCTGAAACCCTGCAGATAGTGAGGCAGAGGCAGCAGGGGATTGTGAATGGGAAAGACGGTTTAGGCAGTGTCTTCCAATTAGTGGAAGGTGTACATTGGGCTGTGGGTAAAGGGGAGGGCCCTGACGCACTGTACCTGGATTAGACAGAATGCTGATTTAGGTTGTTTTGATTAATTCTTGTCAGATGTACCTGTGTACACTGAAAGCTTTGGTTTTGTGTGCAGTATGGGCAGATTGCACCACACAAAGATCACAGAGTGAGGGAACATAGTGAGGTGGGTAAATGTATAGCTCCTCAGATGCTGCCTGACCTGCTGTGCTTTTCCAGCCCCACTCTAATCTAGACTCGGATTTCCAGCATCTGCAGTCCCCACTTTGGCCAAATTTCCCTCTGTACAGAAGGTGCTCAGAAAGCGAGATGGTCATTAGATTTGAAACATGAGAGGCCTTTGACTGAGACAACACACACATCCTGGGACAGACGGAACAAAGACACACATGAGAATTCCTCAAGGCATGACATTCTAACCAGACCTCCATCAATAAACACATCAACTTCGGCCCCCATCCAGCTTCCCTTGAAGAAGAGAACAGGAAATGACATCACCCACCTCCAGAAACAAAGCTGGATAAATAGACATACCACCTGCGCTTCACCAGAGACTCTCACTGATGACATTACGTAGTCATGGTGACGAAACATCTGAAAACAAACCTTCCAGCTCACTGAGCGAACTAACATACATATGAGAGGACCAATCAGCAGGCTATTCCCAACGGGGAAGAAGCTGTTGTTGACCCTTTTGGCACTAACCTTTCACCTTTAAATCCCCGGTGTGACTGAAGAAGTTGGAAGTGATGATAACTGGGATGGGAGGGCTCTTTGATATTGGCTGCCTTTTCCCAGAGATGAGAAGTGTAGATGGAGTCAATGGATGGATGGGTGGTTTGTGGGAGGGTCTGGGCTATATCCACAACTGGGGTCACCTCAATGTGGTTGAGACTGACCGCAGCTCATGATAAAGGGCTAAGGCATATAGGGCAAGGGGGGAAATCAATGAGGTACACTGTCAAAACAAGTAACAATGGTATTCTTCAGTGAGACCGGCCTCATGGGTGAGACCGATCTGGAATAACGTGGACAGTTTCAGTCTCTGTATTGAAGGGAGAATGTAAATTTTGTTTTATTTCAAAATATACTTTATTCATAGAAATAAATCTTTGGTACCTGTACAATTTGTCATGTCGATCATAGATATATACATTGCATGGCTGAACATTACAAAGAACAGACTGAATTAATCGAATTTACAGTTATCCTATTTACAATTCCCTTTATTAACCATCCAGTCTCTTATTCTTTATCTGTGGCTTCAGCGGAACCCACCTAGTGAGTGGGTGCCCAGTTATACGATAGCAAAGGAACCTTCTTTAACTCCCAGATTATGGGGTTACCATTGTCCATTTGACTGTCCTGTCTCTGGGGTAGCTGTCTGCATCCCCATGGTGAGCATGAACTCCTGGACCTTCGTTGGGCTGAGGTAGCTATCCAGCTCCTCACTGGGGTCATTTACCCGCTCTGGTGACATTGAGCCAAGGCAAGGGTCCGTACCGTCCAGTTCTGTGTCTGACAATGGGACTGTCAGTGGATCACAGCTTTCGGTTACCTGTAGTCGTGGGGCAGTGGGTACCCCCTGGTTCTCACTGGGTGGAGGGTGGACTTCGGGGGGTCTGTTGTTTCCCGGTTGGGAGTAAATGCCCTCCTCTTTATCTACGGTGCTCTGTCTCTTCTTCTGGTGGTGATGACCTGCTTTGCGCCCGTCTTCCCCATCCGAAGCGCTGTCTGTCTCTCCCTCGTGCAGCTGTCTTTTCCCCCTTTGCTGGGAGGCTTTGGGGGCCTGGCAGGATTTTCTCTTCCTGTTTTTAACAGGTATCCACTCCTCTGCCTTCTCGATTACCTCCTCCTCCATTGCTTCCATCTGCTCAGCTAGAGCTAGGATCAGCTGCTGTGTCTCTCCGCTGGCTGCTGCCTCCTCCACTCCAGCCTGGTCTTCTTTCTGGGTGCCACCAGACTCTGTTTCCCTGTAAATGTATTGGAGGAGGCTGTGAGACTGACACCTGGAATGAGCAGGGTGTTTTCTGAGCATCGCTTGTTCAGGGTGAACTTGCTTTCACTGAGAGTGAGAGGCGAGTCCTGCTTTGGGTCCAGACAAAGGTCCGTTAGTGAATGGGAGGAGAAGGAGGTTATCAAGATGGAACCCAACCCCTCCTTCCCTGAGAATTGGAAAGCCCTTCATCCCAACCCTGGTCAGATTGACCGTGATGAGTGTGTATTTCCATTCACTGACCACCCCTTCCTGAAGAACAGGATTCTGCAAGTGCCTTTCTAGAAAAGAGGAAGGAAGTCACAAGCCGAGCCATCTTGGACATGAATAATTTCTCATCATGGAGCCGTGTTAGTCTGAGTTAGCCTGACACATTCCCAGAGTGCATCTGTCTGAGGCACAGTGGATGGTAGTTTCTCATTCACACACCATTCCCCATGACAGAACAGGGTGCGGTGGCAATTCCTTTTGGTTAGAATTGAAATTTAAATTTCTGAAAGTGTTTGGCCAAACAGTGGGGTAACTGGGGTTGGTGTGAGCTGTGCTCAGCTGAGAATGGTGTGTCTACAGAGATGGCTGGGAACCGATGGAATCAGTCAGGAAAACAGGCTGTGCCTGACGGTCAGATTCTCACAGGCTGACTCCATTGTCAGGAACGTTTGATTTCCTGTGAGCACAAAGATGGTGGGCATGGTCCCCTGTTTTATAATATCACGTGTAAATATTTCACATTGCATAGGGTCCAACCTATTCATGTCTGTTCCAACTGAGTTTGATGAGAGCATCAAATGTTGTACATAAAGTGTTTTATCAGTTCCCTGGAAAAGAACAAAGATACAGGTAAAGAAAGGGTTAACTCCCAAACAAGAGTTAATCCATGAGCTGCTGCTTTACTGCATCTCCTTCAAGACATAGAAAGAATTTAAGTATTGGCTGTCCATTCGGCTGATTAAATGTTTCCCTTTGAGAAAACTTCTACTCTCTTGTGAACATGTGAGTCGTTCTGACATTGAGCGCTGTCTGTCTGTGGTTGTGGCTCAGAGATTTGGAATAAGTGTTTTGCTTTCTTAAATAAACCACATACTTTGAACTTTTAAACAATTCTCACATTTGGCCTGAGTGCTTTTACAACAAACTCACTAATTTATCATCTTCCAAAACCCCACCCTGCCAGCCTGTTTGTGACACAGTTGATATGGTTTAGTGACACTGGATTGCAAATTGAATATTTCTCAGTGTTTTATTGAGAACCGATCTGGGAGGGAGAGTACTGATTCTTCCTTCCACACTTAGACGTTACCTTCCTGTCTCTGTTTAGAGGAATTTGGGCATTTTATAAACAGGGGGCATAGAATAATACAGAGCAAGAACACATTCTTTAGCTCAATATCTCTGCGCCAATTATGATGCTCATCTAAACTAATCCCATCTGCCTGTACATGTCCCATATCCCGCTGTTTCTGCCTGTTTCCTGTGTCTGCTCAAATATCTCTAAACTGTTGCTATCGTATTTGCTCCTGTCATCTCCCCTGGCAGTGCATGTCAGGCACCTACTGCACTCTGTCTGAAACCCCATCCTCACACGCTTGCTTTAATCCTCTGGTTCCTGCAGTGATGTGTGGGAGACTGGAGAGGTGCACATTGGAGTTGAGCTGTGTACAATGTGAACTCTTTGAAACAGATCCAATTCTAATGGCTCATCAGGAGAGATGCTGAGAGGCAGGTGGTCCTAACCAGGCTGGACAGGATGTGTAACTACAGTCCCAGAATTAGGGGATGGCCATTTCAGACAGAGATGGGGAGAAATGGGAAGACGTTAATTTCTTCTCTCAAACTCTGGATTCCCTCTCTCAGATTCCCAATCTCCTCATCCAACAAGATTACCAAGATCCGGTTTTGTTATCTCATATTTACAATCTCTCAATCCCATAAATGTGCCCAGCTCAAAACTCTCTCTCCCAAATTCCCAATGTGATAATTAATCAAACAGTCAGTTGTAACAGCGTAGAAAGTGTACCCTCTCATTTAAACACTGCCCAGGAACATCTCCAAACCCAAACCAATATACAACAGCCAGAAGGAAACATTAGATACTCTTCAAATAATTTTAATAATTCCTCTTTATGTTTGCAGACATAAATATTAATATAAATAATATAAATAATATAAATACAACCATTGATAAATAGAATTAAATAATATCTTATCTTAATCTGAAATATCTTAACATTGACAATATCATTGTCACTAACAGACACCTATAGAACAGATGTTACAGTGTTACATAAACACTCAGGTTGGTCGATGAACTGCAATTCAATTTCAGTGGTCCCTCATTCGAGATAGAGAATCTCACGGTGTGCAGAGCCAATCAGGTGTATTACTGGGATCTTACTGTGCATTACCCAGTCTGAAGGGTGACCAATGGAGAGTACAAGGTACAAAGGGAAGCTGACATTTCCATGAAGGAACAATCTCAACCATTCCCCTTGGATCAGAGCAGCAAAGAATCCCCTCCAACATTGACGAGGACGAAGCTGGAGGAGCACAATATAGTCCCATCAGGTTAGGCCCAGGCCAACATTGAGGGAGCCAACTCTTAGTGTTCGCTGAGTGTTCTGTCCCCATTTTAACTGCAGGGCTGACCATATGGACTCAAGGGAGGGAGGAGTCTGTGAAGATTTGACCAATCACATTGTCGAGGTAGAAAGCCAATGCCCTGCTGAGAAGGTGCTTTGGCATTCCTCACCCAACAGCCAACTCAATGAACTTGCTTCATTTTTCACAAAGACAGCAGTGATCCTTTGGAATGGAAATCAATAATGAGGAATAGATCATCCTCTTCAAGGAGCAGTACCTGGTCTCAGGGAATAACCAGTCTGAATATCAGACCCAGGATCCCGGAGGTCTTTTTAACTCCAGGGTTAGACAAATGGATTTCTACCTGAAGAGGACAAATTCAAATAAAGTGAGCAACAGAAAACACAATTTAAATATGAAATAAATTACACGATCTGCGAGGCTTTGTGTTCACGGCAATCAGAAACAGCAGATTAGGAATGCAATTTCTGAACAACTCCCTTCACATTGTTCCAACCACATTCACTCATCCAACAGGATCAGTGTTACACAGCAGTGAGTCACCTCCACCTGGGCCCAGTGTTAAAGGGATGTTAGAAGCAGGGACATTATAGTGACAGGTGGAGGCCATTCGGTCCCTCAAGCCTAGATGTTAGCTGGAGGCAAGCACAGATTCCCTGACCAACCCCATTCTGTGTTTTGTACAAAGCTGGAATTGCAACACTGGATATTTACTCTGATACTTCACTGCACCAGCCAATCCTCAAAGCCACACACATCGGACACCTTCTGTTGTTGGAAACTCTTGAAATCAAATCCAAGAGAAATGAATCTAGTTTGTATACAAGTAACAATAAGAAGACAATGTGTCTTTGTCAGTTTGCACAGAATTTCAATGTGAAATTCTTGATCAGTCATTGATAATCAATCTGCAGGTCCCGGGAGAATTAGACAGCAAATATTCCAAAGAAAGTCTTCCCTTCGGTTGTGTCTACATATCCCGTTGTCTCCTCGTTAACCCTGGAGAAGATCTGATCTCCCTCCAGGAACTCAAAGATGGCTCCCTGGTAGGAGGTTTTGTACCAGGGCTCCTTGCGTTGGTGAGAGTGGCAGGCGGATTTGGTGGCTTTCAGTAGGATGGCTTCCTCGGGATAACTTGGCGACAGCTTGGTGAGTTCGTGGCTCAGGTAGACGGCCTGGGGCTGACACTCCATGCTGTGGAAGACCACCTGGGTGTAGACAAAGTACTGTCCAGGCCTCTTGATGATGAGACGGTTGTCCCTGAACTCCAGCCCCTCGGTGAAGGTGGAGTCACTCTCATTCTGCCAAATCACGGTCCCTCCTTTGCTGGTTGGGGAAGCTGAGGGGGTAGGGGTGGGAGAGAGAGAGAGAAGACATCATGAGGATCAAACCAAGAGAAATAACTAGCCCGCATTGATGTAGCACCAGGCATGGTTTGTGGATATGGTAACGCACCTTACAACCAATGAGGTGTTATTGAGGGAGTAATTGTGCTATTTCAGGAAAAGGAGCCACTACTTTGTGCACAGTCAGATCCCACGATTTACCATGGGAGAGAAACTGGACGGTCTACATCTTAATTGTAAACTAAGCTCCCTTGTCACCCTGACCCAGAGAGAGGCCGGTCACAGGAGGCTTTCATCTCTGATGCCTGTGCTGCTGTCTCTGTGTTCAGATGAACCAATTCACACCACAGCCCCTTCTCTTTGCCCAGGGTCCTGTTATCTCCCACCCTCCTCCTCCAGGGCTCTCTCCACACTGCATTATTGAGAACGAGAGTTAGCATCTTCCCAATCCACCCCTGCCCCCTCCCAGCTGCTGTGGCCTATTCTCTAGAGGATGCTGTCACATTGAGAACAGTTCCGTACCTGTCAGGTGAGCTGCGATTCTCGGCCGGGGGTCACTCCCCACCTGCTGCAGGAGTCGAGGCAAACCTGGGAAATGGAAAAGAGAGAAACTCAGACCCTGCTGGGTCACCCACAGAGCACAGACTGACAGACACAGAGAGAGGGGGGGTGGGTGGGGGTGAAGAAGGGACAGATAGACAGGTGGGCTCATGAGAGAGAAGAGTGAAAGATGAAACACATCTCTGCAGGAAGAAACAGGTTTCGAGTCTGTTATCACTACAAACTGAAAGATAATTCTCAAAAGACAGACGATGACTCCGGAGAATGGACATCAAAATAACTGAAGAAAGAAAGTAACAGAACGATACTGTACTGGAAATGGCAGCCATGAGAAGACAGAAATATTAGTAAAGTTTGACACAAAGTCAGGGGTTAACCCGAGATAGACGTTGATAACAGAATATGATGGACTGACCCTGACAGCACTTACCGCTGGTCTGAGCAGCTGTTGTCAGTGAGGGATGGGAGACTTCCAGCTTTAACCCTGAATCCTGAGGAAATGAAACAAGGGCAGACGTTAAGATGTGAAATTCTCTCGAATTTCCGCTGCAGCTGACAGGAGTCGGGGTACAACCCAGGGCTGCAGCTGGGTGGGCTGGATGGTCTGTTAGCTGGCTGTCTTTACTGAACAGGTTCAACACATGGGAGGCAGTTACTGTACTGTGGAGAGACACAGCATTGTGGAGAGACACAGCATTGTGGAGAGATACTGTCCTGTCAGGAGATACTGTATTGTAGAGAGACACAGCATTGTGGAGAGACACAGTACTGTGGAGAGACACAGCATTGTGGAGAGACACTGTACTGTCAGGAGACACTGTATTGTAGGGAGACACTGTACAGTGAAACGACTGAGTACAGAGAGACCACTTTGTCCAGTCTCTATACCGTACAGCGAATGTACTGTGCAGAGACACTGTATTGGACATTACTGAACACACTGACATTGATTCAGAGACAGTCTAGTGGACAGTCTATTTCACAGAGACACGATATTGTCCAGCGACCCGGTGTTGGACAGAAACACCATGTTCTCCAGGCGGTGGGAGACACTAACCCGATGGGAGCCCCCTCCCCAAGGCTGATCCTCACCTGGTTTGTAGGGAGCACTCCAAACTGAAGCAGGAGGAGAGAGGTAGAAAGCAGCAACAAGCCGAGGACAGCGAGTGCACACAGAGTCCGCCAGAAACAGCTTGTGTTGGAGCCGGACTCCCTGATGGGCAGCAGCCCCCCATTCTCCAGCTCCAAGAACCTGGCTTCAGTCTTCATGCTGTCAGGGGGCAGAGGGAACTCTCTGGGACAGCCTCTCTCGGGTCCACTCAGGCTCTGGATGAGTCTCTCTGTCTCTGTCTCTCTCTCTCTGGGAGGGAGCTGCCTGCTCTATAACTGCTGCTGCTCACTGACAGCTCTTTATAACCAGCTACTGCTGCCTGTGATGAAATGGAGTGGGAAATCCCCAGGCAGAAACAGCAGCGATTGGAAAGCGATCACTCTCCACATCGAATGTGGGACTGGCTCTGTCTAACTCTCACCCAACGTGGAACGACAGCAGTTTCTCCCCAAACCGGGAAATCCTGTCCCTAACCAAAAGTGGGTCCCAGCAATTCCCCCCAGTCTCTCCATGTATCCCCCATGGGCTCATATCTTGGGCAGGTGAGGGAAGGGACGTTTTATTCTTATTTCAAGAAAATGCTTTCTTCAAAAATGCTCATTACCTGCATGCACAGTCATTGAAGGAGCTGTGCTGTGTACATTAACAAATGCAGAATCAAACAAACATTGAGGTTTGATTCTATGCAACAGACAACCCGAAGGTCATTTGTTATTTGGACCTGGTTGTATTTATATACAGTTGATGCACCTGGACGACCCAGCAATGGGCCCCCATTTCCCTTCAGCAGGAAGCCCTCAGACAGTGGTCTTTCCCCACTGCCCTTTGGCAGCAGTTGCCCTCACCTTGAGTGCGTCCCTCAGCACATAGTCCGGGACCTTGGAATGTGCCAGTCTGTCACACTCGGTCAGGGTCACCTCCTTGTTCTGGAAGAACAACACACCTCAGGCACGCCAAAGAGAAAGAACAGAACTAAATCACCTGCATTTGTGTAGCACCTTTCACAACATCAGGAAATCCTTTGGTGTATAGACACTGTTGTAATGCAGTGAAACAGCAGAAAACCTCATTATTTGTTGATGGGGACATACTAGCCTTCCAATATTGGCAGAATCAAGTAGCCAATTCGGTGGATGTGATTGATAAACCAAACTTCCTGATTGAGAACTCCAGACCAACCACGTTTCTATGCAATGGTCAGGTGGCTGAGGCTAACAACTGGGGTACAAACTATTTAACATTCTGATCTCTCTCTGAAAGGGCATGTAAACTCTACACATGTCACAGAGTCATAGAGATGTACAGCATGGAAACAGACCCTTCGGTCCAACCCGTCCATGCTGACCAGATATCCCAGCCCAATCTAGTCCCACCTGCCAGCACCTGGCCCATATCCCTCCAAACCCTTCCTATTCATATACCCATCCAAATGCCTCCTAAATGTTGCAATTGTACCAGCCCCCACCACATCCTCTGGCAGCTCATTCCATACACGTACCACCCTCTGCACGAAAAAGTTGCCCCTTAGGTCTCTTTTATATCTTTCTCCTCTCACTCTAAACCTATGCCCTCTAGTTCTGGACTCCCTGATCCCAGGGAAAAGACTTTGTCTATTTATCCTATCCATGCCCCTCATAATTTTGTAAATCTCTATAAGGTCACCCCTCAGCCTCTGACACTCCAGGGAAAACAGCCCCAGCCTGTTCAGCCTCTCCCTGTAGCTCAGATCCTCCAACCCTGACAACATGTGTCTGAACTTGCATGGAATTTCCACATCGAGTCATACAGACAAAAACAGACCCTTTGGTCCAACTCATCTGTGCAGCAATGTTGCTGGGGTTGGAGGGTTTGAGCTAAAGGGAGAGGCCGAATAGGCTGGAGCTGTTTTCCCTGGAGAGTTAGTGGCTTTGTGGTGACCTGTAGGCAGGTTATAAAATCATTAGGAGCATAGATAGGGTTATTTACAGAGTCTTTTTTCAGGTTGGGGGAGTTCAGAACTAGAGGGGATAGGTTTAGCGTGAGAGAGGAAAGATGTAAAAGTCTCTGAGGGACAACTTTTTCACACAGAGTGTGGTACATATATGGAATGACCTGCCAGAGGAAGTGGTTGAGGCTGCACCAATTACAGCATTCAAAAGGCATCCAGATGGTGATACAAATAAGAAGGGTTTAGATGGATATGGGTTAAATGCTGGCAATTGGGATTAGGTTAATTGAAGATATCTGGTCAGCATGGATGAGTTGGACCGAAGGGTCTGTTTCAGTGTCATACATCCCTATGACTTTATGACCAGATGTTCTAAACTGAAGTAGTCCTATTTGCCAGCATTTGGCCCATGTCCCACTTAATGCTTCCAATCGTATATCTATCCAGACACCTTTTAAATGTTGTCATGGAACCAGCCTCCACTACTTCCTCTGGCAGCTCATTCCATACTATGTGTGTGATAAAGGTACCCTTCAGGTCCCTTCTTCTGTCTCACCTTAAACCTATGCCCTCAAGTTTTGAACTCCCCTACCCTGGGGAAAAAGAACTTGGCTCATCAACCTAACCACACCCCCCCCCCCATGATTTTATAAGCTCCTATAAGATCTCCCCTCCGCCTCCAACACTCCAAGGAGAGCAGCCCCATCTATTCACCCTCTCCCTAATAGCTCAAACCCTCCGGTCACCATAACCTCCTTGTAAATCTTTTCTCACCCTTCCCAATTGAACAAAATCCTTTCTGCCGCAGTGCGACGAGAATTGCACACAATATTCTACATGTGGCCTAACCGATGTCCTGTACTACCGCAGCGTGACCTCCTGACTCCTGCACTGAATGCGCTGAGCAATGAAAGCAATCATCTACCTGCGAATCCACTTTCAAGGAACTATGCACCTGCGCCCCTAGATTGCATTATTCAGCAGAACACCCAGGACCCAGCTGTTAACTGGGTAAATCCTGGTTTCCCTTCTCCAGTCTTCTTCTGTTTACCCATGTGGCCATGTCTTGTTGACTCTGAGTAATGTGGACATTTTCTCCCTTTCGCGCCTTCATTAACACCCGTTTGACATCTCAATCGCTCCTTCACCACCATTAGCAACCTCTGCCTTTGGCTGTGGACACCCTCACCAACTGTGCCCCTTGCACTTACACTCCCTCTGTCTCTGACTTGAAAGCCATCATTTTCTGGCCTCGTTCAGTTCAGAAGAAGAGTTAGATCAGACTCTAGACATTAACTGTTTCTCGGGGTAAAAACAATGACTGCAGATGCTGGAAACCAGATTCTGGATCAGTGGTGCTGGAAGAGCACAGCAGTTCAGGCAGCATCCAACGAGCAGCGAAATCGATGTTTCGGGCAAAAGCCCTTTCTCTTCCCACCCAAGTTTCCTATCTTCCTCCAGCCCCCTCTGTTTGGACTTCATTACCCATGCATGTTGTCCTTTGGGAACAAATTGTTATAACATGGAGAGCCAATACCTTTTCATGTTATCACTGGACTCTGGCAAGGTTCTGCCCACCCAGGATCGAGTCCCGTCACAGCGGATGGTGGGATTTGAGTTCAACAAAAATCTGGAATTAAGAGTCTAATGATAACCATGAATCCATTGTCAGGGAGACCCCATTTGGCTCACTAATGCCCTTTAGGGAAGGGAATCTGCCATACTTCACAGTCTGGCCTTCATGTGACTCCAGACCCACAGCAATGTGCTTTATCCTGAATTGCTATTTGGGTACGCAGGAGTGGACAGTAAATGTTGGCCCAGCCAGTGGTGCCCACATCCTGTAAATGAGTAAAATAAAGAAGAAGACCATTGTGAAGAGGAAAATGAAAACCATCCTTTCCTCCCACCACCATGGCCAACTCCAGTCTGGTGTGGTACCCATCAGGAGTTAGCATACTCCACAGGCAAACATGACAAAATATTTCCAGAGATAATTCCTAATGTCGTTCAACGCCTTCTCTCTGTGCATGCCAGGCCTTGTAATTGTAAGTTTCACATATTTGATGTGCAGCTGTGTTTTAGTTCCCTGTGATGAACAGTGTGAGAGTGATCAAGTCGAAGCAGTGAGGGGATTCTCCACCTCCCCTGAGGCTGCACTTTAACAAACCTGTGGTGAATTCCGCTGTGATCTGACTAATTATAACTCAACTGCACACGAAACCAACAGGCAACTGACACACAAGATCCCACTAACTAAATGACCAGCTGATGTGTTGTTTTTATTTTTGTTCCATTTTTATTTGAAGGATGAGTGTTAGCAGGGAGCCGGATTCACAAACGATATGTCATGAGCACACCAGGCGTTATGACCCATGAGCTGTGAATGAGTACAGCTCATTTACACACCTTCCAGGTTTGTTTTTGAGGTCTGCCTGTGTAAGAAGAGTCAACAGCAAAGTCTTAGTTTTAAACAAGATTGAAGGCTAGTTATCACACAACTATTTCTGAAAGTTACTGAGTTACACAGGAATTCAGCTGGTAGATCTGTGGGTAAATCAGCACAAGTTGCCTTTAATTCGGTTACTCATTAGGGGAGGGGGGGGGGCACGGTGGCACAGTGGCAAAGTGGTTAGCACTGCTGCCTCACAGCGCCAGAGACCCGGGTTCAATTCCCACCTTAGGCAACTGTCTGTGTGGAGTTTGCACATTCTCCCCGTGTCTGCGTGGGTTTCCTCCGGGTGCTCCAGTTTCCTCCCACAGTCCGAAGATGTTAAATTGCCCGTAGTGTTAGGTAAAGGGGTAAATGTAGGGGAATGGGTGGGTTGTGCTTCGGCGGGTCGGTGTGGACTTGTTGGGCCGAAGGGCCTGTTTCCACACTGAAAGTAATCTAATCTAAAAAAAACTCACATACAATCAAATAATGAAATAATGAAACATGTCTATTACATGTAGCAGCTCAAGTAAGACTAATCAAGTAAGCACATTAAGTCTCATAACACAACTTAGCTATTCACTGATTAAAAGTGGCTATAAGCCCAACCAGCAGTGGATGTCCAGGGTTAGATCATCGTGCAGTGTTGTTCTTGGAAGTTCTCCTATGGAGAGTTCTGGAGTTGAACTCTTATACAATATTTAGTCCTTCAGATCTATATTATTGGTAATTACTTTTCTGGAGCCCTTGAGACTGCAACTCATTTCCTTATCAGAAATAATCATCTGCTCCTCATTGCACCTGACCTTACCTGTCTGTTTGAAGACCCAACCTCTTTTCCAATTAACTCCTTAAATTCTTCAGCAGCGCCACAAGACAACCAATTATCAAGCAGGTTTCAAAAAACTGTTGGTCAGGCCGCCTCGACTCCCCCTTTTCCCAGAAATGGTTAATTGCTTTTAATTCCCTATGCAAGAGCTCGCCTTTGTCTTTTTCACAGTTTAGTTATTGCTTGGCTATTCTGTAGCAGTTTACCTTTGTAGATTCTTCCAACCCACAAACAGTTGCTAAAAGTCGGAAGTTTACAGTATCACAGCAAATAAAGTACAGATACAAAGTTTGAAAGCAAATATAGATAAAAGAACTCATAAAATACAAGAATAAGATCAGTTTATTACTGTTACAGGACTGTTACCTGTTTGAAAATGCTGTTTCCCCTGCCATAATTTAACCAAAAGTCACATGACACCAGGTTATAGTCCAACAGATTTATTTAAAATCGCAAACATTGGTCCGTCATCAGGTGAAGAGGAGGGAAGCAATTCATTCATGGACCAGCAGTTATCCCTCATCCCTGATTGTCCAGAGGGGCATCGAGATTCAACCATATTGCTGTGGGTCTGGAGTTACATGTGGGCCAGACAAGGTAAGGATGGCGGTTTCCTTCCCTAAAGGACATTAGTAAACCAGATGGGATTTTCCAACAATTGGACTCTGAATTCCAGATTTTTATTGAATTCAGTTGCACCATTTGTCATGGCGGGATTTGAACCCAGGTCAAACGTTACCGGGGTCTCTTGATTATTAGTCTAGGGTGGCATGGTGGCTCAGTGGTTAGCACTGCTGCCTTATAGCGCCAGGGATCTGGGTTTGATTCCAGCCTCGGGGTGGCTGTGTGGGGTTTGCACATTCTCCCTGTGTCTGCGTGGGTTACCTCCGGGTGCTCTGATTTCCTCCCACATTCCAAACGTTTGTAGGTTAGGTGGATTGGCCATGCTAGATTGCCCATAGTGTTCAGGGATGTGTAGGTTAGGTGCATTGGTCAGAGGGAAATATAGGGTAAGGGGAATGGGTGTGGGTGGGTTACTGATCAGAATATACCTCCCCAGCGTATAGTGCAGCCTGACCTGCACAGATCAGAATGTAAGATGTGACGTTATCTTTTGATGGGCATTGCTTCCACAAATCAAAACAACTTGCGTTGAAATTCTCCGTGGAGCTCTTTCAGCCTCCTGCTTTTTTTTCTCTCGGAAGCTTTGAATTGTCACAGTTTCGGAAGGACATGTCGCATTGTCAAAGGGTGAAATAAAAACCAAGTACTCCCTTGGTGTCTGATACTGAGCTAATACACTGGCCTGCCCTCTCTGCTGCCTGAATCAATAGATGGTCTTGTGACTTCTGTCAGCCATATTTTAGGATCGTATAGTCCATTTAAAGAGAGATGAGAACTTATGAAAAATACGTAATATCATATTTGCAATTTTATTATGATATATTGAATGGTTTCAGCATTGATTCATGTTTAATGGGCTTTATTCCATGTGAAAGGGTTTAATACACTGAAAATAAATACACTGGGTGATCGGAGTGCAATTAAACATAATGTTGGAGTATATTTTCCAGCCCTGGCAGACGTGCTTCATCACACAATCATCTTAGATTCCCTCTCGTTCCCAAAAGATTTAAGCTGCTGGGTGTGCAGTTGGAGCTTTCAAGGCGAAAGGTTTTTGTTCAGCAGAGATATTACGGGCAGTGGAGTTGAGGTGTGGATTGGTTGTGGCCTAATGAAATGGTGGGGCAGACTGACAGGGCTGAATGGACTGCACCTGTTCAGGGGTTCGCCTTGTGCTTTATTTCCATTTGATGCAGATGATATTGCAACTTCCTGGAAAGACATGCCATTCCATCTGTGGTTCATTGACCTCAGTGAGTGCTGCTTTGATTCATTGCCCTGCTCTTCCTCAAAACCATGTACTTCATCTTGCTTTCTACAAAACAGGAAGTAACTTAAACATAGGATTGCAGAATGAATCACAAAGTAGTTCCTGCACTCTGGGCCACTCTGCCCACAATGCCTCTCTGTGAGAGATATTTCCTCGCTCTCACTTCCTGTCCATGTTCCACCAATCCGTTCCTTCAGGACATTATCCAATTGCCTTCGGAAAGCTATCTTTGAATGTTCCACTACCACACATTCTCAAGTAGTGCTTTTCAGATCCGAACCGCCAAGTGGAACGTTTCCTCCAACTCTCTGCTGTCCAGGCCCCGCGTTGTTTTGAAAATCTGCACAGTGTCTGCTCTGAACTTCCCCTTCCCGACAGAGAACAGTCCCTGTACCACCAGTTTACTCTCAGAACTGAAACCTCTCACCGACTGAACTTTTCTCACCCCAATGTTTCTGCATCTGCTCTGCTGCCTTCACATCCTTCCTAAAGTGAGATACCCATGACCTCCAAACTAACTCTCAGTATTACCTTGTCTTCCTTATTCTTGTATAGATAACCCCTGTTCCTTAAGCCCAGGACACTGATGGGTTTATAGACCACTATTTTCACCCTGCCCTACAATGTTAACAATCTGTGCAGCTATACCCTTGGTTACCTCTGCCTCTGCATCCTCTTTACAATCATTCCTTTCATTTGCTCTTTGCTTCTCGCAATCTTCCCACTACAACACACTGTTTCACGCCTCTCTGTCTTCATTTTTATCAATCGTCCATTGGAAGTGCAATATTGTTTTCCTCAGTCTTCATGACTCTTTCAAGTTCACTTTGAAATGATACCTTGCCCTCCCTGCTGTTAATACACAACAGGAAAAGCAGAGGATCTCACACTGACCCCGGCAGAGCTCCTCTGTAAAAAGTAACCAGCCACTATGTTTCCCGTAGCTCCACTGTGCTGCTACCATCCCTTTTATTCTGGGGGTTTTACCTTCATTGGTGAATCTGTAATTAGATTAGCTTATCTACAGTGTGGAAACAGGCCCTTCGGCCCAACCAGTCCACACTGACCCTCCGAAGAGTAACCCATCCAGACCCATTTCCCTCTGACTAATGCACCTAACGCTATGGGCAATTTAGCATGGCCAATTCACCTGGCCTGCACATCTTTGGACTGTGGGAGGAAACCAGACCACCCGGAGGAAACCCACACAGACGATGTGCAAACTCCACACAGACAGTCGCCCGAGGCTGGAATCGAACCCGGGTCCCTGGCAGTTCCATCTGACCTCATTAACCATTTCCTCTCCAAAAAAATTCAGGTAAGTTATTCAGGCATTTGAACAGTTAGGGGGTTATTTTTCACCAGTGCAGACTCCGTAACTCTGCGACTCTGTGACTTTGTGATGTCTTTGACAAATCCGGGCTGACTTTACTGAATCTAAATTCACGTTTGCCCGAGTGAACTGTTAAATGTGTTTGATTATTTATCATTGCTGCTACGTTTTTCCACAACGGAGGTTAATGCCACTGGACTATTGTTGCTGGGCTTAGTTTTATGCATTTTCTTGAGCAGGAGCTGAGTATTTGCAATGCCCCAGTCTTCTGGCGCCACCAAGGAGAAATTGAACATTAAAGTGGATGCCTTTGCAATTCCCATTCCCCCCTTACTTTCATGGGATGCATCTCATCTGGACAAGGTGCCTTGTCAATGTTAACTTGAGCCGGGCTTTCTGTCATATCCATTTTAAACACATCAAATGTCTCTTTCACTCTGATTTAGTGTCGCATCTTCTTCCTCAGCCAAGACAAAGCACCTGAATTTTGTCTGAACAGTGTCCCTCTGGACTTATTCCTAGCTACCTAAATTCTCACTTATCACCCTGAAACCTATCTCATACACTCCTTTTTTCTGCTCAGTTTGACTCTCAAGTCTTTTTCTGAAGAAGGGCTTATGCCCAAAACGTCGATTTTCCTGCTCCTTGCTCTGTTTTTCCAGCACCACATTTTTCAAGTCTGTCAATCTTTTTTTTGTTATCATCCTGGGAGCTCTGGCATTGTCCTACCTTTCCATTTCATGGGAGTTTATTTGTTGCCACTTTACACACGGGAGAATTAATTCCGAGTGAAGGAACCTTGGAACGAAACTATTGCCTCCAGGTTGTGGAATCAATGGACAAAGGATACTGTTTTAATGTTTGAGCAAATTATTCTGGAATGAAAATAGAAAACACTTCTGTGCACAAGTCTGGAACTCACCCCCTCAAAAGACTGAGGATTTTGGGTCAGAACTCTGCCTGCCAAATTTTTCTTTAAGAGTGTGAAAGATATAGGGTTAAAGATAAAAGGGCTTAGGTACATAATTCTTTGAAGTTTGCGTCACATATAGACAGGGTGGTTAAGAAGGTGATTAGCACACTGGCTTTCATTGCTCAGTCCTATGACTTTGGGGGTTGGGATATCATGTTGGGGTTGTACAGGACATTGGTGAGGCCTCTTCTGGAGTACTGTGTCCAGTTCTGCTCATCCTGTTGGAGATATTATTAAACTAGAGAGGATTCAGAAGAGATTCACCAGGATGCTGCCAGGAATAGAGGGTTTGAGTGATAAGGAGAGGTTGGATAGACTGGGGCTTTTTTGTACTGGGGCGTAGGACGTTGAGACGTGACTTAACAGAGGTTTCAAAATCCTGAGAGGTATAGATAAGGTGGTTTTCCCTATGGTGTCCTTTCCTATGGTGAGGGAGCTCAAGGCTAGGGGGGCACATTTTTAAGGTGAGAGGAGAAAGATTTAAAAACGACATGAAGGACAACTTGTCTTTACAGAGGTGGTTGGTGCGTAGAATGAACCTCCAAAGGAAGTTAGGGATGTGAGTACAGTTACAATGCGTAAAAGACATTTAGGTAAATACATGAATGGGAATGGTTTGGAGGGATTTGGGCCAGGAACAGGCAGGTGGGACTAGTTTAGCTCGGGATTGTGTTTGGCATGGACTGGTTGGGCCAAAAGGTCTATTTCCACGCTGTATGACTCTACGTGCATGATATGGAGCATAGGTTAGTCAATGTGATAAAGATGCAGATCAGCCATTGAGTTGAACATCGAAAGAGTTTTAATGGAGCTGGCTGGTGTCATCCTGTCTCTATGAATCCAGGCTTTGGAAATAAATGGATAGATAACATGGTAAAGTAAAACAAAGAGCTGCCTGTGCTGGAGATCTTAAACAAAAGCAGAAATTGCTGGTGCCGTTCTGGCAGCATCTCTAGAGAGAAAATTTGCAATTACACATTTGCATGTCAAATTTTATTAACCATGTCCCCATTTCAGAAACTCCCAAGAGACACTTCACCTGCATCTGGAAGAGGATCATTTCACCTCTGGACATTGGTGTCACTGGGTGGGCCCAGCATTTATTGCCCATCCCTAGTTACCCCTTGAGAAGGTGGTGGTGAGTTGCCTTCTTGAACTGATACAATCCGCAGGTAAATTCAAATCCCCTTAAGGATGGAATTCCAGGATTGTGACCCAGCGACAGTGAAGGAACGGCGATATATTTCCAAGTCAGGATGGGGAGTGGCTTGGAGGTGAACCTGCAGATGGTGGTGTTCCCATGTATCTGCTGCCCCTGTCCTTCTCGATGGAAGTTGCTCATGAGTTTGGAAGCTGCTGTCTAAGGATCTTACATGGATTTCTGCAGTGCACAATGCAAGTGGTACATACTGCTGCTACTGAGCATCAGTGGTGGAGGGAGTGGATATTTGCAGATGTGAGGCCAATCAAGCAGGGTACTTTCTCCTGGATAGTGTCAAGTTTCTTGAGTGTTGTTAGAGCTGCACCCACCCAGGCAAGTGGGGAGTATTCCCTCACACTTCTGACTTGTGCATTGTGGACAGGCTTTGGGGAGTCAGGAGGTGAGTTACTCACAGCAGTATTCCTACCCTCTGATCTACTCTTGTAGCTACTGTGTTTATGTGGTAAGTCCATTTGGGTTTCTGGTCAATAGTAACCCCCAGGATGTTGATAGTGGGGGATTCAGTGATAGTGACACCATTGAATGTGGTGGTTAGAATGTCTCTTATTGGAGATGGTCATTGCTTGGCATTTGTGTGGCACAAATGTTACTTACCACTTGTCAGCTCAGGCCTGGATATTCTCCAGATCTTGTATTTGAAGATAGACTGCTTCAGTATCGGGGGAGATGCGCATAGGTGCCGAACACTATACAATCATCAGCAAACATCTAAAAGTCATTGATGAAGCAGCCGTAGATGTCTGAAGACACTACTGTTCCTCAACTGGGATTAAGATTGAATGGGTAACTAAAGAATGTAAATATTGTCATGACCCAGCTGGTGTTGTGACTGTACAAGTCAGATCTCAGACAGAAACGTAGATGAACAGAAGATTCCGAAAGCATTGTGTCATTTGTGAACATTGAGCTATTTCTGTTCGACCAGTGAGTGATGGTGAAGTCACTCAAGGAGCTGAGCTGGAGGAGTCATGAGCGTGCGTTAGGTTGGTTGAGAGTGAAGCAATGTGTGAGTGATGTGGTTTGAGATGATTGATAAGCCTTTCCTGTTTGATGTTGAAGTCACTGTCCAAGTTACATCTCCATTGCCTCAGGCCCATGGTTTTATTGTTTACAACTCTCCAAATGAGGCACAGAGAGAGTACCTTCTCAAGACACACATCCAGAAGCCAAAGGGTTTCTAATTGCTTTAGCCGGTGTTATCAAGGCAAGACCTCCCCCACCTCACTCTTCACTGTTCTTTCCATTTTGGGTTTGTTTCACTTTGCCCTCTGGGTGTCAATACGCCTTTGGATCTCCTACTTTCTGCCTCTTCATGTCCCAGCTCTGTGGGAGGTGAGTGAGGTGGATGTGGGACAGGAAATGAGGAATACTCTTGACCTCAGACTGCCCTCTATACTGACCAACCCGAGTGAGCGCCCACTGAGCTCGCTGGTCGAACAGGCAGCAACTATCAATGTATTTTCTGGTTCTTCCTCATCCCCTACCCAATGCCAGTTTACCACATGTCATCAAGTCATAGAGATGTACAACACTGAACCAGACCCTTTGGTCCGTATGGGTGGCACGGTGGCGCAGTGGTTAGCACTGCTGCCTCACAGCGCCAGAGACCCGGGTTCAGTTCCCACCTCAGGCGACTGACTGTGTAGAGTTTGCACATTCTCCCCGTGTCTGTGTGGGTTTCCTCCGGGTGCTCCGGTTTCCTCCCACAATCCAAAGATGTGCGGGTCAGGTGAATTGGCCATGCTAAATTGCCCGTAGTGTTAGGTGAAGGGGTAAATGTAGGCAAATGGGTCTGGGTGGGTTGCGCTTCGGCGGGTCGGTGTGCACTTGTTGGGCTGAAGGGCCTGTTTCCACACTGTTAGTAATCTAATCCATGCCGAGCAGATATCCTAACCTAATCTTGTCCAGTTTGCTAGCACTTGGCCCATATCCCCCCCAAGCCCTTTCGATTCAGATACACATCCAGATGCCTTTTAAATGCTGTACTTGTACCAGCCTCCACCACATCCTCTGGCAGCTCATTCCATATGTGCACCACCCTCTGCTTGAAAAAGTTGCCCCTTGGGTCCCTTTTAAATCTTTCCCTTCCCACCCTAAACCTATGCCCTCTAGTTCTAGACTGACCCAACCCTAGGGAAAAGACCTTGTCTATTTACCTTATCCATGTCCGTCATGATTTTATAAAACTCTCTGACATCACCCCTCAGCCTCTTACGCTCCAGGGAAAACAGCCTGTTCAGCCTCTCCCTGTAGCTCAAATCCTCCAACCCTGGCAACATCCTTGTAAATCTTCTCTGAACCCTTTCACGTTTCACAAGGAGACCAGAATTACACACAATATTCCAACAGTGGCCGAACCGATGTCCTGTGCAGCCGTAACATGACTTCCCAACGCCTGTACTCAATTGTCTGTCCAACAAAGGGAAACATACCGAATCCCTTCTTCACTATCCGATCCACAATCTCTTCTCAAACAGACCCAACATGGGTCCAAGTGATCATTCACTCTAACTGGCCCAACAAAGCGTAATTACACTATTAACCTCAAGGAGGCTGACACCCATTAGGGCACCAAGGTGACTTAAACATCAGGATGAGAATTTTAAACTTGGAAGCATTGTAGGGATGGGGGCTACATGGGGGTTGGGGATGAGGGGAAGGACTGGCAATGGCTAGGATTGGGTCAGCGAGCTTTGGATGGTATCAGGTTAAGGACAGACAATTGGAATGATTAAGTAAGAAGTTGTAGAATGGGTGAGTCAGGAGCAAAGTCTGTGGGAAGGAAGGGTTATAATGGAGATGGTCCGGGGGATAATGAGAATGTAGTGTCAGTAACTCAAGCCTGAGTTAGACTGCCCACAGTGAAGTGGGTGAGCAGTCAGGGGTTGAAGGTGGGTGGTGGAATCAGCGAAGACTTCCAGAGTTTGCAGCGATGTTTAAAGACAATCGCCCTGGTTTTCCATCATTTTTAAGTGGGGGAAATGGTGTTAGACTCAGGCCTGGACTTTGGATGAGCAATCTGCCGTAGTGAAGTTATACAGGAATCAGGGAGCAGGTGGAAGGGTGAGACTGACTATCATTGGTGTGTAGCTGGAAGTCAAGTCCTTGAATGGTGTTGTTGAAGAATAATATGGAAATGAGGAAGACAAGGGACGAAGGGGGCAAAGCAACATCAAAGACCAATCAAAGCTGCGCTGTCATTGGATGAAGACTGTGGGCCTTGGTCATGTGACAGGACCTTCTGAGGGCAATAGCAGAACAGGGCAGTGAGTACTGGGCAGAGCCAGGGTTGCTGGAGTGAATGGGACTGAGACAGTGTTTGGTGAGAGTAACCCCGCTCCCTGTGAGATTCTGGGTAAACCCATGCACTCTGGTCAGCGTTTGCCTGAAACATGGCCATGGAGAGGGCATTATTTTCAGGGATTGGCAGGAAAGGCGGGGAGGGAAGGACGGTGGGCTCAGTCAGGGGCAATTCAGGAGTGGAGGAGAACAGAACCGTATGGGTGGCAGCAGGAGGAATGGAATCTGACACAGACTGGGGGAGGAGGGGGGAGTTGACAGGAGACAACAAGATAGAGAGAGGCTGAGGGGAGGGGGAATGAAAGAAGAGGGAAGTAATGGGCTCCATTGAGAGGATACAAAAGGGGTTTCAGTTCCTTCACCATGACAGGGATTAGATTGGGTCTCTCTTCATTGTACTGATTGTGAAAGAGATTGATAAGTAGAAGCTCATGTTAAGGAGCACTCATAGACAGCCTGAGAAGGTGTTAAACCTGACCCACTTGTTGTTTATCACTTAGTAACCAAGGAAATGAGCATTACTATGTGACCACAAGCAGAGGAATTATTGAAGAAAAATTCCAGTTTCTCCACTGGGGTTGCCTTACTCTGAGCAAACTGGGTTTTCCCAGCTCTGGACTGAACTGACTGATTCCACCATCACCCTCCCACCACCTTTCAAAAATGAAACCGTTCAATCCTTTAACCTTCGCCTTAATATCTTTCTTTATTAAACAATACACAATTTACAAAACAATTAACGTGAGCAGCTGTATACAGAGAAACAACAAGTTCACGGGGAGAGGATCGGCAAAGCCCAGGCCCCGAACCCTGCTCTACAACCAGTTTTCAGAGAATGAGGACAAATCTCAAATCCCACTTTCCATCATCACAAAACAGTAAGTCCATAGAAGACAGTCCAATTACATAAAAACAGTGCATAAAATACAGACCCCCCCAGCGAGCCACCACCTCTCCCACCTCCCGGCCACTCTAAGGCAGTCAGCCCCTATGCCCCTTCTGGCTCTCGGTCTACCCCATGCCCCTTCCAGTTCTCGGTCCGCTCTGACTCACCTTCTGGCCGCCTCTAGGACAACCCTTCCTGCTCCCCAGCATCTCCAGGACGACAGCGGTCAGGACGGCCTACCCACCCTCCGGCTTCCCTAACTGGCCTGACACACCTTCCAGCCGCCTCTAGGCCAGCCTGGCCCAGTACCTGCCCGGGGTGACACCACTGAGGACGGCCTACCCACCCTCCGGCTTCCCTAACTGGCCTGACACACCTTCCAGCCGCCTCTACGCCAGCCTGGCCCGGTACCTGCCCGGGCTGACACCGCTGAGGACGGCCTACCCTCCTTCTGACTCTTGGTTTTGCCACTGCGTACCATCAGGCTCTCACCCATCCCGATCACCATCCAGCCTGTGGCCTACCCTGACACACCTTCCGACCACCTCTAGGCCAGCCCTATCCCCTTCCCTGGGACGACAGCGCACAGCCTTAAATTGGTCTTTTTGTTTGAATGGTTAGCAAGAGTGTAAGCTTTGCAGGCTGGGGCCCAGCATTTATTGCCCGTCCCTAGTTACCCCTTGAGAAGGTAGTGTTGAGCTGCCTTCTTGAACCAGTGCAGTCCATGTCGGTAGACCCACAATGC
This sequence comes from Hemiscyllium ocellatum, assembly GCF_020745735.1. Lineage (NCBI taxonomy): Eukaryota > Metazoa > Chordata > Chondrichthyes > Orectolobiformes > Hemiscylliidae > Hemiscyllium > Hemiscyllium ocellatum. Next base: position 7,461,826 of record NC_083435.1, read on the forward strand.
CCTTGGGGAGGAAGCTCCAGGAGTTTGACCCAGCCACAGTGAAGGAACGGAGCTATAATTCCAAGTCAGGACAGTGAGGGACTTGGAGGGGAACTTGCAGGAGGTAGTCATCCTATGTATCCAGTGCCCGTGTCCTTCTGGATGGTGGAGGTTGCAGGTTTAGAATGTGCTGTGAAAGAAGCCTTGATGAGTTGGGGATTTGCGTCTCACCTCACCGCTGGACATCATCTCTTTCGCTCATGTTTGAACCAAGGCTGTGTTGAGGTTAGGAGCTGACCCTAATAACATTGAAGCCCCTACACTGTGGAAACAGGCCCTCAGCCCAACAAGTCCACCCCATTCCTGCCACGTTATCTCAGTGTTGAAGATGGTGGATGGGATGGTGGGAGAGTGAACTAGTTTGTTCCAATTGGCCTTGAGCTTCTTGATGCTGTTGTATTCGTCCAGGCAATAGGAGAGTACAGTAGCGCCTCAACTTACGAACTTAATCCGTTCCGGGACCCGGTTCGCGAACTGAAAAGATCGCGAACTGAATCAATTTTTCCCATTGTTCGGGTAGTGTAAGGATGCTTAGATGTAGCAACGAAAGCAGTTCACAGCGCACGGGCCAAAGACGAACTGAATGAGATCACGGAGGGCCCAAGAGCTTTTGCATTCAACAAGCCTGTAGCAAAGCAGAACAATGAAACCACGTGGTCGCACACGGGCTTTTTGCGTTCGTACCTTTGCTCGTACCTTGAATTTTATATGTATGTTGAAGCAAAATTTTACGTACAATCCTGTTCTTAAACCGATTTGTTCGTGAACGGGGTCGTTCGTATGTCGAGGCGCGACTGTATTTCCTCAGATTCCTGCCTCTGGGGAGTCAGAACATGAGTTACTTGCTGAAACTTCGTGGGTTTCTCCGGATGCTCCGGTTTCCTCCCACAGTCCAAAGATGTGCATGCCAGGTGAATTGGCCATGCTAAATTGCCCATGGCATTAGGAGTGTTAGTCAGAGGGGAATGGGTCTGGGTGGGTTACTCTTCAGAAAGTCGATGTGGACTTGTTGGGCCGAAGGGCCTGTTTTCACACTGTAGATAATCTAATCTTAAATCTAATCTAAAATTCCAAGCTTCTAGATTGGTCTTCTAGCCACAGTATTTATATGGCTAGTCCAAGTTCAGTTTCATGCTCAATATAAGCTACAGGATGGTGATCATGAGGGATTCAGTGATGGTAATACTGTTGAATGTCAAAGGAAGATACTTAGATTCTTTCCAATTGACAATGGTCAACTCAGATAGCACAAATGTTCATGTCACTTATCAGCCCAAGTCAGAGTACGGTGAATGAAGACAAAGACCACCTCAGCATTTGAAGAGTTGCAAAGGGTACTATACATAACACAAGCATCTGTGAAAATGACCACTTTTCACATAATGACAGAGGGAAGGTCATTGATGAAGATGCTGGAGATGGTTGGGCCTAGGACATGACTCTGAGGGACTCCTGCAGAGCTGAGATGACTGACCTCCACCTATTTTCCTACCTGCTGGGTATTGCTCTAACCCTGATACCCTCTGACTCCAGCTTTTCTTAGGCTCCTTGATGCCACACTCAGTGGAATGCAGGGCAGACACTCTCACCTCACCGCTGGACATCATCTCTTTTGCTTATGTTTGAACCAAGGCTGTGTTGAGGTTAGAGGCTAACCCTTATATCATAGAACCCCTACACTGTGGAAACAGGCCCTTCAGCCCAACAAGTTGGTGGCACGGTGGTTAGCACTGCTGTCTCACAGCGCCTGAGACCCGGGTTCGATTCCCGACTCAGGCGACTGACTGTGTGGAGTTTGCACATTCTCCCCGTGTCTGCGTGGGTGCTCTGGTTTCCTCTCACAGTCCAAAGATGTGCAGGTCAGGTGAATTGGCCATGCTAAATTGCCCGTAGTGTTAGGTAAAGGGGTAAATGTAGGGGAATGGGTCTGGGTGGGTTGCGCTTCGGCGGGTCGGTGTGGACTTGTTGGGCCGAAGGGCCTGTTTCCACACTGTAAGTAATCTAATCTAATCTAAAAAGTCCACATCAACCCACCAATGAGTAACCCACCCAGACCCGTTTCCCTACCCCTGACTAATGCACCTAACACTATGGGCAATTTAGTCTAGCTACTTCACCTGACCTGCTCATCTTTGGATTGTGGGAGGAAACCGGAGCACCTGGAGGAAACTCACGCAGACACAGGGAGAACGTGCAAGCTCTACACAGACAGTGAGCTGAGGTAGGACTCGAACCCAGGTCCCTGGTGTCGTGAGGCAGCAGTGCTAACCACTGAGCCACCATGTCACCATGTGTTGAGTAAGTGCTGCACTGTCCAACCCCTTCCAACAGTTTACTGATGGTCGAGAGTAGACTGATGGGCTAGTAACTGAGCAGATGTCTACATGGTCTGCCCGGGCTATTTTCCATGTGTTGGGTAGGTGTCAGTTTTGTTTCGGAACTGTGACAGTTTGCCAAGGAACGTGGCTTGTTCTACAGCATGTGTTCTAGGCTAATGCTTGGGTGTTGCTGGGAGCCACAGACTTTGCAGCATCCAGTGCCCTCAGTTGTTTGTTAATATACAAGGTGTGAATCGAACTGGCAGAAGGCTGTGATGCTGGGGACCCAGTGGCAGAGGCTGAGATGGATCATCCATTTGACCTTGCCAGCTGAAGATGTTTGACAGTGCTTCAGCCTTATCTTTTACTCTGGTGTACTGGACTCCTCCATCGTTAAGGAATCATAGAATCTCTGCAGTGCAGAAGGAGGCCATTCAGCCCATCGAGTCTGCACTGACTCCCCCACAAAGCGCATCCCCCCCGAAGGATTGCATCACTTAACGACAGAGTATCAGTTATGGATTCAGCTAGTTGCTGCTGGAGTAAGGTGCCCCTCCCCTGTCATCTCTCGCTCCCCGACACACCGAGAGAACTAGTAGCAAATAGGGAGGAGGGACTTCACGAGATGTGCTGCTACGTCTGCCCAGATACACACGGTTCCTGTATGAATCTGACCCACTCACTGGTTGTTTATGCAAGGTAAAAACAAGGACTGCGGATGCTGGAGACCAGAGGCCAGATTAGAGTGATGCTGGAAACGCACAGCAGTTCAGGCAGCATCCGAGGTGCAGGAAGATCAATGTTTCGGGCAAAAGTCCTTCATCATACATGCCCACTGTGTTTTTGTACATTGACGTTTGGGATGTGGGCATCACTGGCTTGGTCAACTGCCCATCCCTAGTTGCTCAGAGAGCAGCTAAGAACCAATCTCATTGCTTGGGTCTGGAGTCACGTGTAGGCCAAACCAGACAGAGACAGCAGGGACATTAGTGAACCAGATGGATTCCTCCAACAATCAGTAGTTTCATGGGCCTCACTAGACTCTAATTCCAGACTCCTCTTAATATGAATTCAAAGCCACCCTCTCTCTCACAGCAGGTATCTATCTGGTCCACAGAACACTACTTGAGTGTCTGGATTAATAACCGAGCAACAGTGCCACTGGGCTATTGCCTCCCACTTGGATAAACTGGCTTGGGATGAAAGTGATGGACAGCAGAAAATTCCTACTCACGGGACAGTGCAGAACTCCCTTACCATCCCAGACTCAATACACAAGTCAGAGAGATTTACAGCACAGAAACAGACCCTTCGGTCCATCCTGTCCATGCCGGCCAGATATCTGAAATTAATCTAGTCCCACCTGCCAGCACTTGGCCCATACCCATTCCAATTCATGCACCCATCCAGATGCCTTTTAAATGCTGTAATTGTACCAGCCTCCATCACTTCCTCTGGCAGCTCATTCCGTACACGCATCACCCTCTGCGGGAAAAGGTCATCCCTCAGGTTCCTGCTCTCACCCTAAACCTATGCCCTGCTGGATCTGGACTCCCCCTACCCTGGGGAAAAGACCTTGGCCATTTCCTCTAGTCTTTGAGGTGAGGCGTTAACCCTTGACCCTCAGACTGTGAGAACGGAGATGTGATCACATGCTGGAGGCTGCGCACTTAAACCTGGGTCAACGTAGCAGTCTAATCCAGCAAATATGCAGCATGACTAAAGACCCAATCATAGCCAGGGAAATACGGACACCTGACTGATGAGATAAGCTTTGAACTGGAATAGGGTGCGACTATAAATAGAAACCAGAAAGTGAAGCAATAGCAGGTAAGATCACAGCTTCAGGCCAGCTTCAGAATTTGGATAAATTGCTTAAAGCACAGAAACAAATTGCTGAAAGCCAGGAGACAATAGTGGGACTGGTGCCAACATGCACTGGAAATTTCTGGGCAGGAAAGGTCAGGGTGTAACCGGAGGGAATTAACCTCTTGTATTCTCTCTCTACAGTGGGGCGAACAAACGCAATTCGAGGGCAAGAGCAGCAAAGTGGGTTGGCAATCCCCAGGCCCAGCTGGTTCAAATCCCACCCTGGCTGCTGGTGGCATTTATGTTTGAATAATAAAATCTGGGATTCAATGTGAGACTGGGCGACGGGTTACAGACCCCACCTTTCCAGGAATTGGTAAGGTGCCACTCTCGTCCCGAGGGAGTGGGGCGGAGGGGAGATTTCTCTCCCTCAGCCTGAGGGAGTTTTCTCATGTTAATGTCCCTAACTTGGCACATCCAAGCTGTACCACCCACTGCGTGGTGCCCCCATTGCTAAGGACTGGCTCTCCCCATGATAGAAGTAGTCACTACCTCTAGGGGCCCTGGCATTCTGGCCTTCTTTAAAAGGCTGCTCCCAGCGCTGTCAGTGCCCTGCAGGGTTTATGCCTTCCACCTGAGGCACGGCAGATAAGGAGAAATTGGAGCTCTGCTTCGCTGGCAGGTTTATGCCGGACAGCATGGCACCGAAGACAGATGCCACCTTATGCTTAGGACCAGCCCACTACCCCAGACCCTGCCAGCCTGGTCCAAGGTTGTAACTTGGGTTAGCGCGGTCTCAGGTGTCTGAACAAAGGATGCAGCAGAATCGGAGCGAGGTCCACCACCATCTCTGTTCCACCAGGGAAGGTGTCACACTGCTCCCCCCAGCTACACCGCACTTGCTGTCCCTTTGCCGCTGCAGCCACCTCCCACCAAGACTCACTCCTGACCGATTGCCTGCAAACATCCTCCCTCACTCACGGTCCCCCACCCCAACTCCCGAGACCACTGACCCAGTGTGCTCTCTGCAAGCGTCAGACAAAGAGGGTGGTGTTGACCGATAATCCCGGTTAATACTCAGCGAAACATCGAGGCCTAAGCATGGAAACAGACCCTTCGACCCAGCCAGCCCAAACTAAACTCGTCCCACCTGCCTGCTCCTGGCCCATATCCCTCCAAACATTTCCCATTCATGTACTTCCCTCAATGTCTTTTAAAATGTCCCCACATTTCCAAGTTCATTCTACACACCAATCACCCTCAGTGTAAAAATAATTTGTTCCTCATATTGTTTTTAAATCTTTCTCCTCTCACCTGAAAATAAAGGCTCTGCTCTTGAAATCCCCAACTCTAGGCAAAAGACATCTTCCAGTCCCCTTATCAATATCCCTTATAATCTTCTATAAGGTCACTCCTCAACCTCCTATGCCCTAGTGAAAACAGTCCAAGTTTATCCCGCCTCTCCCTCTAACTCAAACCTTCCATTCCTGGCAACATCCTGGTAAATCTTTTTCTGAACCCTCTCCAGCTTCATAATATTCTAGTGAGTTTTGAGAAGATTTGTAGCTCAGGTTGAGGTTCTGGATGTAGGTTTGCTCGCTGAGCTGGAAGGTTCATTTCCAGACGCTTCATCACCCTCCTAAGTAGCACCCTACTAGCGATACGCACGAGAATTCCTAGAAGCATGGCATTCCAACCAGAACTATATCCACAACACATCAGGTTCGACCCCATCTACCACCCCCTGAGAAAAAGAGCAGGAAATTACATCACCACAGGAAATGATATCGCCACAGGAAATGACATCACCAACCCAAAGAAACCCAAACATATAAAAAGAAAGCCGGAATCAGCAGCAGTGCTTTGTCCGGAGGCTCACTGAAGATGTTACCTAGAAGGGTAACGAAACGTCTGGAAATGAACCTTCCAGCTTAATAATGTCCTTCCTATAATAGGGTGGAATATTCCAGAAGAGGCCTTGCAAATGTCCCGTATAACGTCAACATGACGACCCAACTCCTGCGCTCAAAGATAGTGAGAATCTCATCTCAAAGTCCAATTCTCGGTTAGAAAACATGATAGTTTGGTCTCAATGTCAAGAAGAGTATCACACCAGATTTTCCCAAATTTCTCCCCAAAGCCGGTGCGGCATGTGGCCTGGGAAGATTCTGTCCTCATGAAATCATCGCTGAGTGTTGTCAAAACTCATCTGGCTCACTAATGCCCATCCTTTTGGGAAGGAAGCCTATCATCCTTACCCAAACTAGTGTACATGTGACTACCAATCCACAGGTCCTGCCTTCCAAAATGGCCGAACAAGACATCCCATTCACCATCTATAGGATTGGGCAAGAAATACTGGGCATGTCAGCAACACCCACATCTCATGGAGGAATAAATACCGATCATAATTCTACGCATTCAGTGTGAATTATTCCAGTTGTATTCTATGTGAGTGGATTGGCAAGTTTACAGAACTTTCTATACGATAGAAACTGAGAAATTGCCAAACCCATTGCTTCATAAATAAGTGGCATACTAGGAATCGAGAGGTTGCATAAACGAATCTTACGTTTTGAATCAACCATGAAGGGATAGAGAGTGACAAATACAGAATTGTAAAAAGAAATTTGTAACTGAGGTCAGTAGGTAAAACGATATAGTTAAGGGCAGGATCGTGAAGAGCATTGACAGACAGGGGGAACTTGGGGTTCAAGGCCATAGTTCCCTGAAAGTGGCCATGCAAGGAGATAGGATGATAAAGAAGGCGTCTGGCACGCTTGTCTTAATTGGTCGGGGAATTGAGTGCAAGAGTCAGGACATCATGTTGCAGCTTCAAAAGACTTTGGCTAGGCCACACTTAGAGTATTGTGTTAAATTCTGGTCACCACATTACAGAAAGATTATGGAGGCTTTGGATGGGTGCAGAAGGGGTTGACCAGGATACTGCCTGCATTAGAGGGTATGAGCTATAAGGAAAGGCAAGAAAAACTCAGGTTGTTTTCTCTGGAGTGGCAGACACTGAGGGAAGACTTGATAGATATAAAATTATGTAGTGCATAGACAGTCAGCATCTTTCTCCCAGAGTTGAAATAGAGTCACAGAGTCATAAAGATGTACAGCACGGAAACAGACCCATTGGTCCAACCCGTCCATGCAGACCAGATATCCCAACCCAATCTAGTCTCACCTACCAGCACCCAGCCCATATCCCTCCAAACCCTTCCTATTCATATACCATCCAAATGCCTTTTAAATGTTGCAATTGTACCAGCCTCTACCACATCCTCTGGCAGCTCATTCCATACAGGTATCACTCTCTGCATGAAAACGTTGCCCCTTAGGTCCCTTTTATATCTTTCCCCTCTCACCCTAAACCTATGCCCTCTAGTTCCGGACTCCCCGACCCCAGGGAAAAGACTTTGTCTATTTATCCTATCCATGCCCCTCATAATTTTGTAAACCTCTACAAGGTCACCCCTCAGCCTCTGACACTCCAGGGAAAATAGCCCCAGTGTGTTCAGCTTCTCCCTACAGCTCAAATCCTCCAACCCTGGCAACATCCTTGTAAATCTTTTCTGAACCCTTTCAGGTTTCACAACATTTTTCTGATCGGAAGGAGACCAGAATTGCACACAATATTCCAACAATGGCATAACCAATGTCCTGTACAGCCACAACATGACCTTCTAACTCCTGTACTCAATACTCTGACCATTAAAGAAAAGCATACCAAACGCCTTCTTCACTATCCTATTTACCTGTGACTCCACTTTCAAGGAGCTATGAACCTGCACTCCAAGGTCTCTTTGTTCAGCAACACTCCCTAGGACCTTACCATTAAGTGTATAAGTCCTGCTAAGATTTGCTTTCCCAAAATGAATTAAACTCCATCTGCCACTTCTCAGCCCATTGGCTCATCTGATCAAGATCCTGTTGTAATCTGAGGTAACCCTCTTCACTGTCCACTACACCTCCAATTTTGGTGTCATCTACAAACTTACTAACTATACCTCTCATGCTCTCATCCAAATCATTTATGTAATCATTTATGAAGTGCCTAAGATGTGGGAGCGTGCATTTAAGGTGAGTGGGGCGAATATTCAAGGGAGATGTGAGGGGCATGTTTTTTTACACAGAAAGTGTTAAGAGTCTGGAACGTGTTGTCAGAAGTAGTGGTGGAGGCAGATACGATTGGGGTGTTTTGGTGGCTTTAGGATAAACACATGAATGTGCAAGGAATGGAGGGATCTGGACCAAGGGGAGGCTGAAGGGATTAGTTTAATTTGGTGTCATGTTTGGCACTGTGTCATGGCCAAATGGCCACTTCCTGTGCTGTATTGTTCCATGTACTGCAATGACATACGGCTCTCAACAGTACACACAGAGATGGGAGTCAAGATTAGAGTGGTGCTGGAAAAGCACAGCAGGTCAGGCAGCATCCGAGGAACAGGAAATAACACTTCGGCCACACAGAGAGGGTTGAAACAAATAATATTGATGTTTTTAAGGGGAATCTAGACAAGGACTTTGGAGAGGGGTGCAGTGGCTGTGACAAAGCGAGTTTGGGGAAAGATGGGGTGGGGAGTCTCAAGCACAGCTGAACCACTGAATGACTTCCCTTCCAGTGCTACATATGCGAGTTAATCTTAGAATTTTCCAAATGCTAATGTAGGAAACACTGACCTCATTTGACCTCTTAATAAATGCAATCCTCTATTTGTAAATTGAGCTGGAACTGAATAAATTAAACTGCTCAACAAGGAAATATTAACAAATTCCTGGGCTCAGTGAGTCAGCAGAGGTGACAATAAACTGGAAAATCCAATTGGCAAACCCTGCTAGATGTAAAATGTGGTTATTGTCACAAACTATTTTTCCTTCTGGAGTTGGTTCTTATTCCAACAAGCTGGTGGGTGTTTGTACCTTACCAGACAAACCTAGGGGACACACGCCATGGTAACCTTCTCACTCATCTTTCTATGCAAAGTATCAATAACTTGGTGAAAGTAGCGAGGGTTTGTTATTCAAATCTGCTCATGAGATATGGAAATTCCAGCACGGTCTGCAATGTTCCAGCAAATAGCCAAAGAGAATTGATGGGCCACAAAGTACAGTAGCTTTTTATTTGTCATTTCTGCCACATTCAACTGATACAGTAAAAACGGGACAGCGTTCCTCCAGAGCCGAGGGTGCTGCATGGACAGCACAAACTACACAATCGTACACGGCATAAAGTGCAGAAGAAATGCAAAACACACAGGTTACAGTGTCATCGAAGAATGATCAATAACAGACATTTTTCGAGCAGCAATTCAAAGTCGTGTGAAGAATTTAAGATGGGAAAGAGTCTGATCATACTGTGATAAGGAGACCGAATACTCCGGTATCTTCTGCTGGATGATAGGAGGGAGAAGAGTTTGAGTGAGGGGTGTGTGGGGTTTCCCACAATGCTCTTTGCCTTTCAGATGCAGCGTGTGGTGTAAATGTCTGTAATGGAGGGAGGAGAGACCCCGATGACCCTCTCAGCTCTCCTCACTATCCGCTGTAGGGTCTTACGATCTGAGACAGTGCCATTCCCGAAACAGGCAGGGATGCAGCAGCTCAGGAGACTCGCAATGAACCCTCTATAAAGATGTAGTGAGGGTGGGGGGCTGTGGGGGTGGGCTTTCCTAAGCCTGCACAGAAAGTAGAGATGCTGTGGCCTTCCTTGACTATGGAGCTGGTCTTGAGGATCCAGGTGAGATGTGCTGGGACAGGGACTGAGGTGGAGGTGCCAACACTGGATCCCACACGCAAGCCTTGGGTTCCCCATTCTTTCTCCTCGAGGAGGCATTTTCAGGTCACTGTCAGCTGGCGTACATTGTTCACTTACTGACTGCTAGAGCCAACCACCCTGGAGGCCTTGTGGAAAATGCCTTTTGTGTTTTGAAAGTAAAATCATCGCAATATTTGGAAGTCCCAGCACATGATCAGGAGCCAAAATATTGCATCATTTTTTTGTCTGAACTTGCAAGAGCTGGCACATTTAGGAGTGAACTGATGGAGTGGAATCCATGAAACAGGAGCGTGTAAGTCCCTGGAAGTTAACAAGGAGGTGGAGCAAGCAATTGGGAAGGAAAGTGGTATTTTTCCAATGAAGAAATGACCTGCCATATTAAGCAGAGCTGTTATGCTTCCATTGGATAGAAATGGGGTGAGAGCACACCTGGAGATGTGGGCATGGTTTTGGTCTCCATGTTTATGAAGGTCACTAAGCAAAAGAGGGCAATGGAAGGTCATTGACTGACTCCTGCAATGGTGGGAATGAGAAGAGGAGATTGGGCCTGTATTGTCCTGAGTTTAGAAAGATCAAAGGCAATCTCAGTGAGATTCGAGGGCTGGATAGGTTAGATGTTGAAAGGACTTTTCCATTGTCTGGGGGCGGTGCTGAGAGGAGGATCTAGAACCAGGAGACAATGGAGCAGGAGGAAGCCATTGAGGTGATGGACCACCACCCATCTGGAATGGTGCAGCAGAGCTGAGAGGCCGAATGGCCTACTCCTGCTCACGCGTTTCTGGATTCTTCAACAGGACTCAATACAATAGGAGTGAATCAACGCAATAGGATTCTAAAGCACGGATGTGGTCCAGTATGATCCCACATGATGCTAATGATTCAGAATTGATTCATTTGTTAAGAGTGAGAATGAGTCACAGAGTCATAGAGATGTACAGTACAGAATCAGAACCTTTAGTCCAACTCATCCAAGCCCACCAGATATCCTAAATTAATCTTGTCCCATTCGCTAGCACATGGCCATATCCCTCTAATCCCATCCTAATCACATACCCATCCAGGTGCCTTGTAAATGCTGTAAACGTTGCATGAAAACGTTACTCCTCAGACCCCTTTGAAATCTTTCCCCACTCACTTTACAACATTTGAACTCCACTTGCTTTTGGACTCCCCTACTCTGAGTAAGAGAACTTGTCTATTTACCCTATCCATGCTCCTCATGATTTTAGAAATCTCTATCAGGTCACCCCTCAGCCTCCGACGCTCCAGGGAAAACAGCCCCAGCCTATTCAGCCTCTCCCTATAGCTCTAACCTTCTAACCCTGGCAACATCCTTCTAACTGTTTGGTGAATCCTTTCAAGTTTAACAACATCTTTCCTATAACAGGGAGACCAGAATTGCACATAATATTCCAAAATTGGCCGAACCAATGTCCTGTACAGCCGCAATATGACCTCCTAATTCCTATACTTAATACACTGACCACTAAAGGCAAGCATACCAAATTGGAGCACCGACTAATAGGATTTAGTCTGTTTACCTTCGGAATAAGAGATAGCCAAGAGCAATTCTCAGCATACAACCTAACAGGGTGTTGCAAACAGGTTTTGTATGCAAAAGATCTAGGAGTGAGTTTCAGGTGAAGATTTCATGAAGGAGTTCAGATGGTTTCTGTGCAGAATAACAGATGCCTGGAAGCAGATTACACAAGAGACGTTAATTGAGGGGTGTAGATGGTTTGTTGAAAAATAGAATAATGGAGATCTGGGCGTCCATTACAGACGGGAAACTAACTGAACAGTTTGGTTGACTTAAATGTGGAATAGTAGATTCCTTGGAACAATGTACATGTTAGAAGTTAAAAGGTGTTACATATATAGGAGTAGAGACTTAGATATTTATTACAGGCTGGGATTTAATGTTTACAGAATTTACATGCGGAAAACTAGGTTTAATTCAAAGTTTGGTACTGAGGCATGTGTAAGAGATGTCTTTGGTTTGTTTGGATAGAGGCAAACTCCAATGTTTTGTTTGTCTCATTGATATGATACTGTACAGCACTGAACTTTGTGTGGCTCTGTGTATACATACAAAGATACTTTTTATGAATAAAGTATACTTTTGAAATTAAAAAAATGTTTGAAAGATGTTACCTCTCATGAAGGAAACGATGACTGGTGGACATCATTACAAATTAATTGTCTCCCATTTCAGACAGAGATGAGGCCCTCTCTCAGAGGGCTGTTGGTGTTTCTTGGAATGGAACCTGGCCTAAATACACTCAAGGATGGGGAGGTGGATTTTTGATCAGCTCAGGAGTCAGGGTTGTGATAGAGAGTCGGGAAACTGAGTTCAGGCCGCTACCAGATGGGCCATGAACATATGGACTGGTACAGCAGGTTTAAAGGGCCGAATGGCCTTCTGCTGTTCCTCTTCCTCATGTTGTTATCACTGACTGTTCAAATCCCATTCATCACCTTACACCAACAGCAATGCTCCAGCCCCAGTCTCAGCCATCGCCTCCAGTCCCCCCATTCTCAGAGATATCTGAGTTCTCCTAATTTTGCCCTCTGACCTGTTATCCTGAATTTGTCTCTCCACTATAGCTGCCAAGACCCTACACCCTGAATTTCTTGGCTAAACCACTCTTTCTCTCCCACTCACTCCTGCAGTCAGACACTCCTTAAAGCCTCTTCTTGAGGAAATGTTTACATACTTGGACCTCAGATCTCACGAATGTTCTCATGACACACCTTGAGACATGTGACTGACTGTTCATTTTTAAAATGCTTTTTGAATCAGCCCATTCAGAACTTGAAAAAGATATTTTCCTTAAAATAAACCCGTTCAGAGCTTTAGCGATGCAGGAGCAGGTGAGACTCGCAACCCAGTCCCCTGACCCACTGCACCACAAAAGCCCTTCGGACTAACTCTGCCTCCTCATTGGGCCAGGTTCAGTTCCCTTGACGGGGGGGGGGTGGGGGGGGGGTGTGGAGGGATGGGGAGGGTGGTGTTGACACAATTTCTTGCAAACAGGTCGGTGAAGGACGTTGACCAGGTTAGTAGCAGCTGGGGAGGCAGGAGGAGGAAGGGGGAGGAGGAAATGCATGGGATCTTCAGCTCTCCAGATGGGAAATCCCATGGAATCATTTAAGAATGATCTCACTCACTATCAAATGACTGAGGCATTTTTGTAACATGCTGAAACATGGAGGGAAAAATGTTGAAAGTCTGTTTGCTTGTAAACTATTGGCTGAGAGTACACAGGATATTGTCTCACCGAAATCCCCTGAGTTGTTGATTTCTTTGCCTTTTATTTTAAAATGTTAAGCAGCTCTGAATGTACTTTTCAAAAGCAAATAGAGGAAATTATTCAATCAAACCAGCCCAGCTCTACATCCAATATTGTTTTAGGTTAATGCTGTCAGGTCAGCACTAACAGTTAGAATTGTTACATCCACCCAGCAGCCCAAAGGTAAGGCCCTCTGGTTTTTGACTCTCCTATCTTGGGAAAAAGGCCTTGACTATTGACCCTAACCATGATTCTATTAACATCCCTTAAAGTCCCTCAGCCCCCTGAAACGCCAGGGTAGATAGACCCACCCTATTCAACATCTTTTCAGGTTTGTCAACACCTTCCTTAATAAAATCTGAAAGTGCTGCGGATGCTACAAGTCAGAAACAAAACCAGAAGGTGCTGGGAAAGCCCAGCAGCATCCGTGAAGAGAAATCAGAGTTACCATTTCGAGTCCGGTGACCCTTCCTCTGAACGACGTGATGTCCCAACACTCAGTGCACAGACCAATGAAGGCAAGCGTGACAAACACCTTCTCCACCACCCTATCGACCTGTGACTCCACCTTCAAGGAACCAGGCCTCTGCACCCTAAGGTGTTCATGTGGGGCAGACTAGAATGGGAGGTTCTTGTTTTAGGCTGAGGGGGGGCCAGATATAAAGCAGAGATGGGGAGAACCTTCTCTCTAAGGGTCATGAATCTGTGGCATTCACTATCTCAGAGTGTGATGGCTGCTGGGACATTGAGTAAATGTAAGGAGGAGATGGATTTTTATTTAGTAATGAGCTGAAGGGTTATGGAGAACAGCACGAAAATAGAACTGAGGCCGAGATGAGATCAGCCATGATCACATTGACTCGAGGGGCTGAACGGCCTCCTCATGTCCCTAGTTCCTATTTTCGAAGGAGGGGAAAGGGATAGGCTGAGTAACGGCATGATAGTTCGCCTGACTTTGCCAGAGTGGAAAGAATTCTAGCAGGCAGTGTTCTCAGTTTTAGATTAATGAAGGAGACTCATTGTGACTTATAAAGGGAAGAGTTTGTCTGACTATTTTACATGAGAACATACACACCAGCAAATGAATTAGGAACGGGAATCAGCCGTCCAGCCCTGTCATGTCTACCCCACGATTCAATAAGGTCAGGGTGGATCTGATTGTGACCTTAACCCCACTTTCCCCTCCCCCTCGATTAAACTTTGACCCCTTTGCTCATCAGTAATCTCCGTACCACTGCCTTCAAAATATTCAGCGTTCTTGCTTTCATTGCCAACGGGAGCAGGGTAGCACATTTAATGTGGACTGTGTGCATTTTGTCAAGTCTTTTGGCAGGGTTCCACATGACAGACTTGATCCAGTTTCTGGGATTTAAGAACTGATGCCAAGTTCAAATTAAAATTGGATCAATGACAGGAAGAAATAGCAATTGTTTATTATGGCTGAAGATTGTTCTCAGTGAGATTTCACAGAAGGCATTATGAGGCTTGTTGTCAATGAGTTAAACACATAATGGGCCCCTGATGAGGAGGTTTGAGGATGATACAGTAAATGAGGACTGCAATTGTGTACAGCTCACATAGATGGTTTAAAGTTGGGGTCCCAGTGCGTCAAAATTGGCAGATGACATTAAAATGAGTGGGAGAACAAAGCATGCAGAGGTCACTGAAAGTCTGCAGAGGTATATAGGTAAGTTGAGAAAGTGGTGCTGGAAAAGCACAGCAGGTCAGGCAGCATCCCAGGAGCAGGCGAATCAACATTTCGGGCAAAAGCCTCATTCCTGCCCAAAACATCGATTCGCCTGCTCCGCAGATGCTGCCTGACCTGCTGTGCTTTTCCAGCACCATACTCTCGACTCTGAAATCTCCAGCGTCTGCAGTCCTCACTTTCTCCGAGAGGGATTTCGATAAGTTAAGCAAGTGAGCCAGGGTCTGGCAGACGGGGTGCAGTGTTGGGAAATGCGAGCTCTATTATGGCAGGAACAACAGCAAAATGGACAATCATTTAAATTTGTGCCGAGGGACCTGGGGTGTCCTTGTGCATGAATCACAAAAAGCTGGCTTGCAGCTACGGCAGGTAGTTATGAAGGAAAATGGAATATTGTCCTTCATTGCGAGGGGGAGGATGTTTCAAAGCAGGGAGGTCATGTTGTAGCTGTGTAGGGTGTAGGTGAGGCCACAGCTGGAGTACTGTGCGCAGTTGTGGTCTCCTTACTTGAGAAAGGATGCACTGGCATGGAGGGGGTGCAGAGGGGAATGAGGTTGGTTCCGGAGTTGAGAGCTGAAAATGTGTTGCTGGTTAAAGCACAGCAGGTCAGGCAGCATCCAAGGAACAGGAAATTCGACGTTTCGGGCCAGAGCCCTTCTTCAGGAATGAGGAGAATGTGCCAGGCTGGCTAAGATAAAAGGTAGGGAGGAGGGACTTGGGGGAGGGGCGATGGAGGTGGGATAGGTGGAAGGAGGTCAAGGTGAGGGTGATAGGCCGGAGTGGGGTGGGGGCGGAGAGGTCAGGAAGAGGATTGCAGGTTGGGAGGGCGGTGCTGAGTTGAGGGAACCGACTGAGACAAGGTGGGGGGGAGGGGAAATGAGGAAACTGGAGAAATCTGAGTTCATTCCTTGTGGTTGGAGGGTTCCCAGGCGGAAGATGAGGCGCTCCTCCTCCAGCCGTTGTGTTGTTATGTTCTGCCGGTGGAGGAGTCCAAGGACCTGCATGCCCTTGGTGGAGTGGGAGGGAGAGTTAAAGTGTTGAGCCACGGGGTGGTTGGGTTGGTTGGTCCGGGCGGCCCAGAGGTGTTCTCTGAAGCGTTCCGCAAGTAGGCGGCCCGTCTCCCCAATGTAGAGGAGTTGAGGGGGTTGGCTTATGAGGAGAGATTGAGTAGACTGCGATTACATTCATTGGAATTTGGAAGAATTTTAGGTTAGATTACTTACAGTGTGGAAACAGGCCTTTCGGCCCAACAAGTCCACACTGATCCGCCGAAGCGTATACCACCCAGACCCATACTCCTACATTTACCCCTTCACCTAACACTACGAGCAATTTAGCATGGCCAATTCACCTAACCTGCACATTTTTGGACTGTGGGAGGAAACCGGAGCACCCGGAGGAAACCCACACAGACACAGGGAGAATGTGCAAACTCCACACAGAGAGTCGCCTGAGGCGGGAATTGAACCCAGGTCTCTGGCGCTGTGAGGCAGCAGTGCTAACCACTGTGCCACCGTGCCGCCCAAAATGAGGGAGGGATCTTATGGAAACATATAAAATGATGAAGGGAATCAATAAGATAGAAGCAGGCTGGTTGTTTCCATTCGTGGGTGAAACTAGAACTAGGGGGCGTAGTCTAAAAACAAAGGGGGAGCAGATTTCGGACTGAGCTGTGGAGGAATGTCTTCACCCAAAGGGATGTGAATCTGTGGGATTCCCTGCCCAGGGAAGCAGTTGAAGCTACTTCATTGAATGTTTTTAAAGCAAAGATTGATTTTTTTTGAACAGTGGAGGAAGGAAGGGTTGTGATAAGTGGGTGACGAAGCGGAGCTGAGGCCATGAAAGGATCAGCCATGATCTCACAGAATGGTGGAGCAGGCTGGATGGGCCAGATGGCCTACTCCTGCTCCAATTTATTATGTCCTTAGACACGAGGAAGAAAGCAGCTAGCCTCACAGCGCCAGGTTCGATTCCAGCCTCAGGCAACTGTCTGTGTGGAGTTTGCACATTCTCCCCATGTCTGCGTGGGTTTGCTCCGGTTTCCTCCCATAGTCCAAAGATGTGCAAGTCAGGTGAATTGGCCGTGTTAAATTGCCCATAGTGTTAGGTGCATTAGTCAGGGGGAAATGGGTCTGGGTGGGTTACTGTTCGGAGGGTCAGTGTGGACTGATTGGGCCGAAGGGCCTGTTTCCACACAGTAGGGAAACTAATCCAATCTAAACTGAAGATATTTATGGACAGGCTAGCTGGACTGAACACTGGCAAATGGAATTCACTTTGGAAAAGGGGTGAGGTAATGCATTTGGGGAAGACAAGCAAAACAAAGTTAAGATTCTTCACAGTGTCGATAAATGGAAAGAACTTGGACTCTATAGCTACAAGTTCCTGAAGTTAGCAGGAAGGCATTGGGGGTCATTCTCTTTACTATAGAATGTAGGAACAGCTAGAGCTGCACAAACCATCGGTTAGGCCACAGTTAAAGCACTGGATACAGTCCTGGTCACTACAGTACAAGAAGGATGTTAGCACTAGAGAGAAGGGACAGAGAAGGGTTAGCAAGATGTTGCCACAGATGGAGATTGATGAGGAATGATAGAAATAAGCTGGCATTATTTTCATAGAAGCAGACCAGGGTGAGGATTTGGGGTGATCATAGTAATGTGGGACCTAGATCCAGTGGAATCATAGAATCATAGATTCCCTACAGGATGGAAACAGGCCCTTTCAGCTCAACAAGTCCACACCGACCCTCCGAAGAGTAACCCACCCACACCCATTCCCCTACCCTATTATCCTATATTTATTCCTGACTAATGCACCTAACCTACACATCCTTGAACACATTGGGCAATTTAGCCTGGCCAATTCACCTAACCTGCACACCTTTGGACTGTGGGAGGAAACCGGAGCACCCGGAGGAAACCTGCATAGACATGGGGAGACTGTGCAAATTCCACACAGTCACCGGAGGCTGGAATCGAACCTGGGACCCTGGCGCTGTGAGGCAGCAGTGCTAACTACTGAGCCGTTGTGCCATCCAAGATGGAGGAGACTGTTTTCATTCACCGAGAGATAGGTAGCTGCGGGGGATAGGAATGGGTAGAAGAATCAAAAGGCAGCTGGGGAGTACATTTTGACCTAGTGGGTGCAGAGATCACTGTCTGAAAGGGTGGTCTGGGCAGAAACCCTCAGCGTATTTGGGTAAAAACTACTCAGTGTGCATTTGAGGAACTGTAACCTCCAACATCTGAAAAGTAAGATTAGGCTGGACACTGTAGAGAGGGGTTATGATGAAATAAATAGCCTCCTCTGTCACAAGCTTCTATCATTCATTCTATCAACTTCTCCCACTCTGTCGATACAGCAAATAGGCCTTCCCTTGTGTCTGGGCCAAGGCTTCAATTACTGCTTAAGGAACATCAGAGCGGGGAGCCATTCAGTCCATTATGACAGTTCAGCCAAAAGATGAGATGGCAGCTGACCTTATGGAAACCTTTGGCTCAATTTCCTCTAAGACCCACCAGTTTCAAAGATAAATTGCATTGTTCATACATTTCAGATTATTAAATGAATGAACACATGCTGTTGTTTGAGGAAGACATTATGATCCTTTGCATGAACAGATGTTTCCTAAATGTTCTCCTGAAAGGCCCAGTTTGGATTTTGATTTACACAATGCAACTGCAGAGTGACCAAGCACCTATCAGCTTGTGAGGTAGATACAGATTCCATGACTTTATCTGAATGATGAGCTCGGTGTTGGCTCCTGTGTCTAGACTAAAGGAGTTATCTTTAACCTTCACTTAATTAGAGTCATAGAGTCAAACAGAACAGAAACTTGTCCATGCCAACCCACTATCTGATCTAGTCCCATTTGCCAGCACATGGCCCATTTCCCTCTCAATGTTTCCTACTCATATCGTCATCGAGATGCTTTTTAAGTATTGTAACTGTACCAGCCTCCCCCACTTCCTCTGGCAGCTCATTCCATACACACACCGTCCTCTGAGTGAAAAACTTACCCCTCTGGTCCTTTGTAAATCTTTGACCTTAAACCACTTCCCTTAGTCCCAGACTCCTTTCCCCAGGGGAAAAGACCTTAGCTATTAACCCTATCTACGCTCCCTCATGATTTTATAAACCTCTATAGTCACCCCTCCAGCCTCTGGGGTCTTGACAGAAAAGAAGCCCCAGTTATTCAGCTTCTCCCCACAACGCAACCCGCTCAGAATTGGCAACATCCTTGTACATCATTTCTGCACCCTCTCAACTTTAAATGTATATTTGATATTGTAAGCAAACTGCGTCCCCAAATCCAGGAACAGTGGCTCCTGATCTGAGTGTGAGTAAGCAGCCGCAAATACCAATGATCTAAACATCTCAGTTACAGTGGGGGAGACACCCATACTGTGTGCACCCATATACTGGTCACACAGCAATAACAGAACTGTGTTCCTTTCCACTACAACCCCTTCAATCCACAAGCCATTCGTCCCTGGAAAACGCTTAGGGGTGGCACTGTTCCCATTTTTTTTCTCCTTTAAAAAGCAAGCTCTCTGAGATGCAGCAGGAAGGCGACAGCAACAAAGCCTTTTCTGGCTTATTGTTCACGAATTCAGAGTCCCCAGCAGCTTCAGTGTGTGTGTGTGATCTCCGCTGATCTAAAAGCGAAAGTGGGGGAATTCGTTTCTTGTGTTTAAGACCAGCAGGCGTGAAATTCCTCTCACCCCCACGGTCGCATTCAAAAAATTCCAGATGCAGAGCAAAACCGAAACTGCGAAATGAAAAAGGGAAGCGCGGAGGAAAGGCCCGCGTGTTAGAATCACATGCCAGCCCCTCCCAGGGGCAACACCAGCATTTATGTAGCTCCTGCAAGTTCCCCACCCCCAGCCTGTCACAGGATCGATCCATCACCATTCAGCACAGGGCGTTCACAGAAGCAGGATGTCAGACCAGTCCCCACACACACACACACAGATTTGATGAGATTCCCTGCAGTGTGGAAACAGGCCCTTCAGCCCGACAAGTCCACACCAACCCCCTCCAAAAGGGCAATCCACGTTTACTCCTGACTAATGCACCTAACACTGTGGGCAATTTAGCACTGCAAATTCACCTGGCCTGCACATCCTTGGACTGTGGGAAACTGAAGCAAATACAGGGAGAATGTGCAAACTCCACACAGACAGTTGCCTGAGGTGGGAATTGAACCCATGTCCCTGGTGCTGTAAGGCAGCAGTACTAACCACTGAGCCACCATGCTGCAGAGCAGCTGAAAGTGGAGGGTTGGACTGAACTGAACTCCAGGGCACAGGCTCAAGGGTTCTGAGGAACTCTTGATTTCTCTGCACAGCTCCTGCCAGACCTGCTGAGCTTTTCCAGCACCTCCTGTTTCTGATTTACAGCATTTGTTCAGGTTTTTTTTTGTAGGGCCCAGGGGAGAGTATGGCTTCTGTGGGGGAGGGAGGGGGGCATGAGAACCGGCCGAAGGGCCAGGCTTGGAACAGGCGGAGAGTGTTACAGGAGGGGTCTGAACTGCCTCAGCAAAGCTGCAAACGTGTTGCTGGTCAAAGCACAGCAGGCCAGGCAGCATCCCAGGAACAGAGAATTCGACGTTTCGAGCATAAGCCCTTCATCAGGAATGCCTCAGCAAAGCTCCCAACACACCAGAGGAAGGGGAGGTTCATGGTTGCTAGCCCAGGCCGTGGGGAAAGATTCAGCAGCTCTGCTGTGCAGGAGGAGGTGCAGATACATTGTGAGATCGATCATGTTACAGTGAGGCAGGAGGGTAATAATTCAACTCAGCAGCAAAGCATGCTGCATGCTTTTTACACTCCTTTCCAGAGAGTGCTGCACTAAACCGCCTGGGGCGAAGTTCCTCATGTTACAAATCCCAGCTGGGGGGATGAGATGCTTCCAATTGTTCAGCTCCCGGGTGGTCGAGCGATGAATGAGTTCGCCTCCTCTCATTGGCCGTCCGCTCAAGTAGTTGTGAAATAGGATCCTTTCCTTTTCTCCCAGACTGAATGGATTTAGGTTTTAAAAGGGGCTAATTTAACCAGGCTTTCTTGACTGGAGAGAGAGAGAGAGAAAAAACGAGGTTATTCGATCCTCAACACAAGAAGACATAATACAAGACACATACAGATCAGGAATGAAAAAAGGGTCACTCGAGAAAAGTATGTACAGTAGTGGGACATTGTTAGTTGAACAGTCGATTTGGGGATTCCTGGCTTTTTCAATGAGTTAAATGCCTTTAGTCCTGTTTAGTTTTGGGAGTATTGACTGGTAGCACTGAGAGAGTCCTTGTTTTGTTCCTGCTGCCTAACTGACCTCGAACACAGAATGAGTGCCTGTTTTGTCTGCACCACAAGGGTGACCAGAGGTTGGTTTTTCAACTGAGACTTTCCCAACCCATTAGCGATCAAATCCAGGCCCATTAAATTCAGTCAGTATTAAGTTAGGGAGGTTTTGCTGAAAGGCATGCAAAAGAATTCATGATTTGGAGGTGCTGGTGTTGGACTGGGGTGTACAATGTTAAAAAAAATCACACAACCCACATAACAGTTGAGAAACCAACCTCGCGTCACCCCTGTGTGGCAGATAAAACAGGCACATATTCTGTGTTAGAGGCCAATTAGGCTCTGAAAGAACTGAAACCAACATGGTCACTAAAAATGAGAGACTTAACAAATAATTCAGACCTTTTTCAATATATAATTTCAGTTACAATCACACTAAACTTTTGCTGTAAGTTCTGAGTCTTACAATCTTATACTCCATAACCATCTGATGAAGGAGCAGCGCTCCAAAAGCTAGTGCTTCCAAATAAACCTGTTGGACTATAACCTGGGGTTGTGTGATTTTTAAAAGAATGCATAGAATCCCAGCAGTGTGAAGACAGGCCATGTGGTCTGACAAGACCAGATCAACACTCCGAAGAATAACCCACCCAGACCCCTTCCCTTAACTGAGCCCCCTAACCTACACATTCCTGTGAATTATGGGCAATTTTAGCAAGGCTAATTCATCCGAACCTGCACATCTTTGGACTGAGGGAGGAAACCCACAGGCACAGGGAGAACTTGCAAATTCCACAGGCAGTCACCCAAGGCTGGAACTGAACCTAGATGCCTGGTGCTGTGACACAGCAGTGCTAACCACTGAGCCACTGGAATATAATGCATAGTTTCCTTATTTTCAGAAATATATACTGACATTGGAGCAGACCAGGTTCACTGGCTGGTAACAGGTATGGAGGGACTGTCTTTAAAATAATCAGAACTAGTTGATGAGGTTGGTTAGTGCATTTAGAGTCATAGAGATGTACAGCACGGTCCAACCTGTCCATGCCGACCAGATATCCCAATCTAAACTAGTCCCACCTGCCAGCGCCTGGCCCATATCCCTCCAAACCCTTCCTATTCATATACCCACCCAGATGCTTTTTAAGTGTTACAATTGTACCAGCCTCCACCACTTCCACTGGCAGCTCATTTCTTACACGTACCACCCTCTGTGTGAAAAAGTTGCCCTTTAGGTCTCTTTTATATCTTTCCCCTCTCACCCTAAACCTATGCCCTCTAGTTCTGGACTCCCCCACCCTAAGGAAAAGACTTTGTCTATTTATCCTATCCATGCCCCTCATGATTTTATAAACCTCTATAAGGTCACCCCTCAGCCTCCAACGCTCCAGGGAAAACAGCCCCAGCCTGTTCAGCCTCTCCCCTATAGCTCAAATCCTGGCAACATCCTTGTTGGAATTTAGGATGTGAGGGAACCTTGTAGCAACGTAAAAGATTCTTAGGGGACTAGAGAGGGGAAACACAGAAAGGTTGTTTCCCTCCTCAGAGAGTCCCAGACCAGAGGGCACCTTCTCACAATAAGGGGTTGCACACTTCAGGCAGGGATGAGGTGGAATTTCTTCTCTCAGAGTGTTGTAAATCTGTAGAATTCTTTACCACAGACGGCTGTTGAGGCTGAGTCATTCAGTCCAATCAAAGCAGAAACTGACAGACTTTTAAAGGAAACAAGGGTTTTCGGGAAATCGCAGGAAAGTGAAGTTGAGGAATAGCAAGTCAACCAATGACCAAACACACTCAATGGGCCGAATGGCCTTCTTGTGCTCCGAGATCCTATAATCTAACCAGCACACCTTCTCCCACTAATGCACACTCACCAGGCTCACAGCTAGTTTAACCCTTTCTTTCATATAATCCTGGAAGGGCACCAAATATGTCTGTAAGAGGGGGCCTTTGGTGTGGGAGGGGGGTGTGTGGGAGAGGAGAGAGGGGTGAGATCGACCCCACTCCCTCCCTTCCTACTGCAAGTTGCCCTAACACTCTACAGGTGTGATATTCTATGACTCACTTACAGGACTTTGTCACACAATTACTGAACGTACGTTGAGTCCTGTTTTGTTGGCTCTCACAGGCTTCCTCCTATAGAAGAAACAAAATGTGGAATTAAAAGATCATCGGACAGCGGGTTTTGGTCGGTTATCATGACAACGTCCGGGCTGTTTGCTCCTTGAAAGAATGAACAATTCAGAGTCAGGCAGTCCCAAAGTTACAACTTTCCGAGCCATTTTGCAGGAAGCCCAGTTGTGTACAACAAACTCCCAACAGCAGCACATCAAACAGCGACCAGTCAAACTCCGTGTGAATTTTGGTTGAGGAATAATTTAGGAACAGACAGTGGTGTGACAGTGTTATCACCAGATTTAGCAATGCAGAAGGCCAGGCTAATGCCACAGGTCCAAATCCTGGTGGAATTAAAATTCATTCAATAACTCTGAAAAGTAAAACTAACATCAGTAATAGAACAAAGAACAAAGGAAATTACAGCACAGGAACAGGCCCTTTATCCCTCCAAGCCTCTGCTGACCCAGATCCTCTATCTAAACCTGTCACCGATTTTCTAAGGCTCTGTATCCCTCTGTCCCCTGCCCATTTATGTATCTGTCTAGATACATCTTAAATGACGTCATTGTTCCTGCCTCTACCAGCTCTGCTGGCAATGCCTTCCAGCCCCCCACCACCCTCTGCGTAAAGACCTTTCCTCGCATATGTCCATTAAACCTTTCCCCTCTCACCTTGAACTCGTGACCCCTCGTAATTGACTCTCCCACTCTGGGAAAAAGCTCTTGCTATCCACCTAATGGCACCTAAGTTGCTGTCATTGATCGCTATAAAATCCTACGTGGTTCACTGAGGGGAAAGAACCTTTCTTTCTTTGTCCAGACTGCTGAACCCCAGCAATATGGCTCACTCTTAATTCCCGACTGACATATTGCAGTCCAAGGAAACTGGGGATGGTCAACTCATGCCCCATGAGTGACTGAAAAACAAATCCAGGATTCAGGTGTTTGGAGCAAGTGAAAATGACAGAAAGTGCTGGAGAAACTCAAAGGATAAGAGAGAAACAGAAATAACACTTTGAATCCAGTAACCCTGGGTCAGAATTGAGTTTCTCCAGCAGTTCTGATTTGTTTCAGATCTCCAGCATGGACAGGTCTTTGCGAGTTTTGAGAAGATTTGTTTGAATATTTTTGAGACATTTGTCGAAAGACTATCAAATCTTCAGCGGCATTGGACTGAGATGGGGGAGATTCAAGGATGAAAATGAGACTTGAACGCTGCCTTCTCACTGGAAAACAGGAAGAAGATGAACATAGGGACAGGAGTAGGCCATTCAGCCCCTTCAGCCTGTTCTGACATTCATGTGGCCGCACTCCATATACTACCTTTGACACATATCCCTTAATGCCTCTGCTTAACAAAAAATTATCTGTCTGAGATTTAAAATTAGCAATTGATCCAACATCCACTGCCATTGTGGAAGAGCGTTCCAAACATCTACCACCTTTTGTGTGTCCTAACATCTTTCCTAATTGCTCTGGTCCTGATTCTCAGACTATGCCCCTAGTTCTAGAATCCCTAACCTGTGGAAATAGTTTCTATTTCTCTACTCTACGTTTGTGAGAAGATTTGTAGCTCGGGTGCTTGTTGTTGTGGTTCTGTTCGCCGAGCTGGGAATTTGTGTTGCAGAAGTTTCGTCCCCTGTCTAGGTGACATCCTCAGTGCTTGGGAGCCTCCTGTGAAGCGCTTCTGTGATCTTTCCTCCAACATTTATAGTGGTTTGAATCTGCCGCTTCCGGTTGTCAGTTCCAGCGGTCCATTGCAGTGGCCAGTATATTGGGTCCAGGTCGATGTGCTTATTGATTGAATCTGCGGATGAGTGCCATGCCTCTAGGAATTCCCTGGCTGTTCTCTGTTTGGCTTGTCCTATAATAGTAGTGTTGTCCCAGTCAAATTCATGTTGCTTGTCATCTGCGTGTGTGGCTACTAAGGATAGCTGGTCGTGACGTTTCGTGGTCAGTTGGTGTTCATGGATGCGGATCGTTAGCTGTCTTCCTGTTTGTCCTATGTAGTGTTTTGTGCAGTCCTTGCATGGGATTTTGTACACTACATTGGTTTTGTTCATGCTGGGTATCGGGTCCTTTGTCCTGGTGAGTTGTTGTCTGAGAGTGGCTGTGGGTTTGTGTGCTGTTATGAGTCCTAGTGGTCACAGCAGTCTGGCTGTCAGTTCGGAAATGCTCCTGATGTATGGGAGTGTGGCTAGTCCTTTGGGTTGTGGCATGTCCTCATTCCGTTGTCTTTCCCTGAGGCATCTGTTGATGAAATTGTGCGGGGTATCCGTTTTTGGCGAATACATTGTATAGGTGTTCTTCTTCCTCTTTTTGCAGTTCTGGTGTACTGCAGTGTGTTGTGGCTCTTTTGAACAATGTCTTGATGCAACTTCGTTTGTGTGTGTTGGGGTGGTTGCTTTTGTAGTTCAGGACTTGGTCTGTGTGTGTGGCTTTCCTGTATAGCTTTGTGCTGAATTCTCCGTTAGGTGTTCTCTGTACCATTTGCGGAAAGACTGTTTGTTCTAATCTTTGCATTACCACTTCTGCTACGAGTCCAGAGATGGGTGAGCCCATGGGTGAACAAATACAACCCAAACTCTGGGTCAGATACGTGGACGACACCTTTGTAATCATTAAAAACACAGAAATAGAGAACACACACCGGATCATCAACACCACACTCACAGGAATCCGATTCACGAGAGAGGAAGAAAAGGACAACCAGCTCCCATTCCTAGACGTGATGGTACAGAGAACACCGAACGGAGAATTCACCACAAGGGTATACAGGAAAGCAACACACACAGACCAAGTCCTGAACTACGAAAGCAACCACCCCAACACACACAAACGAAGTTGCATCAAGACACTGTTCAAAAGGGCCACAACACACTGCAGTACACCAGAACTGCAAAAAGAGGAAGAAGAACACCTATACAATGTATTCACCAAAAACAGATACCCGCGCAATTTCATCAACAGATGCCTAAGGGAAAGACAACGGAATGAGGACATGCCGCAACCCAAAGGACTAGCCACACTCCCATACATCAGGAGCATTTCCGAACTGACAGCCAGACTGCTGCGACCACTAGGACTCATGACAGCACACAAACCCACAGCCACTCTCAGACAACAACTCACCAGAACAAAGGACCCGATACCCAGCATGAGCAAAACCAATGTAGTGTACAAAATCCCATGCAAGGACTGCACAAAACACTACATAGGACAAACAGGAAGACAGCTAACGATCCGCATCCATGAACACCGACTAGCCACGAAACGTCACAACCAGCTATCCTTAGTAGCCACACACGCAGATGACAAGCAACATGAGTTCGACTGGGACAACACTACTATTATAGGACAAGCCAAACAGAGAACAGCCAGGGAATTCCTAGAGGCATGGCACTCATCCACAGATTCAATCAATAAGCACATCGACCTGGACCCAATATACCGGCCACTGCAGCGGACAGCTGGAACTGACAACCGGAAGCGGCAGATTCAAACCACTATAAATGTCGGAGGAAAGATCACAGAAGCGCTTCACAGGAGGCTCCCAAGCACTGAGGATGTCACCTAGACAGGGGATGAAATGTCTGCAATACAAATTCCCAGCTCGGCGAACAGAACCACTTTATCCAGTCTGTCTTTCCCTATTAATATCTTGAAGGTTTTTCTCAGATAATTCCTCAGCCTTTTACAATCTGGAGGAAACAGGCCCAACTTAGATCATCTCTCCACATCACTTAATCCAGCTTTAGTTGAAAATGTGTTGCTGGTTAAAGCACAGCAGGTCAGGCAGCATCCAAGGAACAGGAAATTTGACGTTTCGGGCATAAGCCCTTCATCAGGAATGAGGAGAGGGTGCCAGGCAGGCTAAGATAAAAGGTAGGGAGGAGGGACTTGGGGGAGGGGCGATGGAGATGTGAGAGGTGGAAGGAGGTCAAGGTGAGGGTGATAGGCCGGAGTGGGGTGGGGGCGGAGAGGTCAGGAAGAGGATTGCAGGTTAGGAGGGCGGTGCTGAGTTGAGGGAACCGACTGAGACAAGGTGGGGGGAGGGGAAATGAGGAAACTGGAGAAATCTGAGTTCATCCCTTGTGGTTGGAGGGTTCCCAGGCGGAAGATGAGGCGCTCTTCCTCCAACCGTCGTGTTGTTATGTTTTGCCGGTGGAGGAGTCCAAGGACCTGCATGTCCTCGGTGGAGTGGGAGGGAGAGTTAAAGTGTTGAGCCACGGGGTGGTTGGGTTGGTTGGTTCGGGCGTCCCTGAGGTGTTCTCTGAAGCGTTCCACAAGTAGGCGGCCCGTCTCCCCAATGTAGAGGAGGCCACATCGGGTGCAGCGGATGCAATAGATGATGTGTGTGGAGGTGCAGGTGAATTTGTGGCGGATACGGAAGGATCCCTTGGGGCCTTGGAGGGAAGTGAAGGGGGAGGTGTGGGCGCAAGTTTTACATTTCCTGCGGTTGCAGGGGAAGGTGCTGGGAGTGGAGGTTGGGTTGGTGGGGGGTGTGGACCTGACGAGGGAGTCACGAAGGGAGTGGTCTTTGCGGAACGCTGATAGGGGAGGGGAGGGAAATATATCCCTGGTGGTGGGGTCCGTTTGGAGGTGGCGGAAATGACGGCGGATGATACGTTGTATACGGAGGTTGGTGGGGTGGTAGGTGAGACCCAGTGGGGTTCTGTCTTGGTGGCGGTTGGAGGAGCGGGGCTCAAGGGCGGAGGAGCGGGAAGTGAAGGAGATGCGGTGGAGGGCAGCGTCGATCACGTTTGGGGGGAATCTGCGGTCCTTGAAGAAGGAGGCCATCTGGGCTGTGCGGTGTTGGAACTGGTCCTCCTGGGAGCAGATGCGGCGGAGACGAAGGAATTGGGAATATGGGATGGAGTTTTTACAGGGGGCAGGGTGGGAGGAGGTGTAGTCCAGGTAGCTGTGGGAGTCAGTCGGTTTATAGTAGATGTCTGTGTTGAGTCGGTCGCCTGAGATAGAAATGGAAAGGTCTAGGAAGGGGAGGGAGGAGTCTGAGACAGTCCAGGTGAATTTGAGGTCGGGATGGAATGTGTTAGTAAAGTTGATGAACTGTTCAACCTCCTCGTGGGAGCACGAGGCAGCGCCGATACAGCCATCGATGTAGCGGAGGAAAAGGTGGGGGGTGATGCCAGTGTAGTTGCGGAAGATGGACTGTTCCACATATCCTACGAAGAGACAGGCATAGCTGGGACCCATGTGGGTGCCCATGGCAACTCCTTTAGTTTGGAGGAAGTGGGAGGATTGAAAAGAGAAGTTATTCAGGGTGAGGAGCAGTTCAGTCAGTCGGAGGAGGGTGTCAGTGGAAGGGTACTGGTTGGTGCGGCGGGAAAGGAAGAAGCGGAGGGCTTTGAGTCCTTCGTGATGGGGGATGGAGGTGTACAGGGACTGGATGCCCATTGTGAAAATAAGGCGTTGGGGACCAGGGAAGCGAAAATCCTGGAGGAGGTGGAGGGCGTGGGTGGTGTCCCGAACGTAGGTGGGGAGTTCTTGGACTAAAGGGGACAGAACCGTGTCGAGGTATGCGGAGATGAGTTCAGTGGGGCAGGAGCAGGCTGAGACAATGGGTCGGCCGGGGCAACAGAACCCCACTGGTTCTCACCTACCACAGAACCCCACTGGTTCTCACCTACCACCCCACCAACCTCCGTATACAACGTATCATCCGCCGTCATTTCCGCCACCTCCAAACGGACCCCACCACCAGGGATATATTTCCCTCCCCTCCCCTATCAGCGTTCCGCAAAGACCACTCCCTTTGTGACTCCCTCTTCAGGTCCACACCCCCCACCAACCCAACCTCCACTCCTGGCACCTTCCCCTGCAACCGCAGGAAATGTAAAACTTGCGTCCACACCTCCTCCCTCACTTCCCTCCAAGGCCCCAAGGGATCCTTCCATATCCGCCACAAGTTCACCTGTACCTCCACACACATCATCTATTGCATCCGCTGCACCCGATGTGGCCTCCTCTACATTGGGGAGACGGGCCGCCTACTTGTGGAACACTTCAGAGAACACCTCAGGGACGCCCGGATCAACCAACCCAACCACCCCGTGGCTCAACACTTTAACTCTCCCTCCCACTCCACCGAGGACATGCAGGTCCTTGGACTCCTCCACCGGCAAAACATAAAAACACGACGGTTGGAGGAAGAGCGCCTCATCTTCCGCCTGGGAACCCTCCAACCACAAGGTATGAACTCAGATTTCTCCAGTTTTCTCATTTCCCCTCCCCCCCCCCCCCCCACCTTGTCTCAGTCAGTTCCCTCAACTCAGCACAGCCCTCCTAACCTGCAATCCTCTTCCTGACCTCTCCGCCCCCACCCCACTCCAGCCTATCACCCTCACCTTGACCTCCTTCCACCTCTCACATCTCCATCGCTCCTCCCCCAAGTCCCTCCTTTTATCTTAGCCTGCCTGGCACCCTCTCCTCATTCCTGATGAAGGGCTTATGCCCGAAACGTCGAATTTCCTGTTCCTTGGATGCTGCCTGACCTGCTGTGCTTTAACCAGCAACACATTTTCAACTGTGATCTCCAGCATCTGCAGACCTCATTTTTTTAATCCAGCTTCAACCTACCACAGGAACTCCAACAATCAGAATGCTTATGCCCCCCCAGAGTTACAGTGATTCCAGTGAGACTAAAACAGTGCTGGAAAGATAGACAATGAGGAGGCCCTCAGGCAGATTACCAAAGGGGTTAACATGGGTTTAGGACAGTGGCACTGTCGCTGCTGTACCAAAGGAGTGCCCGTTTCCAGATGAGACATTAGAACCATCAGCCCGCCTGCTCTCTCAGCTGGATGGCACTGTTCTGAAGGACATGAAAGGAGACCTCACCCAAGTGCCCTCCCTGACCAGTATTTATCCCATAACTAACAGCGCCAGCATGAGGTAAATGACCTGCTGATTTTGGCAATGCCAGTGTGATCTGCTGTTCACCAGAAAAGAGCCAACAATGTAATCGAGGCTGTACTTTCAAAAAAACTTCACAGAAATATGGAAACCAGGAGCTGGAATAGACCATCTGACCCTTCAAGCCTGTTCTGCCATTCATTATGATCATCTGAATCCATCCTGCTTTTCATTAGCTTTGGGACGTTCTCAGATTGAGAAAGAAACTATGAAAGTGCAAACTCTGAGGGGGGGGGACGAGTGGAGTTTGAAAAAGAAATAAATATGTGTGAAGTGTAAGATGTGACTGTGGTCGCCAACAGGGTGAGCATACCAAGGTGATTGCATGTTTTAGAGAATGCCTGTCCACACACTCAGACTGGAAACGAAACAATGCTTTCTCTGAACAGAAGGTATGTCACAACACCCGAATTGTGAATATGGGACAACAGGCTGTTCATAGCCATTGTTCCCCTCCAGGAGCTGACCTGCCATTGACATTACAATGACCTGCTCACCATCTCTCAGTTTCATTCACTGTTAGCAACCTGCCTCGTGTTTTAAGTTCTATAATTCCCTCCATTTGTTAAAATTCATTCATGGCATCTCAGGCCAGGCCAACATTTATTGCCCATCCCTAACTGCCCTCAGTGTCACCCACCTTGCCCTGGAGTAACATATCAGGCCAGACCAGGTAAGGACGACCGTTTCCTTCCCTGAGGGATGTTAGTGAATCAGATGGGCTTTTCAGACAATCGGCAATGGATTCATGGTCATCACTGGACACTTAATTCCTGATGTTTATTGAATTCAAATTCCACCATCTCCCGTGGCAGGATTTACAAGTGGGTCCCCAGAATATGACCTAGGTCTCTGCATTCAAAGGCCAGTGATAATACCAGTAGGTCATTGCCTCCTGACACCTTGCCAAATCTCCTCCAAGACACTCCCAAAACCTTACCTCTTTGACCAGCCTTTGGTTACAGCTCCCAATGTCTCTTTATGTGACGTGGTGTTGTGTTTTATTCCAAATTACATCCCTCCAAAGGGCCTTGAGCAATGTTCACACTATATGTTGTCAATCTCTCTAATTGCTTAACCATTGTGTGGAGGTGGCGGGTGCTGACTGGGGCGGAGAGGCACGATACCTGATAATTGTGTTCATCCTTTCGTGAGGTTAAAGCACACGTGGAAAACAGGATGTGAGAAAGTCCTTGGGACAGATCACCACAGGGAGTTTTCCTGAGTCAAAATGCAGGTTCAACAAGGGTAATTTGTGTTGATGGAACAGAAGGTTCTGACGGCCAAAAACCCTCTGGGTTCAGAGTTCACGGAGATAGCATTCCGAACTGCGATGAAAGGACACATCCAAAAAGCACCCTCTCTGTTCACTCCAACTTACATTCAAATCTTGTCTTTGACATTCCAAAGGGACATTTCGCATGAATATTATGGGATAAAAATCTGCACTCTATCACATAATGAGTGATAAAGTGGGAAAACTGAAGAGAGAGAGAAGTGGAGATGATGCCCTAAGACCCACCTTCCCTCCCCGAGCTTGGGACACAGGATCGAGGCTGAAGGAACCACTGCTCACAGTGTGACTCTGACACCTGCAAGATCCCTGAACATGCACATCCAGCACACCAGCTTTACAAATGCATTTACCCTCTTTTCCATCATAAATTACCCACCCGTTATGATAAGATTCCCTTCTAACCGTTACCATGGAGAACCAGACAAACTCACAAAGGCTGGGCCCGTTAAATTTGCATTTTACGGGAAAAGTTGTTCCATTTCTGGAATCTCCTGGATCAGGTCAAGTCAGCAAGTATGAACCTGTAAATCTGATTGATCATTAACTTGGTTCTTTGATAGCAGCTTGTGGCTGCTATTCTTGCTGTTAATTTGAATGAAATATTGAATACGGCTTGAATTCCTCTAGTGAGGAATTTAAAGACTAACCTGGGGACCACGAGGTGGGGGATAAGGAAAGTGACACCAGAGCGGAACAGGGAGAGGCGTGGCTGAATGCTCAGTAAGGGAACAACATCATTCTCACCCAAACAGAGTCATAGAGTCATACCGCAGAGAAACAGAGCCTTCAGTCTAACTCATCCATGCTGACTAAAGATCCTAAATTAATCTAGTCTCATTCACCTGCGCTTGGCCCATATCTCTCTCAGCCCTTCTTATTCAAACACCCATCCAGATGCCTTTTAATTATACCAGCATCCATCACTTCCTCTGGCAGCTCATTCCACACACGCATCACCCTCTGTGTGAAAACATTGCCCCTTAGGTCCCTGTTAAATCTTTCCCCTCTCACCCTAAACCTATGCTCTCTAGTTCTGGACTCCCCTAAACTGGGGGAAAAAAAATCCCTTGGGTATTCACCCTATCCATGCCCCTCATGATTTGATAAACCTCTATAAGGTTACCCCTCAGTCTCCTGTCCATGAAAAAAAGCCAAGCCAATCTAATTTCTCCTTATAGTTCAAATTCTCCGGTCTGAGCAACACCCTTGTCAATCTTTTCTGCACCCTTTCCAGTTTAACAATGTTAAAAATCACACAACACCAGATTCTGTACGACAGGTTTATTTGGAAGCCCCCTAGCTTTCAGATCGCTGCTCCTTCATCAGTGGTTGTTACAGCCTTCTGATAGCAGAGCGACCAGAATTGTATGCAGTTCACTAAAAGTAATCCAACCAAAGTCTTGTAGAGTTACAATATAACGTCCCAAATCCTATACTCAATGTTATGACCAATGGAGGCAACTCCCACAATCTGGAGATTTCTCCAAACTCAACTTTGCAAACGTGCAGCGATTAGCTTCGAAAGCTGCTGACTGCATCATTGAACCTCAGTCACATACTTCCTTGGAAAAGCTGTCTTTTAGTTTGCTGCTCAGAATTACATTGATGCCTTTGTTCCCAAAAGGGCACCTTCTCAGGTCTGGAAATTAAAACATGTCTAGAATAAAATGGAACAGATATTTACTGTCACTTTTCTTTTGCATGAAAAATACAGTGAAAACCTTTATAAGTCACCACACCGCCGCACCTGTATTAATAACAGAAGTCAGACATAATAGTAAATAGAGTAAAATTCAGACAAATTTCATCACAGCAGCACAGTGGTTAGCACGGCTGCCTCACACACCAGGGACCTGGGTTCGATTCCAGCCTCAGGTGACTGTCTGTGTGGAGTTTGCGTATTCTCACCATGTCTGTGTGGGTTTCCTTCAGTTGCTCTGTCTGCACCCTCAGTCCAAAGATGTTCAGGTTAGGTGGATTGGCAATATTAAATTTCCCAGTGTTCAGGGATGTGCCGGCTAGGTGGGTTAGCCATGGGAGATATAGGGGAGGGGGATGGATCTGCGTGGGAAGCTCTTTGGAGGATTGGTTGGGCCGAATGGCCTGTTTCCACACTGTTGGGATTCTATAATTCATACTTTGAAGTCTCTGTGCATCTCCTGTCCCTCTCCTTAAGTGATGAAATTTCCTCAATGGAGTTTTCTGAGGGTCTAACTAGTAGAATAGATGAGAACGAGTGGATGTGCTGTACTTGGATTAACCCAACCTTTATTTAAGGTCCTTCATTAGAGACTAGTGGGCAAAATTAAAGCACATGGAATGAGGTGTAACATATGGATTGAGAATTGATTGACCATCAGGAAACGGAGAATGAGAATAAGTGTTTTTTTTCAAATGGCAGACAGTGACTTGTGGGTACCACAAGGATCAGTGCTTGGGTCCCAACCATTCATAATGTATACAAATGATCTAGATAAGGGAGTCAAATATAACATTTCCAAATTGGTTACTAACTGAAAATCAGGTGGGATTGTGAGTTCTGAGGACAATACAAGGAAGTTTGAAGCTGATAGAGACAATTAGAATGAGTGAGCAAACACATGGCAGATGCAGTACAATCTGACTGAGTGTGACGTTATACACTTGAGTGTGAAACACAGAAAGGATGATACATTGGGAAGTGCGAGTGTACAAAAGGCTCTTGGTGTCTCTGTACACAAGGCAATGAAAGTTGACAGGCAGGTACTGCAAGCAATTCGGAAGGCAAATGGGGCATTGGTCTTAGACCATAAGACCATAAGATATAGGAATGGAAGTAAGGCCATTCGGCCCATCGAGTCCACTCCGCCATTCAATCATGGCTGATGGGCATTTCAACTCCATTTACCCGCATTCTCCCCGTAGCCCTTAATTCCTTGTGACATCAAGAATTTATCAATCTCTGCCTTGAAGACATTTAGCGTCCCAGCCTCCACTGCACTCTGTGGCAATGAATTCCACAGGCCCACCACCCTCTGGGTGAAGAAATGTCTCTGCATTTCTGTTCTGAATTGACCCCCTCTAATTCTAAGGCTGTGTCCACGGGTCCTCGTCTCCTCACCTAACGGAAACAATTTCCTAGTGTCCACCCTTTCCAAGCTATGTATTATCTTGTACGTTTCTATTAAATCTCCCCTTAATCTTCTAAACCCCAATGTATACAACCCCAGGATCCTCAGTCGTTCCTCGTATGTTAGACCTACCATTCCAGGGATCATCCGTGTGAATCTCCACTGGACACATTCCAGTGCCAGTATGTCCTTCCTGAGGTGTGGGGACCAAAACTGGACACAGTACTCCAAATGGGGCCTAACCAGAGCTTTATAAAGTCTCAGTAGCACAACGGTGCTTTTATAGTCCAACCCTCTTGAGATAAATGACAACATTGCATTCGCTTTCTTAATCACGGACTCAACCTGCATGTTTACCTTTACAGAATCCTCGACTCGCACTCCCAGATCCCTTTGTACTTCAGTGCAAGAGAGGTTGAGAAGTCCTATCGCAGTTATACAGGCGCTTGATGAGAGCACACCCAGAGTGTTGTGTGGAAGTTTGGTAAGGAGGGAGCACAGCAAAGGTTTAGGAGGCTGATTCTGGGGATGGCAGGACTGTCCCGTGAGGACAGTGTCCTCTGTTTCAACTGGGCTCCTGTACCCACTAGACTTTAGAAGGATCTGATTGAAACATATACAATTCTAATCGGGCTAAACAGGTTAGATGCAGGGTTGGTTTCCCTGGTTGGGAACAATGAGAACATTCTCAGGATATAAGGTAGACCATTTAGGACTGAGATGAGGAAACACTCAGAAGTAATGAGCGTGTAGGGAAATGGGGATGGACATCTCGGTCAACATGGACCAGTTTGGGCCAAAGGGCCTGTTTCCATGCTGTAGGACTCTATGACGCTAAGTCTCAGAAGGAAGTAATGTCATTGGATATATTTAAGAAAGGGGAACTTTGGATTTTAAATGCATCGAGGGGGATGGGGAGTGAAATGGGAAAATGGCATTGAGTGATAGGATTGGCCATGGTCAGACACAGAATGGTCTGTTGCTGCTCCTAGTGTTTCTGTTTTATTACATTCACCACCTCATGGAGGGGAAGAAGGGAACTATTCAGCATTTCCTCTTGGTAGGTGTGGGTTGTCCAGGATTTGCTATCATAACATGCTGAGGATCCAGGGTTTGTAAACAGTGAATAAATAAAATCCAGCTACTCTGTGGGGTTGCAGACAGTGAGGACTGATTTCCTGATGAAGAGCTTATGCTCGAAACGTGGATGCTGCTGCTCCTCAGATGCTGCCTGACCGGCCGTGCTTTTCCAGCACCACACTTTTCTACCCTGAGGTGTAACCAATTGATATTCCCTTCCTTTCGTCTCCGTACCTCACGAAGCTGTTCCCAGCTGCTGTTATTACCAGGAAAATCAGATCCCTGACTGAAACTGGCTTGAAAGATCCTAGGTGGATTTGTTTTGTTCTTAATGAAGTGGTTTCTCACTGAAACATGAACAGATGGTGCTGCTGATCTTATTTTAACGATACAGCTGAAGTTTATTGAAAAAAGTAAAGAAATGAAAATAAAATAAATGGAACCATTCACTATTAGTACAAATTCAAAGATTTTTAAACACACCGTAACAATATAATCACATTAATTTCAAAATTAGATTACTTACAGTGTGGAAACAGGCCCTCCGGCCCAACAAGTCCACACCGACGCGCAACCCACCCATACCCCTACATTTACCCCTTACCTAACAACTACGGGCAATTTAGCATGGCCAATTCACCTGACCCGCACATCTTTGGACTGTGGGAGGAAACCGGAGCACCCGGAGGAAACCCACGCAGACACGGGGAGAACGTGCAAACTCCACACAGATGGTCGCCTGAGTCGGGAATTGAACCCGGGTCTCTGGCGCTGTGAGGCAGCAGTGCTAACCACTGCGCCACCGTGCCGCCCACAAATATTCCACTATAAACTGTAACAACCTTTGTGCAGCCCCCAAAACACCTTGATATTGTACCCAATAATCTACTCAGACATTCCTCACACAAGATTCTCTTTATCTATCACTTCAGGAGCTTGGATTTACTTGTAACTTCAACCTTTAGATTGGAATCACAGATAAAAGTGATAACTTCTTCCTAGAGTAATATACACCTGAACTTCCATTTACCTACCTTTAAGTAACCTCTTCAGGGTTTTGTTCCAACCCTTCTGGTCCAGGGTTCACAAGGTGCTGCATTCTGGAAAAGCAAATCAGAGCAGAACTTATACACTTAATATAAGGTCCTGAGGAGTGTTGCTGAACAAAGAGGCCTTGGAGAGCAGGTTTATAGTTCCTTGAAAGTAGAGTTGCAGGTACATAGGATACTGAAGGCATTTGGTTATGCTTTCCTTTATTGGTCAGAGTATTGAGTACAGGAGTTGAGAGGTCATGTTGTGGCTGTACAGGACATTAGTGAGGCCACTTTTGGAATATTGCGTGCAACTCTGGTCTCCTTCCTATCAGAAGGATGTTGTGATACGTGAAAGTGTTCATACAAAATTTGCGAGGATGTTGCCAGATTTGGAGGATTTGAGCTATTGGGAGATGCTGAATAGGCTGGGGGGAATAGTTTCCCTGGAGTGTCAATGGCTGAGGGGTGACCTTATAGAGGTCTATAAAATCATGAGGGGCATGGATAAGATAAATAGACAAAGTCTTTTCCCTGGGTCGGGGAATCCAGAACTAGAGGGCATAGTTTAGGGTGAGAGGGAAAAGATATAAAAGACACCTAAGGGGCAACATTTTCATGCAGAGGGTGTATGGAATGAGCTGCCAGAGGAAGTGGTAGAGGCTAGTACAATTGCAACATTCAAAAGGCATCTGGATGGGTACATGAATAGGAAGGATTTGGAGAGACATGGGCCAAGTGCTGGCAAACGGGACTAGAGTAGGTTAGGATATCTGGTAGACGTGGACGAGTTGGACCGAAGGATCTGTTTCCGCGCTGTACGTCGCTATGACTCTGATTCCATGGTAACTTACTTCACCACACAGCTCCTGTTCTCAGGAGCATGGGTCTATCCAATCATCCTGTTCCAGGACCTTTGTAGGACAGCCCAGTCAAAGTTAAAACTGAAAACAAAAACCCCACTCTCTGAATTATGGATCTCTACCTTAAGCTTTAAAAAAAATCCCCAGATGTTTGTAACTAACCTTGAAGCTCATGGGTTGCAAAAGAATCAAAAATATACTAAAGTGCATAAAATCCATTTTCTCTAAATCCAATCCTCAAAAAGATATTGTTTTAAAAATCATCGAGGCTTCAGAAATGCATCCAACACACAGAAACTCGACCCAGACTTACAATAAAGAATATTAATTTGTTTACATTATAAAGGGAAATACATCCTGTTATAGGTCATTGTTTTATTTCCCTGCTGTCACTCAGGAAGACCATTTTCTCGTATCCACAGTTTCAGCCACAGATTCAGACTTGCACCAATGTTATTGATGGGTGTAACTGGAACTTGGAGTATCGGTCCTGTCTGAAGAGCAGGAAGAAATCAGATCCGCCCATCCACTGCTGAGTCACTAGAATTGCATGAGATGGAGCATTATTAACAGCAATGCAGAAACAGCCATTAACTTGAGATGATTCACTTCAGTTCCACTATCCGTCTATGTATGTGTGAGATGTGTGTGTCTGTCTATTCCATTGGTGTATTTTAGTTTTGTGTATGTGTGCGTGTATGTGTGCATACATGTGTGTGTATGAAACTATTTGTATCTTCATATCTTTAATCAATTCCATTCTTGTCTCAGCTCATCTATCCTGTCGTTAAGACTCAGCTATTCCAGCAAATTCCTGGCTGGTCTCCGAGATTTAACCCTTCATAAACGTGAAGCCAACACAAACACTGCAGCTTAATCACAGCAAAGCCTGTCCCCTGCACTGCTTCCCTTTCAAGCCTCACTTTAATTTTAAAACTCTTTTTCCCCTCTTCATATCCTCCCCACCTTTATAAAAGGTTTCACAACCCTCTGAGCTATCAGTATTCCTCTAATTCTGGCTTCCTCGGTACTGAGTGTGAGTGCTCTAGCCTTGGTGGCCGTGTCCTGGTCCAATCCCTCTTTTTCCTCCTTAAAAGACCATTCTTTCACCAAGCAATAGGCCGACTGTTGACCTATCCCGTTGTGAGACCTGGTGTCAGATTCTGCTTTGGAATGAGGCTGAAGGTATTGTGGGCCATTGAACAGGAACAGGAGTCATTTACAGCATGGAAACAGGCCTTTCGGCCCAACATGTCCATGCTACCCAGCTTTCACAATTTAAGCTAGTCCCATTTGCCTGTGTTTGGTCTATACCTGTCCAAAACATGTACCTGTCCAAATGTTTCTTAAATGACTAAATTGTACTCGCTTCCACCATTATCTCTGGCAGCCTCTCACCACCCCGTGTGTGAAAACATTGTCCCTCTGGGACCTTTTGTATCTCTCCCCTCTCCCCTTTAGTCTTAGATTCCCCTTCCATGGGGAAAACCTGTTGGCTATCTGCCTTATCCACGCCTCTCATGAGTTTACAAAGGTCTCTATCAATCACAACCCCCCCCACCCCAGGTCTCTCACATGCCTGGGGGAAAACGCCTCAGCCTATCCAGACTCTCCTTATAACTTCGACCTTCCAGACCAGGTAGGAGTCTGTTAAATCTCTTCTGCACTCTTGTCTAGTTTAATAATAGCCTTTCTGGAATAGGGTGGCCAGAACTGCACGCAGTGCTCCAAATGTGGCCTCACCAATGTCTTGTCCAGCTGCAATAAGATGTCCCACCTCCCATACTAAATACTCTGAAAGCAAGCACACCTACAGCCGCCTTCACTGCCCTGTTTACCTGTGACTCCACTTACAATGCATTACGAACCTGTACCCCAAGATCGCTTTATTCTAGGATAACGCCGTCCAGCCCCAGAAGCCTGCTTCACTGTTCGACAGGATTGTGAACAGGAGTGAATCGGGCAACAGATTTACAGAGATTTGTATTGCAAATTCTTTGCAGGACTACGTCACCCATTTCTACTTTTTCCTTTCGGATCCTTTCCCTATCCAAAAGCTAATCCCTAATTGAAATGAACAAAGTTTCGCCAGCCCCTGAATGACACACGCTGCCGGGACCACAAAAGGAATGGTAAACCAAAGATAAAGGAGTGAACTGGAACAAAACTGTGATTGAGGGGGAGATCAGGCAGCCCAGACCCTGCAATGCCCACCTATCCCAGAATGCTTTGAGGCTACCAAATGCCCTCTCGCCAAGGACCTGGCAAGACATCCAAGTGACTGGGACAGAAAGCGGGGCTCAGGAACAATGACCCCTTCCACAACCCACTGCCCGAACCTGTTAATGGTCCCTCACCAGACCCTGAACTCGGCTCTCTTAAAAACACAAGCCTAATTAAATCTGGCCCTCCTGCCTCAGAAGTAGGGACACTACCATAGATGTGGGATAGCTTTTGCTCCATTCACAAACCACCCTTGAGAATGTGCACCCCATTATCCCATCATTGTCAAATCGCAAATCACAGTGGGGTGGGAAGGGGAGATGAGGCACTTCACCCCCTGCAGTGCTCATCTCTCGCTCTCTCTCTCTCTCTCTAAAAGCATCACAAGTCTTAGGATCATCCAGAGGCTTTTTGGCCCATCGGGTCTGTGTCTCCTCAAAAGGCAGTGGGTGCAGAACCTTTCACCAATTGCAAGGCAGAGGGTATTCAGGAATGCAGAATCATAAATTTCCTAAAGTATGGAAACAGGCCATTGGCCCAACAAGTCCACACAACAACCCTCTGAAGAGTAACCCACCCAGACCCATTACCCTATCCTATGTTCCCCCAAGATCCTGCACCGGACCAACCTATCCCTGTTCACTACAGGCGACTTAGCATGGCCAATTCACCTAACCTGCACATCTTTGGACTATGGGAGGAAACCGGAGCACTGTGAGGGGACCCGCACAAACACGGGGAGAATGTACTAACTCCACACAGACAGTCACCCGAGATTGGATTCGAACTTGGGTCCCTGGTGCTGTGAGGCAGCAGCTTTAAGCACCGAGCCAGAGCTGCAGTTAAAATCTGCTTCGCCATGATGTGATTCAATGGTGGAGCAGCTCTTTGTTTGGATGGTTGTAGGGAAACTGACTGTTCTTCTAGGGAGGAGTTCCAGGATAGTGAAGATATTGAATACAGTTCCAACTCAGGGTGGTGAGTGGACCACCCTGCTACCCTTGGTCTTCTGGATGGAAGTGGGTTGTGGGTTTTGGAAAGTGCTGTCTAAGGAGCCTCGATGAACTTCTGCAGTGCACCTTGTAGATCAGTCCTTCTCAGTGGGGCCACGTACGGGCCCTGGCACATTTGAAGGGGGCCACAGACTAAAAATGGCGAGAAGGGGAGCCCCAAAGGTTTATGGGGCCCTGGTAATGGAACCGATGAAATACCCAAGCAACAACCTTCATTGGAGTCAATCGTTTCCCTCCCACTCATAATATCTTGCCAACACACCAGTTGAATTTGGTGCCCCTGATAAATTAAATACTAAAGCTCCTCCCACACAGCCTCACTCCAGAGTCAGTCAGGAATTAGACTGTACCGGGTCAATGCCATACAGACTTTAAAAAACATTTTGTCCGGTATGTTGCAAATGTTCAAGTTTTCTTGGTGCTCAATAGTCAATGATTTTCTGTCTGTCTGTTCGTGTTGTATCCCTGTTTGAAAGGGGGGTGGGAGGGGACCTGGAACCTGAGAAGTGCTCCAATGGGTGGGGAGGGGCATGGCCAAAAAAACAGTTGACAATCGCTGTTGTAGGTAGACAAACGACAGCCACTGGGTGTTGGGGGGTGGAGGGAGTGGATGCTTGTGGATGTGATGTTGTATCCTGGATGGTGTCAAGTTACTTGAGTGTTGTTGGGGCTGCAAGTGGGGAGCATTCTATCACACTCCTGACTTGTGCCTTGTAGGTGCTGGTCAGGCTTTGGAGAGTCAGGGAGGTGTGTTGCTTGCTGGAAAACAAAAATCTGTACGCACTAGTGGACCATTTGCTGTTTCATGCCCCTTGTCATATGTCTTGGCTGCTCCTTCTTTTCTGTGGAATAGTCACTGCATTGCAAAAATGATTGATGAATGTGGAGTTGAATATCTTTGTAGATTGCCACACGCTGATACAGATAGAACTTCACTTGAAATACAGAAAAGTGCATGGAGTATCGCTGAGGACTGCAGTGCAACGATCACTTTTTGCAGTAATCGGGAGTGTTTGCTCCTGGAGTATTCAGGCAATCGCTGAGGTGAGGCCTACACAAGTTACTGAGCCTTGCAAAGTAATGTCAGAAACAATCGGGGCAGCCTGTGGCCTCTGAGAAGGCCAGAAACGATGGTGTCACCTTCCTGAAAAGCAGCCAGTGGTGACATGCACAACATCCCCACCCCCCCTCTGGCTGGCCCAGATCTGGGAAGTGCTCGGGGAACTGCAATCAGCTCCTGTTTGCACACCCCTCAGTAGATACACAGAAAGCTGCCTGTCCGGCCAGGAATGTTAACCTGGGTTAGCACCACAGAAGCTCCCAGTCCTGCAGCAGCAAGCTGACACAGTAGTACTCAGGCCCGGGGAGATCCTCCTGTTTTTGTCAGAGCTGACCCAGGATCGACCAACGCAAAATGCTGCACTCTTCCAGGAATTGATGGGTTTGTTTTACAAGCTCCCTTTGTGATTTTGAACGCTTCTATCCAATCATCGCCTCACCTCCTCTGCCCAGCTTCTCCAGTGTCTGAGGGTCCTGGCAATATTCTGGGGTGTCTATACCACTCGTGGGTAGTGGTCGTTCACATTCCTAGACCTGTTGGCACTGGGATCAATGGTACCACACCTGCTGGCATTCTAGCTGAGCCAGGGGACCCTGTAAACTGACCAATCAGCAGTTGCTACCATCTGGGAACAAGTGTTGAGTTCTGTTTCTTGTTGGCTCAAGCTTCTGCTAGCCCTACACTTCCCTCAGATGGAAGGTAAGAACATATGGTTGAGTGAACCATTCAGCCCGTTTGCACCTGCTAGCACCATTCAACCAGATAATATTCTGGTTCAACACCATAACTTCTTGAAGTATCTCCCCATCGCTTAATCTTCCACACACCCTAAAATCTGTCTTCAATATGCTGTCTGGAGAATTCCAGATCCTTTTGAGGAAGGATGTTTATCCTCATCTCATCCCTAAATGCTTGGTGCTGAGATCGTGACCCTTCTGTCCTCTATCTCCTGGCAATGAGAATCATTTTCTCAGTATTGTCCTCATTGCCCGGTTCCTCATGGAGATGATGTCTTTCAAATAGGTCGCCTCTCATTCTTCAACACTTTCAGAAACGCCAGCCTATTCTGCCCAAATCTCTCTGTAAAAGACAATCCCCTCATTCTCGGGGTCAGTCCAGTGATCCTTCAGGGACTCCCTTTTGGATAAATCTGTCCTGATTAAGTAAGGAGACCCAAAGTGCCCACAGCACACACGAGGTTTGCCGCTAGACAATACCATTCATTATTCCAGGGAGGTAGCCTCACCCTTTTGCTTCTTGTAAGAAGCTGACGCAGCGTTTTCCTTCCAGATCTCTCTCAGTTCTGAGGAAAGAGGTGCTGCAAATGGTGCTGGTACTGAGCAGTGAGATGCAGCAGAGTTGCTCTCTGATGCACACAATGAGGTGTGGTTTGAAGGATGTCCTGTGGGCTCACTTCACACTTCAATAACATAGATGCATCATTGTCTATTTCTGGTTCACTTGGAAACAGTGTAGATTTTTCTCGGTTCGTCGAAGAGATGTTGACCTCATTTGGACTGTCATTCTTTCCTCCAACATCTTGCTTCCTTCACAACCCCCCATTCCCCTCCCACCCCCTCACACGCTCTGATGGGGGAACCTCTCCAACTTCTCCACTCCTCCCCTGAGGTGGTATTTTCATGACACGATGAGAAAGTGAGACTTGACCGGTCAGAGTTTGACCACGCTTAATGGGTTGTTAGATAGTGATCAGATCTAGCTTGACACCAGCTGGGTGGTTTATCTGACCCTCAGCTCTCCATAGCAACTCTGACCAACTCATTCAGCAACATGCACCAAGTGAACATTGCATGAGTTCAGTCCACAGTCATGATGAAGCTGTTAATATGATCACGATTTAGTTTGAGGATCTTCTGTTTCCTCTCTGTATTTGAGGTGGGAATTTATCTTTCAGGAAAAGGTTTGCTCTTATATAAGACCTGTTGCAAACCCACGCTCCCTCAAATACTCCATGGCCTGTTGTAATGTGGGCAACAGAGCAGCCAATTTGCTTAAAGCAATCTCTCGCAAATAACAATGAAATAAACTGCGAGGCAATCAGTGTTTCAAAGTGACCACCCAAGAGGGTGGAAGGATATCATTAAGCTTGAGAGGATACAGAAGAGATTCACCTGGACATTACAGGGAAGAATTAGGGGGAGAGGTTGGGACTTTTTTTTCACTGGAGTGTAGGAGGTTGAGGCGTGACTTCATACTGGTTTATAAAATCATTAGGGGTATAGAATATCAGGCATCTTTTCCCTCAGGTGAGGGATTTCAAAACTAGGAGGTATCTTTTCCACACGAGAGGAGAAAGGTTTAAAATAGACACGTGGGCCAATATCTTTACACATGAGGGTGCTTGGTATGTGGAATGACCTTCCTGAGGGAGTGGTGGATGTGGGGACAGTTACAATGTTTAAAACACATTTACATTAGTACCTGAATAAGAGATGTTTGGAGGGATAGGGGCCAAGCGCAGGCAGATGGGACTAGTTCAGTTTGGGATGACGGTCGGCATGGACTGGTTGGACCGAAGGGTCTGTTTCCGTGCTGTATGGCTCTATGACTCTGTAACTGCAGGAGGAAGCACTTACAGTTTCAGCAATGAAAAGGCATGAATATGAAAGAATTAGAGGGATATGGGCCAAGTACAGAAAAGTGGGACTGGTTTAGTTTGGGAACATGTTTGGTGTGAACACGTTGGACCGAAGGGTCTGTTTCCGTGTGCTATCTCTCTATGAAACTATGACTCTATGGCAGATGGGTGTTGATTTTATATACAAGGAATTAATTTTCACAAGATTAATTATTCATTAC
Source organism: Hemiscyllium ocellatum (assembly GCF_020745735.1). NCBI lineage: Eukaryota > Metazoa > Chordata > Chondrichthyes > Orectolobiformes > Hemiscylliidae > Hemiscyllium > Hemiscyllium ocellatum. Next base: position 7,506,624 of record NC_083435.1, read on the forward strand.
GTTACATTAGACTAGAGCAGATTAAGGTACTCAAAGGCAATAACCAACTGTTGTTTTATCCATTCACAGGAAGTAGACATCACGAGCTAGACCAGCATGCATTGCCCATCCCTGTTGAGAGTCAATCCATTGCTGTGGGTCTGGAGTCACAGGTACCCCTGACTAGGGAAGGATGGCAGTTTCCTTCTCTAAAGGGCATCAGTGAACCAGGTGGGGCTTTCCTGAACAATCGACTCATGGTCATTAGAGTCATAGAGATGTACAGCATGGAAACAGACCCTTCAGTCCAACCCGTCCATGCCGATCAGATATCCCAACCCAATCTAGTCCCACCTGCCAGCACCCGGCCCATATCCCTCCAAACCCTTCCTATTCATATACCCATCCAAATGCCTCTTAAATGTTGCAATTGTACCAGCCTCCATCACTTCCTCTGGCAGCTCATTCCATACACGTACCACCCTCTGCATGAAAAAGTTGCCCCTTAGCTCTCTTTTATATCTCTCCCCTCTCACCCTAAACCTACACACTCTCAATCTGGACTCCCTGACCCCAGGGAAAAGACTTTATCTATTTACCCCCTCCATGCCTCTCATAATTTTGTAAACCTCTATAAGGTCACCCCTCAGCCTCCGATGCTCCAGGGAAAACAGCCTCAGCCTGTTCAGCCTCTCCCTGTAGCTCAGATCCTCCAACCCCGGCAACATCCTTGTAAATCTTTTCTGAATCTTCTCAAGTTTCACAACATCTTTCTGATAGGAAGGAGACCAGAATTGCATGCAATATTCCAACAGTGGCCTCACCAATGTCCTGTACAGCCGCAACACGACCTCCCAATTCCTGTACTCAATACTCTGACCAATAAAGGAAAGCATACCAAATACCTTCTTCACTATCCTATCTACCTGCGACTCCACTTTCAAGGAGCTATGAACCTGCACTCCACGGTCTCTTTGTTCAGTGACACTCCCTAGAACCTTACCATTAAGTGTATACGTCCTGCTCAGATTTGCTTTCCCAAAATGCAGCACCTCGCATTTATCTGAATTAAACTCCCTCTGTCACTTCTCAGCCCACTGGCCCATCTGGTCAAGATCCTTTCGTAATCTGAGGTAACCCTCTTCGCTGTCCACAACGCCTCCAATTTTGGTGTCATCTGCAAACTTACTAACTATACCTCTTATGCTCACATCCAAATCATTTAAATAAATGATAAAATGTAGAGGACCCAGCACTGATCCTTGTGGCACTCCACTGGTCACAGGCCTCCAGTCTGAAAAACAACCCTCCACCAAAGGTCTTCTACCTTTGAACCAGTTCTGTATCCAAATGGCTCGTTCTCCCTGTAGTCCTTGAGATCTAACCTTGCGAATCAGTCTCCCATGGGGAACCTTGTCGAACGCCTTACTGAAGTCCATATAGATCATGACCACTGCTCTGCCCTCATCAATCCTCTTTGTTACTTCCTCAAAAAACTCAATCAAGTTTGAGAGACACGATTTCCCATGCACAAAGCCATGTTGACTATCCCTAATCAGTCCTCGCCTTTCCAAATACATGTATATCCTGTCCCTCAGGATTCTCTCGAACAACTTGCCCACCACCGAGGTCAGGCTCACCGGTCTATAGTTCCCTGGCTTGTCTTTACCGCCCTTCTTAAATAGTGGCACCACGTTTGCCAACCTCCAGTCTTCCAGCACCTCACCTGTGACTATCGATGATACAAATATCTCAGCAAGGGGCCCAGCAATCACTTTTCTAGCTTCCCACAGAGTTCTCGGGTACACCTGATCAGGTCCTGGGGATATATCCACCTTTAACTGTTTCAAGACATCCAGCACTTCCTCCTCTGTAATCTGGACATTTTGCAAGACGTCACCACCTATTTCCCTACAGTCTATATCTTCCATATCCTTTTCCGCAGTAAATACTGATGCAAAATATTCATTTAGTATCTCCCACATTTTCTGTGGCTCCACACAAAAGCCGCCTTGCTGATCTTTGACGGGCCCTATTCTCTCCCTAGTTACCCTTTTGTCCTTAATATATCTGTAAAAACCCTTTGGATTCTCCTTAATTTTATTTGCCAAAGCTATCTCATGGCCCCGTTTTGCCCTCCTGATTTCCCTCTTAAGTATACTCTTACTTTCTTTATACTCTTCTAAGGATTCACTCGATCTATCCTGTCTGTACCTGACATATGCTTCCTTCTTTTTCTTAACCAAACCCTCAATTTCTTTCGTCATCCAGCATTCCCTATACCTACCAGCCTTCCCTTTCACCCTGACAGGAATATACTTTCTCTGGATTCTCTTTATCTCATTTCTGAAGGCTTCCCATTTTCCAGTCGTCCCTTAACCTGCGAATATCTGTCCCCAATCAGCTTTCGAATGTTCTTGCCTAATACCGTCAAAATTGGCCTTTCTCCAATTTAGAACTTCAACTTTTAGATCTGGTCTATCCTTTACTATCACTATTTTAAAACAAATAGAATTATGGTCCCTGGCCCCAAAGTGCTCCCTCACTGACACCTCAGTCACCTGCCCTGCCTTATTTCCCAAGAGTAGGTCAGGTTTTGCACCTTCTCTCGTAGGTACATCCACATACTGAATCAGAACATTGTCTTGGACGCACTTAACAAATTCCTCTCCATCTAAACCCTTAAGACTATGGCAGTCCCAGTCTATGTTTGGAAAGTTAAAATCCCCTACCATAACCACCCTATTATTCTTACAGATAGCTGAGATCTCCTTACAAATTTGTTTCTCAATTTCCCTCTGACTATTAGGGGGGTCTATAACAAAATCCCAATAAGGTGATCATCCCTTTCTTATTTCTCAGTTCCACCCAAATAACTTCGCTGGATGTATTTCCAGGAATATCCTCCCTCAGCATAGCTGTAATGCTATCCCTTATCAAACACGCCACTCCCCCTCCTCTCTTGCCTCCCTTTCTATCCTTCCTGTAGCATTTGTATCAGATTAGATTACTTACAGCATGGAAACAGGCCCTTCGGCCCAACAAATCCACACAGACCCTCCGAAGAGCAACTCCGAAGACCCATTCCTCCACATATAGCCCTTCACCAAACACTAGGGGCAATTTAGCATGGCCAATTCACCTAACCTGCACATTTTGGACTGTGGGAGGAAACCGGAGCACCCGGAGGAAACCCACGCAGACACAGGGAGAATGTGCAAACTCCACACAGAGGCAGGAATTGAACCCGGGTCTCTGGCGCTGTGAGGCAGCAGTACTAACCACCGTGCCACCCCAATCCTGGAACATTAAGCTGCAAGTCCTGTCCATCCCTGAGCCATGTTTCTGTAATTGCTATGATATCCCAGTCCCACGTTCCTAACCATGCCCTGAGTTCAGCTGCCTTCCCGGTTAGGCCCCTTTGCATTGAAATAAATGCAGTTTAACTTATTAGTCCTACCTTTATTAGATTTTTAATTCCCTATTTGTTGTTGAATTTAGCCTCCACCAGCTGCCATGGCGGGATTTGAGCCCAGGTCCTCCAGAACATTCCCTGGGTTTCTGGAATAATGCTGCTGAGCCATCACCTCCCTGAAGTGTGAGATTAAACGATACATCACGTGATGAAAATCAGGACAAAAGGACAGGGAATCAACCTAGTGAAAGATAAATTGGAGAAGCTGGGACATGATAGATAGAATTCAACTGTCTGTAGATAAATAAAGTGATGGAGACAAATGGCCAAGAATCATTTCCGAAGTACTGACATGAGCAACATGTTATTTCATTCAGGGTGAATGAACTTGCAATAGGACACAAAGAGGCAAGATGGATGATGGGGTGCCCAACAGTCGACTCCCCGAATGTTGACCTAGACCTCCCCGAGAGTTGATTGACTCTGCCAGGTCCCTGGACAGATATCGGACCCTGCCCCTGACAGACTGTGCCAGGTCCCTGGACTGATATCGGACCCTGCCCCTGACAGACTGTGCCAGGTCCCTGGACTGATATCAGACCCTGCCCCTGACAGACTGTGCCAAGACCCTGGACTGATATCGGACCCTGCCCCGGACAGACTGTGCCAGGTCCCTGGACTGATATCGGACCCTGCCCCCGACAGACTGTGCCAGGTCCCTGGACTGATATCGGACCCTGCCCCTGACAGACTGTGCCAAGACCCTGGACTGATATCGGACCCTGCCCCTGACAGACTGTGCCAAGACCCTGGACTGATATCGGACCCTGCCCCTGACAGACTGTGCCAGGTCCTTGGACTGAAATCGGACCCTGCCCCTGACAGACTGTGCCAGGTCCCTGGACTGATATCGGACCCTGGCCCTGACAGACTGCGCCAGGTCCCTGGACTGATATCGGACCCTGCCCCTGACAGACTGTGCCAGGTCCTTGGACTGATATCGGACCCTGCCCCTGACAGACTGTGCCAGGTCCCTGGACTGATATCGGACCCTGCCCCTGACAGACTGTCCCAGGTCCCTGGACTGATATCGGACCCTGCCCCTGACAGACTGTCCCAGGTCCCTGGACTGATATCGGACCCTGCCCCTGACAGACTGTGCTAAGACCCTGGACTGATATCGGACCCTGCCCCTGACAGACTGTGCCAGGTCCCTGGACTGATATTGGATCCTGCCCCGGACAGACTGTGCCAAGACCCTGGACTGATATCAGACCCTGCCCCTGACAGACTGTGCCAGGTCCCTGGAGTGATATCGGACCCTGCCCCTAACAGACTGTGCTAAGACCCTGGACTGATATCGGACCCTGCCCCTGACAGACTGTGCCAAGACCCTGGATTGATATCGGACCCTGCCCCTGACAAACTGTGCCAGGTCCCTGGACTGATATCGGACCCTGCCCCTGACAGACTGTGCCAGGTCCCTGGACTGATATCGGACCCTGCCCCTGACAGACTGTCCCAGGTCCCTGGACTGATATCGGACCCTGCCCCTGACAGACTGTGCTAAGACGCTGGACTGATATCGGACCCTGCCCCTGACAGACTGTGCCAGGTCCCTGGACTGATATTGGACCCTGCCCCTGACAGACTGTGCCAAGACCCTGGACTGATATCAGACCCTGCCCCTGACAGACTGTGCCAGGTCCCTGGAGTGATATCGGACCCTGCCCCTGACAGACTGTGCTAAGACCCTGGACTGATATCGGACCCTGCCCCTGACAGACTGTGCCAAGACCCTGGATTGATATCGGACCCTGCCTCTGACAAACTGTGCCAGGTCCCTGGACTGATATCGGACCCTGCCCCTGACAGACTGTGCCAGGTCCCTGGACTGATATCGGACCCTGCCCCTGACAAACTGTGCCAGGTCCTTGGACTGATATCGGACCCTGCCCCTGACAGACTGTGCCAGGTCCCTGGACTGATATCGGACCCTGCCCCTGACAGAATGTGCCAGGTCCCTGGACTGATATCGGACCCTGCCCCTGACAGACTGTGCTAAGACCCTGGACTGATATCGGACCCTGCCCCTGACAGACTGTGCCAGGTCCCTGGACTGATATCGGACCCTGCCCCTGACAGACTGTGCCAGGTCCCTGGACTGATATCGGACCCTGCCCCTGACAGACTGTGCCAAGACCCTGGACTGATATCGGACCCTACCCCTGACTGACTGTGCCAAGTCTCAGGACTGATATCGGACCCTGCCCCTGACAGACTTTGCTAAGACCCTGGACTGATATCGGACCCTGCCCCTGACAGACTGTGCCAAGACCCTGGACTGATATCGGACACTGCCCCTGACAGACTGTGCCGAAACCCTGGACTGATATCGGAACCTGCCCCTGACAGATTGTGCCAGGTCCCTGGACTGATATCGGACCCTGCCCCTGACAGACTGTGCTAAGACCCTGGAATGATATCGGACCCTGCCCCTGACAGACTGTGCCAAGTCCCTGGACTGATATTGAACCCTGCCCCTGACAGACTGTGCCAGGTCCCTGGACTGATATCGGACCCTGCCCCGACAGACTGTGCCAGGTCCCTGGACTGATATCGGACCCTGCCCCTGACAGACTGTGCCAGGTCCCTGGACTGATATCGGATCCTGCCCCTGACAGACTGTGCCAAGACCCTGGACTGATATCGGACCCTGCCCCTGACAGACTGTGCCAAGTCCCTGGACTGATATCGGACCCTGCCCCTGACAGACTGTGCCAGGTCCCTGGACTGATATCGGACCCTGCCCCTGACAGACTGTGCCAGGTCCCTGGACTGATATCGGACCCTGCCCCTGACAGACTGTGCCAGGTCCCTGGACTGATATCGGACCCTGCCCCTGACAGAATGTGCCAGGTCCCTGGACTGATATCGGACCCTGCCCCTGACAGACTGTGCTACGACCCTGGACTGATATCGGACCCTGCCCCTGACAGACTGTGCCCAGGTCCCTGGACTGATATCGGACCCTGCCCCTGACAGACTGTGCCAGGGCCCTGGACTGATATCAGACCCTGCCCCTGACAGACTGTGCCAGGTCCCTGGACTGATATCGGACCCTGCCCCTGACAGACTGTGCCAGGTCCCTGGACTGATATCGGACCCTGCCCCTGACAGACTGTGCCAAGACCCTGGACTGATATCGGACCCTGCCCCTGACAGACTGTGCCAAGACCCTGGACTGATATCGGACCCTGCCCCTGACAGACTGTGCCAGGTCCCTGGACTGATATCGGACCCTGCCCCTGACAGACTTTGCCAGGTCCCTGGACTGATATCGGACCCTGCCCCTGACAGACTGTGCCAGGTCCCTGGACTGATATCGGACCCTGCCCCTGACAGACTGTGCCAAGACCCTGGACTGATATCGGACCCTGCCCCTGACAGACTGTGCCAAGACCCTGGACTGATATCGGACCCTGCCCCTGACAGACTGTGCCAAGACCCTGGACTGATATCGGACCCTGCCCCTGACAGACTGTGCCAAGACCCGGGAATGATATCGGACCCTGCCCCTGACGGACTGTGCCAGGTCCCTGGACTGATATCGGACCCTGCCCCTGACTGACTGTGCTAAGACCCTGGACTGATATCAGACCCTGCCCCTGACAGACTGTGCCAAGACCCTGGACTGATATCGGACCCTGCCCCTGACAGACTGTGCCAGGTCCCTGGACTGATATCGGACCCTGCCCCTGACAGACTGTGCCAAGACCCTGGACTGATATCGAACCCTGCCCCTGACAGACTGTGCTGAGGCCCTGGACTGATATCGGACCCTGCCCCTGACAGACTGTGCCAAGACCCTGGACTGATATCGGACCCTGCCCCTGACAGACTGTGCCCAGGTCCCTGGACTGATATCGGACCCTGCCCCTGACAGACTGTGCCAAGACCCTGGACTGATATCGGACCCTGCCCCTGACAGACTGTGCCAAGACCCTGGACTGATATCGGACCCTGCCCCTGACAGACTGTGCCAGGTCCCTGGACTGATATCGGACCCTGCCCCTGACAGACTGTGCCAAGATTCCTGGACTGATATCGGACCCTGCCCCTGACAGACTGTGCTGAGGCCCTGGACTGATATCGGACCCTGCACCTGACAGACTGTGCCAAGACCCTGGACTGATATCGGACCCTGCCCCTGACAGACTGTGCCAAAACCCTGGACTGATATCGGACCCTGCCCCTGACAGACTGTGCCAGGTCCTTGGACTGATATCGGACCCTGAAACTGACAGATTGTGCCAGGTCCCTGGACTGATATCGGACCCTGCCCCTGACAGAATGTGACAGGTCCCTGGACTGATATCGGACCCTGCCCCTGACAGACTGTGCTAAGACCCTGGACTGATATCGGACCCTGCCCCTGACAGAGTGTGCCAGGTCCCTGGACTGATATCGGACCCTGCCCCTGACAGACTGTGCCAGGTCCCTGGACTGATATCGGACCCTGCCCCTGACAGACTGTGCTAAGACCCTGGACTGATATCGGACCCTGCCCCTGACTGACTGTGCCAAGACTCAGGACTGATATCGGACCCTGCCCCTGACAGACTGTGCTAAGAACCTGGACTGATATCAGACCCTGCCCCTGACAGACTGTGCCAGGTCCCTGGAGTGATATCGGACCCTGCCCCTGACAGACTGTGCTAAGACCCTGGACTGATATCGGACCCTGCCCCTGACAGACTGTGCCAAGACCCTGTACTGATATCGGACCCTGCCCCTGACAGACTGTGCCGAAACCTGAGACTGATATCGGACCCTGACCCTGACAGACTGTGCCAGGTCCCTGGACTGATATCGGACCCTGTCCCTGACAGACTGTGCTAAGACCCTGGACTGATATCGGACCATGCCCCTGACAGACTGTGCCAAGTCCCTGGACTGATATCGGACCCTGCCCCTGACAGACTGTGCCAGGTCCCTGGACTGATATCGGACCCTGCCCCTGACAGACTGTGCCAGGTCCCTGGACTGATATCGGACCCTGCCCCTGACAGACTCTGCCAGGTCCCTGGACTGATATCGGACCCTGCCCCTGACAGACTGTGCCAGGTCCCTGGACTGATATCGGACCCTGCCCCTGACAGACTGTGCCAAGACCCTGGACTGATATCGGACTCTGCCCCTGACAGACTGTGCCAAGACCCTGGACTGATATCGGACCCTGCCCCTGACAGACTGTGCCCAGGTCCCTGGACTGATATCGGACCCTGCCCCTGACAGACTGTGCCAAGACCCTGGACTGATATTGGACCCTGCCCCTGACAGACTGTGCCAAGACCCTGGACTGATATCGGACCCTGCCCCTGACAGACTGTGCCAAGACCCTGGACTGATATCGGACCCTGCCCCTGACAGACTGTGCCAAGACCCTGGACTGATATCGGACCCTGCCCCTGACGGACTGTGCCATGTCCCTGGACTGATATCGGACCCTGCCCCTGACAGAATGTGCTAAGACCCTGGACTGATATCAGACCCTGCCCCTGACAGACTGTGTCAAGACCCTGGACTGATATCGGACCCTGCCCCTGACAGACTGTGCAAGGTCCCTGGACTGATATCGGACCCTGCCCCTGACAGACTGTGCCAGGTCCCTGGACTGATATCGGACCCTGCCCCTGACAGACTGTGCCAGGTCCCTGGACTGATATCGGACCCTGCCCCTGACAGACTGTGCTAAGACCCTGGACTGATATCGGACCCTGCCCCTGACAGACTGTGCCAAGAGCCTGGACTGATATCGGACCCTGCCCCTGACAGACTGTGCCAGGTCCCTGGGCTGATATCGGACCCTGCCCCTGACAGACTGTGCCAGGGCCCTGGACTGATATCGGACCCTGCCCCTGACAGACTGTGCCAAGACCATGGACTGATATCGGACACTGTCCCTGACAGACTGTGCTAAGACTCTGGACTGATATCGGACCCTGCCCCTGACAGACTGTGCCAAGACCCTGGACTGATATCGGACCCTGCCCCTGACAGACTGTGCCAAGACCCTGGACTGATATTGGACCCTGCCCCTGACAGACTGTGCCAGGTCCCTGGACTGATATCGGACCCTGCCCCTGACAGACTGTGCCAAGACCCTGGACCGATATCGGACCCTGCCCCTGACAGACTGTGCCAGGTCCCTGGATTGATATCGGACCCTGCCCCTGACAGACTGTGCCAAGACCCTGGACTGATATTGGACCCTGCCCCTGACAGACTGTGCTAAGACCCTGGACTGATATCGGACCCTGCCCCTGACAGACTGTGCCAGGTCCCTGGACTGATATCGGACCCTGCCCCTGACAGACTGTGCCAGGTCCCTGGACTGATATCGGACCCTGCCCCGACAGACTGTGCCAAGACCCTGGACTGATATCGGACCCTGCCCCTGACAGACTGTGCCAAGACCCTGGACTGATATTGGACCCTGCCCCTGACAGACTGTGCCAAGACCCTGGACTGATATCGGACCCTGCCCCTGACAGACTGTGCCAAGACCCGGGAATGATATCGGACCCTGCCCCTGACGGACTGTGCCAGGTCCCTGGACTGATATCGGACCCTGCCCCTGACTGACTGTGCTAAGACCCTGGACTGATATCAGACCCTGCCCCTGACAGACTGTGCCAAGACCCTGGACTGATATCGGACCCTGCCCCTGACAGACTGTGCCAGGTCCCTGGACTGATATCGGACCCTGCCCCTGACAGACTGTGCCAAGACCCTGGACTGATATCGAACCCTGCCCCTGACAGACTGTGCTGAGGCCCTGGACTGATATCGGACCCTGCCCCTGACAGACTGTGCCAAGACCCTGGACTGATATCGGACCCTGCCCCTGACAGACTGTGCCCAGGTCCCTGGACTGATATCGGACCCTGCCCCTGACAGACTGTGCCAAGACCCTGGACTGATATCGGACCCTGCCCCTGACAGACTGTGCCAAGACCCTGGACTGATATCGGACCCTGCCCCTGACAGACTGTGCCAAGACCCTGGACTGATATCGGACCCTGCCCCTGACAGACTGTGCCAGGTCCCTGGACTGATATCGGACCCTGCCCCTGACAGACTGTGCCAAGATTCCTGGACTGATATCGGACCCTGCCCCTGACAGACTGTGCTGAGGCCCTGGACTGATATCGGACCCTGCACCTGACAGACTGTGCCAAGACCCTGGACTGATATCGGACCCTGCCCCTGACAGACTGTGCCAAAACCCTGGACTGATATCGGACCCTGCCCCTGACAGACTGTGCCAGGTCCTTGGACTGATATCGGACCCTGAAACTGACAGATTGTGCCAGGTCCCTGGACTGATATCGGACCCTGCCCCTGACAGAATGTGACAGGTCCCTGGACTGATATCGGACCCTGCCCCTGACAGACTGTGCTAAGACCCTGGACTGATATCGGACCCTGCCCCTGACAGAGTGTGCCAGGTCCCTGGACTGATATCGTACCCTGCCCCTGACAGACTGTGCCAGGTCCCTGGACTGATATCGGACCCTGCCCCTGACAGACTGTGCTAAGACCCTGGACTGATATCGGACCCTGCCCCTGACTGACTGTGCCAAGACTCAGGACTGATATCGGACCCTGCCCCTGACAGACTGTGCTAAGAACCTGGACTGATATCAGACCCTGCCCCTGACAGACTGTGCCAGGTCCCTGGAGTGATATCGGACCCTGCCCCTGACAGACTGTGCTAAGACCCTGGACTGATATCGGACCCTGCCCCTGACAGACTGTGCCAAGACCCTGGACTGATATCGGACCCTGCCCCTGACAGACTGTGCCGAAACCTGAGACTGATATCGGACCCTGACCCTGACAGACTGTGCCAGGTCCCTGGACTGATATCGGACCCTGTCCCTGACAGACTGTGCTAAGACCCTGGACTGATATCGGACCATGCCCCTGACAGACTGTGCCAAGTCCCTGGACTGATATCGGACCCTGCCCCTGACAGACTGTGCCAGGTCCCTGGACTGATATCGGACCCTGCCCCTGACAGACTGTGCCAGGTCCCTGGACTGATATCGGACCCTGCCCCTGACAGACTCTGCCAGGTCCCTGGACTGATATCGGACCCTGCCCCTGACAGACTGTGCCAGGTCCCTGGACTGATATCGGACCCTGCCCCTGACAGACTGTGCCAAGACCCTGGACTGATATCGGACTCTGCCCCTGACAGACTGTGCCAAGACCCTGGACTGATATCGGACCCTGCCCCTGACAGACTGTGCCCAGGTCCCTGGACTGATATCGGACCCTGCCCCTGACAGACTGTGCCAAGACCCTGGACTGATATTGGACCCTGCCCCTGACAGACTGTGCCAAGACCCTGGACTGATATCGGACCCTGCCCCTGACAGACTGTGCCAAGACCCTGGACTGATATCGGACCCTGCCCCTGACAGACTGTGCTAAGACCCTGGACTGATATCGGACCCTGCCCCTGACGGACTGTGCCATGTCCCTGGACTGATATCGGACCCTGCCCCTGACAGAATGTGCTAAGACCCTGGACTGATATCAGACCCTGCCCCTGACAGACTGTGTCAAGACCCTGGACTGATATCGGACCCTGCCCCTGACAGACTGTGCAAGGTCCCTGGACTGATATCGGACCCTGCCCCTGACAGACTGTGCCAGGTCCCTGGACTGATATCGGACCCTGCCCCTGACAGACTGTGCCAGGTCCCTGGACTGATATCGGACCCTGCCCCTGACAGACTGTGCTAAGACCCTGGACTGATATCGGACCCTGCCCCTGACAGACTGTGCCAAGAGCCTGGACTGATATCGGACCCTGCCCCTGACAGACTGTGCCAGGTCCCTGGGCTGATATCGGACCCTGCCCCTGACAGACTGTGCCAGGGCCCTGGACTGATATCGGACCCTGCCCCTGACAGACTGTGCCAGGTCCCTGGACTGATATCGGACCCTGCCCCTGACAGACTGTGCCAGGTCCCTGGACTGATATCGGACCCTGCCCCTGACAGACTGTGCCAGGTCCCTGGACTGATATCGGACCCTGCCCCTGACAGACTGTGCCAGGTCCCTGGACTGATATCGGACCCTGCCCCTGACAGACTGTGCCAAGACCCTGGACTGATATCGGACTCTGCCCCTGACAGACTGTGCCAAGACCCTGGACTGATATCGGACCCTGCCCCTGACAGACTGTGCCCAGGTCCCTGGACTGATATCGGACCCTGCCCCTGACAGACTGTGCCAAGACCCTGGACTGATATTGGACCCTGCCCCTGACAGACTGTGCCAAGACCCTGGACTGATATCGGACCCTGCCCCTGACAGACTGTGCCAAGACCCTGGACTGATATCGGACCCTGCCCCTGACAGACTGTGCTAAGACCCTGGACTGATATCGGACCCTGCCCCTGACGGACTGTGCCATGTCCCTGGACTGATATCGGACCCTGCCCCTGACAGAATGTGCTAAGACCCTGGACTGATATCAGACCCTGCCCCTGACAGACTGTGTCAAGACCCTGGACTGATATCGGACCCTGCCCCTGACAGACTGTGCAAGGTCCCTGGACTGATATCGGACCCTGCCCCTGACAGACTGTGCCAGGTCCCTGGACTGATATCGGACCCTGCCCCTGACAGACTGTGCCAGGTCCCTGGACTGATATCGGACCCTGCCCCTGACAGACTGTGCTAAGACCCTGGACTGATATCGGACCCTGCCCCTGACAGACTGTGCCAAGAGCCTGGACTGATATCGGACCCTGCCCCTGACAGACTGTGCCAGGTCCCTGGGCTGATATCGGACCCTGCCCCTGACAGACTGTGCCAGGGCCCTGGACTGATATCGGACCCTGCCCCTGACAGACTGTGCCAAGACCATGGACTGATATCGGACACTGTCCCTGACAGACTGTGCTAAGACTCTGGACTGATATCGGACCCTGCCCCTGACAGACTGTGCCAAGACCCTGGACTGATATCGGACCCTGCCCCTGACAGACTGTGCCAAGACCCTGGACTGATATTGGACCCTGCCCCTGACAGACTGTGCCAGGTCCCTGGACTGATATCGGACCCTGCCCCTGACAGACTGTGCCAAGACCCTGGACCGATATCGGACCCTGCCCCTGACAGACTGTGCCAGGTCCCTGGATTGATATCGGACCCTGCCCCTGACAGACTGTGCCAAGACCCTGGACTGATATTGGACCCTGCCCCTGACAGACTGTGCCAGGTCCCTGGACTGATATCGGACCCTGCCCCTGACAGACTGTGCCAGGTCCCTGGACTGATATCGGACCCTGCCCCTGACAGACTGTGCCAGGTCCCTGGACTGATATCGGACCCTGCCCCGACAGACTGTGCCAAGACCCTGGACTGATATCGGACCCTGCCCCTGACAGACTGTGCCAAGACCCTGGACTGATATCGGACCCTGCCCCTGACAGACTGTGCCAAGACCCTGGACTGATATCGGACCCTGCCCCTGACAGACTGTGCCAAGACCCGGGAATGATATCGGACCCTGCCCCTGACGGACTGTGCCAGGTCCCTGGACTGATATCGGACCCTGCCCCTGACTGACTGTGCTAAGACCCTGGACTGATATCAGACCCTGCCCCTGACAGACTGTGCCAAGACCCTGGACTGATATCGGACCCTGCCCCTGACAGACTCTGCCAGGTCCCTGGACTGATATCGGAACCTGCCCCTGACAGACTGTGCCAAGACCCTGGACTGATATCGAACCCTGCCCCTGACAGACTGTGCTGAGGCCCTGGACTGATATCGGACCCTGCCCCTGACAGACTGTGCCAAGACCCTGGACTGATATCGGACCCTGCCCCTGACAGACTGTGCCCAGGTCCCTGGACTGATATCGGACCCTGCCCCTGACAGACTGTGCCAAGACCCTGGACTGATATCGGACCCTGCCCCTGACAGACTGTGCCAAGACCCTGGACTGATATCGGACCCTGCCCCTGACAGACTGTGCCAAGACCCTGGACTGATATCGGACCCTGCCCCTGACAGACTGTGCCAGGTCCCTGGACTGATATCGGACCCTGCCCCTGACAGACTGTGCCAAGATTCCTGGACTGATATCGGACCCTGCCCCTGACAGACTGTGCTGAGGCCCTGGACTGATATCGGACCCTGCACCTGACAGACTGTGCCAAGACCCTGGACTGATATCGGACCCTGCCCCTGACAGACTGTGCCAAAACCCTGGACTGATATCAGACCCTGCCCCTGACAGACTGTGCCAGGTCCTTGGACTGATATCGGACCCTGAAACTGACAGATTGTGCCAGGTCCCTGGACTGATATCGGACCCTGCCCCTGACAGAATGTGACAGGTCCCTGGACTGATATCGGACCCTGCCCCTGACAGACTGTGCTAAGACCCTGGACTGATATCGGACCCTGCCCCTGACAGAGTGTGCCAGGTCCCTGGACTGATATCGGACCCTGCCCCTGACAGACTGTGCCAGGTCCCTGGACTGATATCGGACCCTGCCCCTGACAGACTGTGCTAAGACCCTGGACTGATATCGGACCCTGCCCCTGACTGACTGTGCCAAGACTCAGGACTGATATCGGACCCTGCCCCTGACAGACTGTGCTAAGAACCTGGACTGATATCAGACCCTGCCCCTGACAGACTGTCCCAGGTCCCTGGACTGATATCGGACCCTGCCCCTGACAGACTGTGCTAAGACCCTGGACTGATATCGGACCCTGCCCCTGACAGACTGTGCCAAGACCCTGGACTGATATCGGACCCTGCCCCTGACAGACTGTGCCGAAACCTGAGACTGATATCGGACCCTGACCCTGACAGACTGTGCCAGGTCCCTGGACTGATATCGGACCCTGTCCCTGACAGACTGTGCTAAGACCCTGGACTGATATCGGACCATGCCCCTGACAGACTGTGCCAAGTCCCTGGACTGATATCGGACCCTGCCCCTGACAGACTGTGCCAGGTCCCTGGACTGATATCGGACCCTGCCCCTGACAGACTGTGCCAGGTCCCTGGACTGATATCGGACCCTGCCCCTGACAGACTCTGCCAGGTCCCTGGACTGATGTCGGACCCTGCCCCTGACAGACTGTGCCAGGTCCCTGGACTGATATCGGACCCTGCCCCTGACAGACTGTGCCAAGACCCTGGACTGATATCGGACTCTGCCCCTGACAGACTGTGCCAAGACCCTGGACTGATATCGGACCCTGCCCCTGACAGACTGTGCCCAGGTCCCTGGACTGATATCGGACCCTGCCCCTGACAGACTGTGCCAAGACCCTGGACTGATATTGGACCCTGCCCCTGACAGACTGTGCCAAGACCCTGGACTGATATCGGACCCTGCCCCTGACAGACTGTGCCAAGACCCTGGACTGATATCGGACCCTGCCCCTGACAGACTGTGCCAAGACCCTGGACTGATATCGGACCCTGCCCCTGACGGACTGTGCCATGTCCCTGGACTGATATCGGACCCTGCCCCTGACAGAATGTGCTAAGACCCTGGACTGATATCAGACCCTGCCCCTGACAGACTGTGTCAAGACCCTGGACTGATATCGGACCCTGCCCCTGACAGACTGTGCAAGGTCCCTGGACTGATATCGGACCCTGCCCCTGACAGACTGTGCCAGGTCCCTGGACTGATATCGGACCCTGCCCCTGACAGACTGTGCCAGGTTCCTGGACTGATATCGGACCCTGCCCCTGACAGACTGTGCTAAGACCCTGGACTGATATCGGACCCTGCCCCTGACAGACTGTGCCAAGAGCCTGGACTGATATCGGACCCTGCCCCTGACAGACTGTGCCAGGTCCCTGGGCTGATATCGGACCCTGCCCCTGACAGACTGTGCCAGGGCCCTGGACTGATATCGGACCCTGCCCCTGACAGACTGTGCCAAGACCATGGACTGATATCGGACACTGTCCCTGACAGACTGTGCTAAGACTCTGGACTGATATCGGACCCTGCCCCTGACAGACTGTGCCAAGACCCTGGACTGATATCGGACCCTGCCCCTGACAGACTGTGCCAAGACCCTGGACTGATATTGGACCCTGCCCCTGACAGACTGTGCCAGGTCCCTGGACTGATATCGGACCCTGCCCCTGACAGACTGTGCCAAGACCCTGGACCGATATCGGACCCTGCCCCTGACAGACTGTGCCAGGTCCCTGGATTGATATCGGACCCTGCCCCTGACAGACTGTGCCAAGACCCTGGACTGATATTGGACCCTGCCCCTGACAGACTGTGCTAAGACCCTGGACTGATATCGGACCCTGCCCCTGACAGACTGTGCCAGGTCCCTGGACTGATATCGGACCCTGCCCCTGACAGACTGTGCCAGGTCCCTGGACTGATATCGGACCCTGCCCCGACAGACTGTGCCAAAACCCTGGACTGATATCGGACCCTGCCCCTGACAGACTGTGCCAAGACCCTGGACTGATATCGGACCCTGCCCCTGACAGACTGTGCCAAGACCCTGGACTGATATCGGACCCTGCCCCTGACAGACTGTGCCAGGTCCCTGGACTGATATCGGACCCTGCCCCTGACAGACTGTGCCAGGTCCCTGGACTGATATCGGACCCTGCCCCTGACAGACTGTGCCAGGTCCCTGGACCGATATCGGACCCTGCCCCTGACAGACTGTGCCAAGACCCTGGACTGATATCGGACCCTGCCCCTGACAGACTGTGCCCAGATCCCTGGACTGATATCGGACCCTGCCCCTGACAGACTGTGCCAAGACCCTGGACTGATATTGGACCCTGCCCCTGACAGACTGTGCCAAGACCCTGGACTGATATCGGACCCTGGCCCTGACAGACTGTGCCAAAACCCTGTACTGATATCGGACCCTGCCCCTGACAGACTGTGCCAAGACCCTCGACTGATATCGGACCCTGCCCCTGACAGACTGTGCCAAGACCCTGGACTGATATCGGACCCTGCCCCTGACAGACTGTGCTAAGACCCTGGACTGATATCGGACCCTGCCCCTGACAGACTGTGCCAGGTCCCTGGACTGATATCGGACC
Organism: Hemiscyllium ocellatum; assembly: GCF_020745735.1. Lineage (NCBI taxonomy): Eukaryota > Metazoa > Chordata > Chondrichthyes > Orectolobiformes > Hemiscylliidae > Hemiscyllium > Hemiscyllium ocellatum. The sequence continues at coordinate 7,524,173 of NC_083435.1, forward strand.
CTGCCCCTGACAGACTGTGCCAAGACCCTGGACTGATATCGGACCCTGCCCCTGACAGACTGTGCTGAGGCCCTGGACTGATATCGGACCCTGCCCCTGACAGACTGTGCCAAGACCCTGGACTGATATCGGACCCTGCCCCTGACAGACTCTGCCAAAACCCTGGACTGATATCGGACCCTGCCCCTGACAGACTGTGCCACGACCCTGGACTGATATTGGACCCTGCCCCTGACAGACTGTGCCAGGTCCCTGGACTGATATCGGACCCTGCCACTGACAGACTGTGCCAGGTCCATGGACTGATATCGGAACCTGCCCCTGACAGACTGTGCCAGGACCCTGGACTGATATCGGACCCTGCCCGTGACAGACTGTGCCAGGTCCCTGGACTGATACCGGACCCTGCCCCTGACAGACTGTGCTAAGACCCTGGACTGATATCGGACCCTGCCCCTGACAGACTGTGCCAGGTCCCTGGACTGATATCGGACCCTGCCCCTGACAGACTGTGCCAGGACCCTGGACTGATATCGGACCCTGCCCCTGACAGACTGTGCCATGTCCCTGGACTGATATCGGACCCTGCCCCTGACAGACTGTGCCAGGTCCCTGGACTGATATCGGACCCTGCCCCTGACAGACTGTGCCAAGATCCTGGACCGATATCGGACCCTGCCCCTGACAGACTGTGCCAGGTCCCTGGATTGATATCGGACCCTGCCCCTGACAGACTGTGCCAAGACCCTGGACTGATATTGGACCCTGCCCCTGACAGACTGTGCTAAGACCCTGGACTGATATCGGACCCTGCCCCTGACAGACTGTGCCAGGTCCCTGGACTGATATCGGACCCTGCCCCTGACAGACTGTGCCAGGTCCCTGGACTGATATCGGACCCTGCCCCTGACAGACTGTGCCAAGACCCTGGACTGATATCGGACCCTGCCCCTGACAGACGGTGCCAAGACCCTGGACTGATATCGGACCCTGCCCCTGACAGACTGTGCCAGGTCCCTGGACTGATATCGGACCCTGCCCCTGACAGACTGTGCCAGGTCCCTGGACTGATATCGGACCCTGCCCCTGACAGACTGTGCCAGGTCCCTGGACCGATATCGGACCCTGCCCCTGACAGACTGTGCCAAGACCCTGGACTGATATCGGACCCTGCCCCTGACAGACTGTGCCCAGATCCCTGGACTGATATCGGACCCTGCCCCGACAGACTGTGCCAGGTCCCTGGACTGATATCGGACCCTGCCCCTGACAGACTGTGCCAGGTCCCTGGACTGATATCGGACCCTGCCCCTGACAGACTGTGCCAGGTCCCTGGACTGATATCGGACCCTGCCCCTGACAGACTGTGCCAGGTCCCTGGACTGATATCGGACCCTGCCCCTGACAGACCGTGCCAGGGCCCTGGACTGATATCAGACCCTGCACCAGACAGACTGTGCCAGGTCCCTGGACTGATATCGGACCCTGCCCCTGACAGACTGTGCCAGGTCCCTCGACTGATATCAGACCCTGCCCCTGACAGACTGTGCCAGGTCCCTGGACTGATATCGGACCCTGCCCCTGACAGACTGTGCCAAGACCCTGGACTGATATCGGACCCTGCCCCTGACAGACTGTGCCAGGTCCCTGGACTGATATTGGACCCTGCCCCTGACAGACTGTGCTAAGACCCTGGACTGGTATCAGACCCTTCCCCTGACAGGCTGTGCCAAGACACTGGACTGATATCGGACCCTGCCCCTGACAGACTGTGCCAGGTCCCTGGAGTGATATCGGACCCTGCCCCTGACATACTGTGCCAAGTCCCTGAACTGATATCGGACCCTGCCCCTGACAGACTTTGCTGAGGCCCTGGACTGATATTGGACCCTGCCCCTGACAGACTGTGCCAAGACCCTGGACTGATATCGGACCCTGCCCCTGACAGACTGTGCCAAAACCCTGGACTGATATCGGACCCTGCCCCTGACAGACTGTGCCACGACCCTGGACTGATATTGGACCCTGCCCCTGGCAGCCTGTGCCAGGTCCCTGGACTGATATCGGACCCTGCCCCTGACAGACTGTGCCAGGTCCATGGACTGATATCGGACCCTGCCCCTGACAGACTGTGCCAGGTACCTGGACTGATATCGGACCCTGCCCCTGACAGACTGTGCCAGGTCCCTGGACTGAATTCGGACCCTGACCCTGACAGACTGTGCTAAGACTCTGGACTGATATCGGACCCTGCCCCTAACAGACTGTGCCAGGTCCCTGGACTGATATCGGAACCTGCCCCTGACAGACTGTGCCAGGTCCCTGGACTGATATCGGACCCTGCCCCAGACAGACTGTGCCAGGTCCCTGGACTAATATCGGACCCTGCCCCTGACAGACTGTGCCAGGTCCCTGGACTGATATCGGACCCTGCCCCTGACAGACTGTGCTAAGACCCTGGACTGATATCAGACCCTGCCCCTGACAGACTGTGCCAAGACCCTGGACTGATATCGGACCCTGCCCCTGACAGACTGTGCCAGGTCCGTGGACTGATATCGGACCCTGCCCCTGACAGACTGTGCCAGGTCCCTGGACGGATATCGGACCCTGCCCCTGACAGACTGTGCCAGGTCCCTGGGCTGATATCGGACCCTGCCCCTGACAGACTGTGCCAGGTCCCTGGACTGATATCGGACCCTGCCCCTGACAGACTGTGCCAAGACCCTGGACTGATATCGGACACTGTCCCTGACAGACTGTGCAAAGACTCTGGACTGATATCGGACCCTGCCCCTGACAGACTGTGCCAAGACCCTGGACTGATATCGGACCCTGCCCCTGACAGACTGTGCCAAGACCCTGGACTGATATCGGACCCTGCCCCTGACAGACTGTGCCAGGTCCCTGGACTGATATCGGACCCTGCCCCTGACAGACTGTGCCATGTCCCTGGACTGATATCGGACCCTGCCCCTGACAGACTGTGCCAGGTCCCTGGACTGATATCGGACCCTGCCCCTGACAGACTGTGCCAAGACCCTGGACCGATATCGGACCCTGCCCCTGACAGACTGTGCCAGGTCCCTGGATTGATATCGGACCCTGCCCCTGACAGACTGTGCCAAGACCCTGGACTGATATTGGACCCTGCCCCTGACAGACTGTGCTAAGACCCTGGACAGATATCGGACCCTGCCCCTGACAGACTGTGCCAGGTCCCTGGACTGATATCGGACCATGCCCCTGACAGACTGTGCCAGGTCCCTGTACTGATATCGGACCCTGCCCCTGACAGACTGTGCCAAGACCCTGGACTGATATCGGACCCTGCCCCTGACAGACTGTGCCAAGACCCTGGACTGATATCGGACCCTGCCCCTGACAGACTGTGCCAGGTCCCTGGACTGATATCGGACCCTGCCCCTGACAGACTGTGCCAGGTCCCTGGACTGATATCGGACCCTGCCCCTGACAGACTGTGCCAGGTCCCTGGACTGATATCGGACCCTGCCCCTGACAGACTGTGCCAGGTCCCTGGACCGATATCGGACCCTGCCCCTGACAGACTGTGCCAAGACCGTGGACTGATATCGGACCCTGCCCCTGACAGACTGTGCCCAGATCCCTGGACTGATATCGGACCCTGCCCCTGACAGACTGTGCCAGGACCCTGGACCGATATTGGACCCTGCCCCTGACAGACTGTGCCAAGACCCTGGACTGATATCGGACCCTGCCCCTGACAGACTGTGCCAAAACCATGGACTGATATCGGACCCTGCCCCTGACAGACTGTGCCAAGACCCTGGACTGATATCGGACCCTGCCCCTGACAGACTGTGCTAAGACCCTGGACTGATATCAGACCCTGCCCCTGACAGACTGTGCCAGGTCCCTGGACTGATATCGGACCCTGCCCCTGACAGACTGTGCCAAGACCCTGGACTGATATCGGACCCTGCCCCTGACAGACTGTGCCAAAACCCTGGACTGATATCGGACCCTGCCCCTGACAGACTGTGCTAAGACCCTGGACTGATATCGGACCCTGCCCCTGACAGACTGTGCCAAAACCCTGGACTGATATCGGACCCTGCCCCTGACAGACTGTGCCACGACCCTGGACTGATATTGGACTCTGCCCCTGACAGCCTGTGCCAGGTCCCTGGACTGATATCGGACCCTGCCACTGACAGACTGTGCCAGGTCCATGGACTGATATCGGACCCTGCCCCTGACAGACTGTGCCAGGTCCCTGGACTGATATCGGACCCTGCCCCTGACAGACTGTGCCAGGTCCCTGGACTGATACCGGACCCCGCCCCTGACAGACTGTGACAAGGCCCCGGACTGATATCGGACCCTGCCCCTGACAGACTGTGCCAGGTCCCTGGACTGATATCGGACCCTGCCCCTGACAGTCTGTGCCAAGACCCTGGACTGATATCGGACGCTGCCCCTGACAGACTGTGCCAAGACCCTGGACTGATATCGGACCCTGCCCCTGACAGACTGTGCTAAGACCCTGGATTGATATCGGACCCTGCCCCTGACAGACTGTGCCCAGGTCCCTGGACTGATATCGGACCCTGCCCCTGACAGACTGTGCCAGGTCCCTGGACTGATATCGGACCCTGCCCCTGACAGACTGTGCCAGGTCCCTGTACTGATATCAGACCCTGCCCCTGACAGAGTGTGCCAGGTCCCTGGACTGATATCGGACCCTGCCCCTGACAGACTGTGCCAGGTCCCTGGACTGATATCGGACCCTGCCCCTGACAGACTGTGCCAAGAACCTGGACTGATATTGGAAACTGCCCCTGACAGACTGTGCCATGACCCTGGACTGATAATGTACCCTGCCCCTGACAGACTGTGCCAAGACCCTGGACTGATATTGGACCCTGCCCCTGACAGACTGTGCCAGGTCCCTGGACTGATATCGGACCCTGCCCCTGACAGACTGTGCCAGGTCCCTGGACTGATATCGGACCCTGCCCCTGACAGACTGTGACAAGGCCCAGGACTGATATCGGACCCTGCCCCTGACAGACTGTGCCAGGTCCCTGGACTGATATCGGACCCTGCCCCTGACAGACTGTTCTAAGACTCTGGTCTGATATCGGACCCTGCCCCTGACAGACTGTGCCAAGACCCTGGAATGATATCGGACCCTGCCCCTGACAGACTGTGCCATGTCCCTGGACTGATATCGGACCCTGCCCCTGACAGACTGTGCCAGGTCCCTGGACTGATATCGGACCCTGCCCCTGACAGACTCTGCCAGGTCCCTGGACTGATATCGGACCCTGCCCCTGACAGACTGTGCCAGGACCCTGGACTGATATTGGACCCTGCACCTGACAGACTGTGCCAAGACCCTGGACTGATATCGGACCCTGCCCCTGACAGACTGTGCCAAAAATCTGGACTGATATCGGACCCTGCCCCTGACAGACTGTGCCAAGAGCCTCGACTGATATCGGACCCTGCCCCTGACAGACTGTGCCAAGACCCTGGACTGATATCGGACCCTGCCCCTGACAGACTGTGCTAAGACCCTGGACTGATATCAGACCCTGCCCCTGACAGACTGTGCCAGGTCCCTGGACTGATATCGGACCCTGCCCCTGACAGACTGTGCCAAGACCCTGGACTAATATCGGACCCTGCCCCTGACAGACTGTGCCAAAACCCTGGACTGATATCGGACCCTGCCCCTGACAGACTGTGCTAAGACCCTGGACTGATATCGGACCCTGCCCCTGACAGACTGTGCCAAAACCCTGGACTGATATCGGACCCTGCCCCTGACAGACTGTGCCACGACCCTGGACTGATATTGGACTCTGCCCCTGACAGCCTGTGCCAGGTCCCTGGACTGATATCGGACCCTGCCACTGACAGACTGTGCCAGGTCCATGGACTGATATCGGACCCTGCCCCTGACAGACTGTGCCAGGTCCCTGGACTGATATCGGACCCTGCCCCTGACAGACTGTGCCAGGTCCCTGGACTGATACCGGACCCTGCCCCTGACAGACTGTGACAAGGCCCTGAACTGATATCGGACCCTGCCCCTGACAGACTGTGCCAGGTCCCTGGACTGATATCGGACCCTGCCCCTGACAGTCTGTGCCAAGACCCTGGACTGATATCGGACGCTGCCCCTGACAGACTGTGCCAAGACCCTGGACTGATATCGGACCCTGCCCCTGACAGACTGTGCTAAGACCCTGGATTGATATCGGACCCTGCCCCTGACAGACTGTGCCCAGGTCCCTGGACTGATATCGGACCCTGCCCCTGACAGACTGCGCCAGGTCCCTGGACTGATATCGGACCCTGCCCCTGACAGACTGTGCCAGGTCCCTGTACTGATATCAGACCCTGACCCTGACAGAGTGTGCCAGGTCCCTGGACTGATATCGGACCCTGCCCCTGACAGACTGTGCCATGTCCCTGGACTGATATCGGTCCCTGCCCCTGACAGACTGTGCCAAGACCCTGGACTGATATTGGAAACTGCCCCTGACAGACTGTGCCATGACCCTGGACTGATATTGGACCCTGCCCCTGACAGACTGTGCCAAGACCCTGGACTGATATTGGACCCTGCCCCTGACAGACTGTGCCAGGTCCCTGGACTGATATCGGACCCTGCCCCTGACAGAATGTACCAGGTCCCAGGACTGATATCGGACCCTGCCCCTGACAGACTGTGCCAAGTCCCTGGACTGATATCGGACCCTGCCCCTGACAGACTGTGACAAGGCCCTGGACTGATATCGGACCCTGCCCCTGACAGACTGTGCCAGGTCCCTGGACTGATATCGGACCCTGCCCCTGACAGTCTGTGCCAAGACCCTGGACTGATATCGGACCCTGCCCCTGACAGACTGTGCTAAGACTCTGGACTGATATCGGACCCTGCCCCTGACAGACTGTGCCATGTCCCTGGACTGATATCGGACCCTGCCCCTGACAGACTGTGCCAGGTCCGTGGAGTGATATCGGACCCTGCCCCTGACAGACTGTGCCATGTCCCTGGACTGATATCGGGCCATGTCCCTGGACTGATATCGGACCCTGCCCCTGACAGACTGTGCCAAGACCCAGGACTGATATCGGACCCTGCCCCAGACAGACTGTGCCAAGACCCTGGACTGATATCGGACCCTGACCCTGACAGACTGTGCCAAAACCCTAGACTGATATCGGACCCTGCCCCTGACAGAATGTGCCAAGACCCTGGACTGATATCAGACCCTGCCCCTGACAGACTGTGCTAAGACCCTGGACTGATATCAGACCCTGCCCCTGACAGACTGTGCCAGGTCCCTGGACTGATATCGGACCCTGCCCCTGACAGACTGTGCCAAGACCCTGGACTGATATCGGACCCTGCCCCTGACAGACTGTGCTGAGGCCCTGGACTGATATCGGACCCTGCCCCTGACAGACTGTGCCAAGACCCTGGACTGATATCGGACCCTTCCCCTGACAGACTGTGCCAAAACCATGGACTGATATCGGACCCTGCCCCTGACAGCCTGTGCCAGGTCCCTGGACTGATATCGGACCCTGCCCCTGACAGATTGTGCCAGGTCCATGGACTGATATCGGACCCTGCCCCTGACAGACTGTGCCAGGTCCCTGGACTGATATCGGACCCTGCCCCTGACAGACTGTGCCAGGTCCCTGGACTGATACCGGACCCTGCCCCTGACAGACTGTGACAAGGCCCTGGAATGATATCGGATCCTGCCCCTGACAGACTGTGCCAGGTCCCTGGACTGATATCGGACACTGCCCCTGACAGACTGTGCTAAGACTCTGGACTGATATCGGACCCTGCCCCTAACAGACTGTGCCAGGTCCCTGGACTGATATCGGACCCTGCCCCTGACAGACTGTGCCAGGTCCCTGGACTGATATCGGACCCCGCCCCTGAGAGACTGTGCCAGGGCCCTGGACTGATATCGGACCCTGCCCCTGACAGACTGTGCCAAGACCCTGGACTGATATCGGACCCTGCCCCTGACAGACTGTGCTAAGACCCTGGATTGATATCGGACCCTGCCCCTGACAGACTGTGCCCAGGTCCCTGGACTGATATCGGACCCTGCCCCTGACAGACTGTGCCAGGTCCCTGGACTGATATCGGACCCTGCCCCTGACAGACTGTGCCAAGACCCTGGACTGATATCGGACCCTGCCCCTGACAGACTGTGCTAAGACCCTGGACTGATATCAGACCCTGCCCCTGACAGACTGTGCCAAGACCCTGGACTGATATCGGACCCTTCCCCTGACGGACTGTGCCAGGTCCCTGGACTGATATCGGACCCTGCCCCTGACAGACTGTGCTAAGACCCTGGACTGATATCAGACCCTGCCCCTGACAGACTGTGCCAAGACCCTGGACTGATATCGGACCCTGCCCCTGACAGACTGTGCCAGGTCCCTGGACTGATATCGGACCCTGCCCCTGACAGACTGTGCCAAGACCCTGGACTGATATCGGACCCTGCCCCTGACAGACTGTGCTGAGGCCCTGGACTGATATCGGACCCTGCCCCTGACAGACTGTGCCAAGACCCTGGACTGATATCGGACCCTGCCCCTGACAGACTGTGCCCAGGTCCCTGGACTGATATCGGACCCTGCCCCTGACAGACTGTGCCAAGACCCTGGACTGATATCGGACCCTGCCCCTGACAGACTGTGCCAAGACCCTGGACTGATATCGGACCCTGCCCCTGAGAGACAGTGCCAAGACCCTGGACTGATATCGGACCCTGCCCCTGACAGACTGTGCCAAGACCCTGGACTGATATCGGACCCTGCCCCTGACAGACTGTGCCAGGTCCCTGGACTGATATCGGACCCTGCCCCTGACAGACTGTGCTAAGACCCTGGACTGATATCAGACCCTGCCCCTGACAGACTGTGCCAGGTCCCTGGAGTGATATCGGACCCTGCCCCTGACAGACTGTGCCAAGACCCTGGACTGATATCGGACCCTGCCCCTGACAGCCTGTGCCAGGTCCCTGGACTGATATCGGACCCTGCCCCTGACAGACTGTGCCAAGACACTGGACTGATATCGGACACTGCCCCTGACAGACTGTGCTGAGGCCCTGGACTGATATCGGACCCTGCCCCTGACAGACTGTGCCAAGACCCTGGACAGATATCGGACCCTGCCCCTGACAGACTGTGCCAGGTCCCTGGACTGATATCGGACCCTGCCCCTGACAGACTGTGGCAGGTCCTTGGACTGATATCGGACCCTGCCCCTGACAGACTGTGCCAGGTCCCTGGACAGATATCGGACCCTGCCCCTGACAGAATGTGCCAGGTCCCTGGACTGATATCGGACCCTGCCCCAGACAGACTGTGCTAAGACCCTGGACTGATATCGGACCCTGCCCCTGACAGACTGTGCCAGGTCCCTGGACTGATATCGGACCCTGCCCCTGACAGACTGTGCCAAGACCCTGCACTAATATCGGACCCTGCCCCTGACAGACTGTGCCAAGTCCCTGGACTGATATCGGACCCTGCCCCTGACAGACTGTGCTAAGACCCAGGACTGATATCGGACCCTGCCCCTGACAGACTGTGCCAAGTCCCTGGACTGATATCGGTCCCTGCCCCTGACAGACTGTGCCAGGTCCCTGGACTGATATCGGACCTTGCCACGACAGACTGTGCCAGGTCCCTGGACTGATATCGGACCCTGCCCCTGACAGACTGTGCCAGGTCCCTGGACTGATATCGGACCCTGCCCCTGACAGACTGTGCCAGGGCCCTGGACTGATATCGGATCCTGCCCCTGACAGACTGTGCTAAGACCCAGGACTGATATCGGACCCTGCCCCTGACAGACTGTGCCCAGGTCCCTGGACTGATATCAGACCCTGCCCCTGACAGACCGTGCCAGGGCCCTGGACTGATATCAGACCCTGCCCCTGACAGACTGTGCCAGGTCCCTGGACTGATATCGGACCTTGCCCCTGACAGACTGTGCCAGGTCCCTGGACTGATATCAGAACCTGCCCCTGACAGACTGTGCCAGGTCCCTGGACTGATATCGGACCCTGCCCCTGACAGACTGTGCCAACCCCCTGGACTGATATCGGACCCTGCCCCTGACAGACTGTGCTAAGACCATGGACTGATATCAGACCCTGCCCCTGACAGGCTGTGCCAAGACCCTGGACTGATATCGGACCCTGCCCCTGACAGACTGTGCCAGGTCCCTGGAGTGATATCGGACCCTGCCCCTGACAGACTGTGCCAAGTCCCTGAACTGATATCGGACCCTGCCCCTGACAGACTGTGCTGAGGCCCTGGACTGATATCGGACCCTGCCCCTGACAGACTGTGCCAAGACCCTGGACTGATATCGGACCCTGCCCCTGACAGACTGTGCCAAAACCCTGGACTGATATCGGACCCTGCCCCTGACAGACTGTGCCACGACCCTGGACTGATATTGGGCCCTGCCCCTGGCAGCCTGTGCCAGGTCCCTGGACTGATATCGGACCCTGCCCCTGACAGACTGTGCCAGGTCCATGGACTGATATCGGACCCTGCCCCTGACAGACTGTGCCAGGTCCCTGGACTGATATCGGACCCTGCCCCTGACAGACTGTGCCAGGTCCCTGGACTGAATTCGGACCCTGACCCTGACAGACTGTGCTAAGACTCTGGACTGATATCGGACCCTGCCCCTGACAGACTGTGCCAAGACCCTGGACTGATATCGGACCCTGCCCCTGACAGACTGTGCCAGGTCCCTGGACTGATATCGGACCCTGCCCCTGACAGACTGTGCCAGGTCCTTGGACGGATATCGGACCCTGCCCCTGACAGACTGTGCCAGGTCCCTGGGCTGATATCGGACCCTGCCCCTGACAGACTGTGCCAGGGCCCTGGACTGATATCGGACCCTGCCCCTGACAGACTGTGCCAGGGCCCTGGACTGATATCGGACCCTGCCCCTGACAGACTGCGCCAAGACCATGGACTGATATCGGACACTGTCCCTGACAGACTGTGCTAAGACTCTGGACTGATATCGGAACCTGCCCCTGACAGACTGTGCCAGGTCCCTGGACTGATATCGGACCCTGCCCCTGACAGACTGTGCCAGGTCCCTGCACTGATATCGGACCCTGCCCCTGACAGACTGTGCTAAGACCCTGGACTGATATCGGACCCTGCCCCTGACAGACTGTGCCAAGACCCTGGACTGATATCGGACCCTGCCCCTGACAGACTGTGCCAGGTCCCTGGACTGATATCGGACCCTGCCCCTGACAGACTGTGCCAGGTCCTTGGACGGATATCGGACCCTGCCCCTGACAGACTGTGCCAGGTCCCTGGGCTGATATCGGACCCTGCCCCTGACAGACTGTGCCAGGGCCCTGGACTGATATCGGACCCTGCCCCTGACAGACTGCGCCAAGACCATGGACTGATATCGGACACTGTCCCTGACAGACTGTGCTAAGACTCTGGACTGATATCGGACCCTGCCCCTGACAGACTGTGCCAAGACCCTGGACTGATATCGGACCCTGCCCCTGACAGACTGTGCCAAGACCCTGGACTGATATCGGACCCTGCCCCTGACAGACTGTGCCAGGTCCCTGGACTGATATCGGACCCTGCCCCTGACAGACTGTGCCAGGTCCCTGGACGGATATCGGACCCTGCCCCTGACAGACTGTGCCAAGACCCTGGACCGATATCGGACCCTGCCCCTGACAGACTGTGCCAGGTCCCTGGATTGATATCGGACCCTGCCCCTGACAGACTGTGCCAAGACCCTGTACTGATATCGGACCCTGCCCCTGACAGACTGTGCTAAGACTCTGGACTGATATCGGACCCTGCCCCTGACAGACTGTGCCAGGTCCCTGGACTGATATCGGACCCTGCCCCTGACAGACTGTGCCAGGTCCCTGTACTGATATCGGACCCTGCCCCTGACAGACTGTGCCAAGACCCTGAACTGATATCGGACCCTGCCCCTGACAGACTGTGCCAAGACCCTGGACTGATATCGGACCCTGCCCCTGACAGACTGTGCCAGGTCCCTGGACTGATATCGGACCCTGCCCCTGACAGACTGTGCCAGGTCCCTGGACTGATATCGGACCCTGCCCCTGACATACTGTGCCAGGTCCCTGGACCGATATCGGACCCTGCACCTGACAGACTGTGCCAAGACCCTGGACTGATATCGGACCCTGCCCCTGACAGACTGTGCCCAGATCCCTGGACTGATATCGGACCCTGCCCCTGACAGTCTGTGCCAAGACCCTGGACTGATATTGGACCCTGCCCCTGACAGACTGTGCCAAGACCCTGGACTGATATCGGACCCTGCCCCTGACAGACTGTGCCAAAACCCTGGACGGATATCGGACCCTGCCCCTGACGGACTGTGCCAAGACCCTGGACTGATATCGGACCCTGCCCCTGACAGACTGTGCCAAGACCCTGGACTGATATCGGACCCTGCCCCTGACAGACTGTGCCACGACCCTGGACTGATATCAGACCCTGCCCCTGACAGACTGTGCCATGTCCCTGGACTGATATCGGACCCTGCCCCTGACAGACTGTGCCAGGTCCCTGGAGTGATATCGGACCCTGCCCCTGACAGACTGTGCCAAGTCCCTGAACTGATATCGGACCCTGCCCCTGACAGACTGTGCTGAGGCCCTGGACTGATATCGGACCCTGCCCCTGACAGACTGTGCCAAAACCCTGGACTGATATCGGACCCTGCCCCTGACAGACTGTGCCACGAACCTGGACTGATATTGGACCCTGCCCCTGACAGCCTGTGCCAGGTCCCTGGACTGATATCGGACCCTGCCACTGACAGACTGTGCCAGGTCCATGGACTGATATCGGACCCTGCCCCTGACAGACTGTGCCAGGTCCCTGGACTGATATCAGACCCTGCCCCTGACAGACTGTGCCAGGTCCCTGGACTGATATCGGACCCTGCCCCTGACAGACTGTGACAAGGCCCTGGACTGATATCGGACCCTGCCCCTGACAGACTGTGCCAGGTCCCTGGACTGATATCGGACCCTGCCCCTGACAGTCTGTGCCAAGACCCTGGACTGATATCGGACGCTGCCCCTGACAGACTGTGCCAAGACCCTGGACTGATATCGGACCCTGCCCCTGAGAGACTGTGCAAAGACCCTGGATTGATATCGGACCCTGCCCCTGACAGACTGTGCCCAGGTCCCTGGACTGATATCGGACCCTGCCCCTGACAGACTGTGCCAGGTCCCTGGACTGATATCGGACCCTGCCCCTGACAGACTGTACCAGGTCCCTGTACTGATATCAGACCCTGCCCCTGACAGAGTGTGCCAGGTCCCTGGACTGATATCGGACCCTGCCCCTGACAGACTGTACCAGGTCCCTGGACTGATATCGGACCCTGCCCCTGACAGACTGTGCCAAGAACCTGTACTGATATTGGAAACTGCCCCTGACAGACTGTGCCATGACCCTGGACTGATATTGGACCCTGCCCCTGACAGACTGTGCCAAGACCCTGGACTGATATTGGACCCTGCCCCTGACAGACTGTGCCAGGTCCCTGGACTGATATCGGACCCTGCCCCTGACAGACTGTGCCACGTCCCTGGACTGATATCGGACCCTGCCCCTGACAGACTGTGCCAGGTCCCTGGACTGATACCGGACCCTGCCCCTGACACACTGTGACAAGGCGCTGGACTGATATCGGACCCTGCCCCTGACAGACTGTGCCAGGTCCCTGGACTGATATCGGACCCTGCCCCTGACAGTCTGTGCCAAGACCCTGGACTGATATCGGACGCTGCCCCTGACAGACTGTGCCAGGACCCTGGACTGATATCGGACCCTGCCCCTGACAGACTGTGCTAACACCCTGGATTGATATCGGACCCTGCCCCTGACAGACTGTGCCCAGGTACCTGGACTGATATCGGACCCTGCCCCTGACAGACTGTGCCAGGTCCCTGGACTGATATCGGACCCTGGCCCTGACAGACTGTGCCAGGTCCCTGTACTGATATCAGACCCTGCCCCTGACAGACTGTGCCAAGACCCTGGACTGATATTGGACCCTGCCCCTGACAGACTGTGCCAGGTCCCTGGACTGATATCGGACCCTGCCCCTGACAGACTGTGCCAGGTCCCTGGACTGATATCGGACCCTGCCCCTGACAGAATGTGCCAAGACACTGGACTGATATCGGACCGTGCCCCTGACAGACTGTGCCAAGACCCTGGACTGATATCGGACCCTGCCCCTGACAGACTGTGCTAAGACTCTGGACTGATATCGGACCCTGCCCCTGACAGACTGTGCCAAGACCCTGGACTGATATCGGACCCTGCCCCTGACAGAATGTGCCATGTCCCTGGACTGATATCGGACCCTGCCCCTGACAGACTGTGCTAGGTCACTGGAGTGATATCGGACCCTGCCCCTGACAGACTGTGCCATGTCCCTGGACTGATATCGGGCCATGTCCCTGACAGACTGTGCCAAAACCCTGGACTGATATTGGACCCTGCCCCTGACAGACTGTGCCAAGTCCCTGGACTGATATCGGACCCTGCCCCTGACAGACTGTGCCAAAACCCTGGACTGATATCGGACCCTGCCCCTGACAGACTGTGCCAAGACCCTCGACTGATATCGGACCCTACCCCTGACAGACTGTGCCAAGACCCTGGACTGATATCGGACCCTGCCCCTGACAGACTGTGCTAAGACCCTGGACTGATATCAGACCCTGCCCCTGACAGACTGTGCCAGGTCCCTGGACTGATATCGGACCCTGCCCCTGACAGACTGTGCCAAGACCCTGGACTGATATCGGACCCTGCCCCTGACAGACTGTGCTGAGGCCTTGGACTGATATCGGACCCTGCCCCTGACAGACTGTGCCTAGACCCTGGACTGATATCGGACCCTTCCCCTGACAGACTGTGCCAAAACCATGGACTGATATCGGACCCTGCCCCTGACAGACTGTGCCACGACCCTGGACTGATATTGGACCCTGCCCCTGATAGCCTGTGCCAGGTCCCTGGACTGATATCGGACCCTGCCACTGACAGACTGTGCCAGGTCCATGGACTGATATCGGACCCTGCCCCTGACAGACTGTGCCAGGTCCCTGGACTGATATCGGACCCTGCCCCTGACAGACTGTGCCAGGTCCCTGGACTGATACCGGACCCTGCCCCTGACAGACTGCGACAAGGCCCTGGACTGATATCGGACCCTGCCCCTGACAGACTGTGCCAGGTCCCTGGACTGATATCGGACCCTGCCCCTGACAGACTGTGCTAAGACTCTGGACTGATATCGGACCCTGCCCCTAACAGACTGTGCCAGGTCCCTGTACTGATATCGGACCCTGCCCCTGACAGACTGTGCCAGGTGCCTAGACTGATATCGGACCCTGCCCCTGAGAGACTGTGCCAGGTCCCTGGACTGATATCGGACCCTGCCCCTGACAGACTCTGCTAAGACCCTGGACTGATATCGGACCCTGCCCCTGACAGACTGTGCCAGGTCCCTGAACTGATATCGGACCCTGCCCCTGACAGACTGTGCCAGGTCCCTGTACTGATATCAGACCCTGCCCCTGACAGAGTCTGCCAGGTCCCAGGACTGATATCGGACCCTGCCCCTGACAGACTGGGCCAGGTCCCTGGACTGATATCGGACCCTGCCCCTGACAGACTGTGCCAAGACCCTGGACTGATATTGGAAACTGCCCCTGACAGACTGTGCCATGACTCTGGACTGATATTGGACCCTGCCCCTGACAGACTGTGCCAAGACCCTGGACTGATATTGGACCCTGCCCCTGACAGACTGTGCCAGGTCCCTGGACTGATATTGGACCCTGCCCCTGACAGACTGTGCCAGGTCCCTGGAATGATATCGGACCCTGCCCCTGACAGAATGTGCCAAGACACTGGACTGATATCGGACCCTGCCCCTGACAGACTGTGCCAAGACCCTGGAATGATATCGGACCCTGCCCCTGACAGACTGTGCTAAGACTCTGGACTGATATCGGACCCTGCCCCTGACAGACTGTGCCAAGACCCTGGACTGATATCGGACCCTGCCCCTGACAGACTGTGCCATGTCCATGGACTGATATCGGACCCTGCCCCTGACAGACTGTGCCAGGTCCCTGGACTGATATCGGACCCTGCCCCTGACAGACTGTGCCAAGACCCTGGACTGATATTGGACCCTGCCCCTGACAGACTGTGCCCAGGTCCCTGGACTGATATCGGACCCTGCCCCTGACAGACTGTGCCAAGACCCTGGACTGATATCGGACCCTGCCCCTGACAGACTGTGCCAGGTCCCTGGACTGATATCGGACCCTGCCCCTGACAGACTGTGCCAGGTCCCTGGACTGATATCGGACCCTGCCCCTGACAAACTGTGCCAAGACCCTGGACTGATATCGGACCCTGCCCCTGACAGACTGTGCCAGGTCCCTGGACTGATATCGGACCCTGCCCCTGACAGACTGTGCCAGAACCCTGGACTGATATCGGACCCTGCCCCGACAGACTGTGCCAAGACCCTGGACTGATATCGGACCCTGCCCCTGACAGACTGTGCCCAGGTCCCTGGACTGATATCGGACCCTGCCCCTGACGGACTGTGCCAGGTCCCTGGACTGATATCAGACCCTGCCCCTGACAAACTGTGCCAGGTCCCTGGACTGTTATCGGACCCTGCCCCTGACAGACTGTGCCAGGTCCCTGGAGTGATATCGGACCCTGCCCCTGACAGACTGTGCCAAGACCCTGGACTGATATCGGACCCTGCCCCTGACAGACAGCGCCAAGACCCTGGACTGATATCGGACCCTGCCCCTGACAGACTGTGCCAAGACCCTGGACTGATATCGGACCCTGCCCCTGACAGACTGTGCCAGGTCCCTGGACTGATATCGGACCCTGCCCCTGACAGACTGTGCCAGGTCCCTGGACTGATATCGGACCCTGCCCCTGACAGACTGTGCCAAGACCCTGGACTGATATCGGACCCTGCCCCTGACAGACTGTGCCCAGGTCCCTGGACTGATATCGGACCCTGCCCCTGACAGACTGTGCCAAGACCCTGGACTGATATCGGACCCTGCCCCTGACAGACTGTGCCATGTCCATGGACTGATATCGGACCCTGCCCCTGACAGACTGTGCCAGGTCCCTGGACTGATATCGGACCCTGCCCCTGACAGACTGTGCCAAGACCCTGGACCAATATCAGACCCTGCCCCTGACAGACTGTGCCAAGACCCTGGACTGATATTGGACCCTGCCCCTGACAGACTGTGCCCAGGTCCCTGGACTGATATCGGACCCTGCCCCTGACAGACTGTGCCAAGACCCTGGACTGATATCGGACCCTGCCCCTGACAGACTGTGCCAGGTCCCTGGACTGATATCGGACCCTGCCCCTGACAGACTGTGCCAGGTCCCTGGACTGATATCGGACCCTGCCCCTGACAAACTGTGCCAAGACCCTGGACTGATATCGGACACTGCCCCTGACAGACTGTGCCAGGTCCCTGGACTGATATCGGACCCTGCCCCTGACAGACTGTGCCAGAACCCTGGACTGATATCGGACCCTGCCCCGACAGACTGTGCCAAGACCCTGGACTGATATCGGACCCTGCCCCTGACAGACTGTGCCAAGACCCTGGACTCATATCGGACCCTGCCCCTGACAGACTGTGCCAGGTCCCTGGACTGATATCGGACCCTGCCCCTGACAGACTGTGCCAGGTCCCTGGACTGATATCGGACCCTGCCCCTGACAGACTGTGCCCAGGTCCCTGGACTGATATCGGACCCTGCCCCTGACAGACTGTGCCAGGTCCCTGGACTGATATCAG
Organism: Hemiscyllium ocellatum; assembly: GCF_020745735.1. NCBI lineage: Eukaryota > Metazoa > Chordata > Chondrichthyes > Orectolobiformes > Hemiscylliidae > Hemiscyllium > Hemiscyllium ocellatum. The sequence continues at coordinate 7,542,160 of NC_083435.1, forward strand.
ACCCTGCCCCTGACAATCTGTGCCAGGTCCCTGGACTGATATCGGACCCTGCCCCTGACAGACTGTGCCAGGTCCCTGGAGTGATATCGGACCCTGCCCCTGACAGACTGTGCCAAGACCCTGGACTGATATCGGACCCTGCCCCTGACAGACAGTGCCAAGACCCTGGACTGATATCGGACCCTGCCCCTGACAGACTGTGCCAAGACCCTGGACTGATATCGGACCCTGCCCCTGACAGACTGTGCCAGGTCCCTGGACTGATATCGGACCCTGCCCCTGACAGACTGTGCCAGGTCCCTGGACTGATATCGGACCCTGCCCCTGACAGACTGTGCCAAGACCCTGGACTGATATCGGACCCTGCCCCTGACAGACTGTGCCCAGGTCCCTGGACTGATATCGGACCCTGCCCCTGACAGACTGTGCCAAGACCGTGGACTGATATTGGGCCCTGCCCCTGACAGACTGTGCCAAGACCCTGGACTGATATCAGACCCTGCCCCTGACAAACTGTTCCAGGTCCCTGGACTGATATCGGACCCTGCCCCTGACAGACTGTGCCAGGTCCCTGGAGTGATATCGGACCCTGCCCCTGACAGACTGTGCCAAGACCCTGGACTGATATCGGACCCTGCCCCTGACAGACTGTGCCAAGACCCTGGACTGATATCGGACCCTGCCCCTGACAGACTGTGCCAAGACCCTGGACTGATATCGGACCCTGCCCCTGACAACTGTGCCCAGGTCCCTGGACTGATATCGGACCCTGCCCCTGACAGACTGTGCCAAGACCCTGGACTGATATTGGACCCTGCCCCTGAAGAACTGTGCCAAGACCCTGGAGTGATATCGGACCCTGCCCCTGACAGACTGTGCCAAGACCCTGGACTGATATCGGACCCTGCCCCTGACAGACTGTGACAAGGCCCTGGACTGATATCGGAGCCTGCCCCTGACAGACTGTGCCAGGTCCCTGGACTGATATCGGACCCTGCCCCTGACAGACTGTGCTAAGACTCTGGACTGATATCGGACCCTGCCCCTAACAGACTGTGCCAGGTCCCTGGACTGATATCGGAACCTGCCCCTGACAGACTGTGCCAGGTCCCTGGACTGATATCGGACCCTGCCCCTGACAGACTGTGCCAGGGCCCTGGACTGACATCGGACCCTGCCCCTGACAGTCTGTGCCAAGACCCTGGACTGATATCGGACGCTGCCCCTGACAGACTGTGCCAAGACCCTGGACTGATATCGGACCCTGCCCCTGACAGACTGTGCTAAGACCCTGGATTGATATCGGACCCTGCCCCTGACAGACTGTGCCCAGGTCCCTGGACTGATATCGGACCCTGCCCCTGACAGACTGTGCCAGGTCCCTGGACTGATATCGGACCCTGCCCCTGACAGACTGTGCCAGGTCCCTGTACTGATATCAGACCCTGCCCCTGACAGACTGTGCCAGGTCCCTGGACTGATATCGGACCCTGCCCCTGACAGACTGGGCCAGGTCCCTGGACTGATATCGGACCCTGCCCCTGACAGACTGTGCCAAGACCCTGGACTGATATTGGAAACTGCACCTGACAGACTGTGCCATGACCCTGGACTGATATTGGACCCTGCCCCTGACAGACTGTGCCAAGACCCTGGACTGTTATTGGACCCTGCCCCTGACAGACTGTGCCAGGTCCCTGGACTGATATCGGACCCTGCCCCTGACAGACTGTGCCAGGTCCCTGGACTGATATCAGACCCTGCCCCTGACAGACTGTGCCAGGTCCCTGGACTGATATCGGACCCTGCCCCTGACAGACTGTGCCAGGTCCCTGGACTGATATCGGACCCTGCCCCTGACAGACTGTGCCAAGACCCTGTACTGATATCGGACCCTGCCCCTGACAGACTGTGCCGAAACCCTAGACTGATATTGGACCCTGCCCCTGAGAGACTGTGCCAGGTCCCTGGACTGATATCGGACCCTGCCCCTGACAGACTGTGCCAGGTCCCTGGACTGATATTGGACCCTGCCCCTGACAGACTGTGCTAAGACCCTGGACTGATATCGGACCCTGCCCCTGACAGACTGTGCCAAGTCCCTGGACTGATATCGGACCCTGCCCCTGACAGACTGTGCCAGGTCCCTGGACTGATATCGGACCCTGCCCCTGACAGACTGTGCCAGGTCCCTGGACTGATATCGGACCCTGCCCCGACAGACTGTGCCAAGACCCTGGACTGATATCGGACCCTGCCCCTGACAGACTGTGCCAAGACCCTGGACTGATATCGGACCCTGCCCCTGACAGACTGTGCCAGGTCCCTGGACTGATATCGGACCCTGCCCCTGACAGACTGTGCCAAGACCCTGGACTGATATCGGACCCTGCCCCTGACAGACTGTGCCAAGACCCTGGTCTGATATCGGACCCTGCCCCTGACAGACTGTGCCCAGGTCCCTGGACTGATATCGGACCCTGCCCCTGACAAACTGTGCCAGGTCCCTGGACTGATATCGGACCCTGCCCCTGACAGACTGTGCCAGGTCCCTGGACTGATATCGGACCCTGCCCCTGACAGACTGTGCCAAGACCCTGGACTGATATCGGACCCTGCCCCTGACTGACTGTGCCAGGTCCCTGGACTGATATCGGACCCTGCCCCTGACAGACTGAGCCAGGTCCCTGGACTGATATCGGACCCTGCCCCTGACAGACTGTGCCAAGACCCTGGACTGATATCGGACCCTGCCCCTGACAGACTGTGCCCAGGTCCCTGGACTGATATCGGACCCTGCCCCTTACAGACTGTGCCAAGACCCTGGAGTGATATCGGACCCTGCCCCTGACAGACTGTGCCAAGACCCTGGACTGATATCGGACCCGGCCCCTGACAGACTGTGCCAAGACCCTGGACTAATATCGGACCCTGCCCCTGACAGACAGTGCTGAGGCCCTGGACTGATATCGGACCCTGCCCCTGACAGACTGTGCCAAGACCCTGGACTGATATCGGACCCTGCCCCTGACAGACTGTGCCAAAACCCTGGACTGATATCGGACCCTGCCCCTGACAGACTGCGCCACGACCCTGGACTGATATTGGACCCTGCCCCTGACAGCCTGTGCCAGGTCACTGGACTGATATCGGACCCTGCCCCTGACAGACTGTGACAAGGCCCTGGACTGATATCGGACCCTGCCCCTGACAGACTGTGCCAGGTCCCTGGACTGATATCGGACCCTGCCCCTGACAGACTGTGCCAAGACCTTGGACTGATATCGGACCCTGCCCCTGAAAGACTGTGCCAAGACCCTGTACTGATATCGGACCCTGCCCCTGACAGACTGTGCCAGGTCCCTGGACTGATATCGGACCCTGCCCCTGACAGACTGTGCCAGGTCCCTGAACTGATATCGGACCCTGCCCCTGACAGACTGTGCCAGGTCCCTGGACTGATATCGGACCCTGCCCCTGACAGACTGTGCCAGTTCCCTGGACTGATATCAGACCCTGCCCCTGACAGACTGTGCCAAGACCCTGGACTGATATCGGACCCTGCCCCTGACAGACTGTGCCAAGACCCTGGACTGATATTGGACCCTGCCCCTGACAGACTGTGCCATGACCCTGGACTGATATTGGACCCTGCCCCTGACAGACTGTGTCAAGACCCTGGACTTCCTGATGAAGGGCTTATGCTCGAAACGTCGAATTCTCTATTCCTGTGATGCTGCCTAACCTGCTGTGCTTTGACCAGCAACACATTTGCAGCTGTGATCTCCAGCATCTGCAGACCTCATTTTTTACTCGAAGATTTTAACCTGACAGACTGTGCCAAGACCCTGGACTGATATCGGACCCTGCCCCTGACAGGCTGTGCTAAGACCCTGGACTGATATCGGACCCTGCCCCTGACAGACTGTGCCAGGTCCCTGGACTGATATCGGACCCTGCCCCTGACAGACTGTGCCATGTCCCTGGACTGATATCGGGCCATGTCCCTGGACTGATATCGGACCCTGCCCCTGACAGACTGTGCCAAGACCCTGGACTGATATCGGACCCTGCCCCTGACAGACTGTGCCAGGTCCCTGGACCGATATCGGACCCTGCCCCTGACAGACTGTGCCAGGTCCCTGGACTGATATCGGACCCTGCCCCTGACAGACTGTGCCAAGACCCTGGACTGATATCGGACCCTGCCCCTGGCAGACTGTGCCGAAACCCTAGACTGATATCGGACCCTGCCCCTGAGAGACTGTGCCAGGTCCCTGGACTGATATCGGACCCTGCCCCTGACAGACTGTGCCAGGTCCCTGGACTGATATTGGACCCTGCCCCAGACAGACTGTGCCAAGACCCTGGACTGATATCGGACCCTGCCCCTGACAGACTGTGCCAAGACCCTGGACTGATATCGGACCCTGCCCCTGACAGACTGTGCCAGGTCCCTGGACTGATATCGGACCCTGCCCCTGACAGACTGTGCCAGGTCCCTGGACTGATATCGGACCCTGCCCCGACAGACTGTGCCAAGACCCTGGACTGATATCGGACCCTGCCCCTGACAGACTGTGCCAAGACCCTGGACTGATATCGGACCCTGCCCCTGACAGACTGTGCCAAGACCCTGGACTGATATCGGACCCTGCCCCTGACAGACTGTGCCAAGACCCTGGACTGATATTGGACCCAGCCCCTGACAGGCTGTGCTAAGACCCTGGACTGATATCGGACCCTGCCCCTGACAGACTGTGCCAAGACCCTGGACTGATATCGGAACCTGCCCCTGACAGACTGTGCCAAGACCCTGGACTGATATTGGACCCTGCCCCTGACAGGCTGTGCTAAGACCCTGGACTGATATCGGACCCTGCCCCTGACAGACTGTGCCAGGTCCCTGGACTGATATCGGACCCTGCCCCTGACAGACTGTGCCCAGGTCCCTGGACTGATATCGGGCCATGTCCCTGGAGTGATATCGGACCCTGCCCCTGACAGACTGTGCCAAGACCCTGGACTGATATCGGACCCTGCCCCTGACAGACTGTGCCAGGTCCCTGGACTGATATCGGTCCCTGCCCCTGACAGACTGTGCCAGGTCCCTGGACTGATATCGGACCCTGCCCCTGACAGACTGTGCCAAGACCCTGTACTGATATCGGACCCTGCCCCTGACAGACTGTGCCAGGTCCCTGGACTGATATCGGACCTTGCCCCTGACAGACTGTGCCAGGTCCCTGCACTGATATCGGACCCTGCCCCTGACAGACTGTGCTAAGACCCTGGACTGATATCAGACCATGCCCCTGACAGACTGTGCCAAGACCCTGGACTGATATCGGACCCTGCCCCTGACAGACTGTGCCAAGACCCTGTACTGATATCGGACGCTGCCCCTGACAGACTGTGCCAGGTCCCTGGACTGATATCGGACCTTGACCCTGACAGACTGTGCCAGGTCCCCTGACTGATGTTGGACCCTGACCCTGACAGACTGTGCCAGGTCCCTGGACCGATATCAGACCCTGCCCCTGACAGACTGTGCCAAGACCCTGGACTGATATCGGACCCTGCCCCTGACAGACTGTGCCAAGACCCTGGACTGATTTCGGCCCCTGCCCCTGACAGACTGTGCCAGGTCCCTGGACTGATATCGGACCCTGCCCCTGCCAGACTGTGCCAGGTCCCTGGACTGATATCGGACCCTGCCCCTGACAGACTGTGCCAAGACCCTGGACTGATATCGGACCCTGCCCCTGACAGACTGTGCCAAGACCCTGGACTGATATCGGACCCTGCCCCTGACAGACATGCCAGGTCCCTGGACTGATATCGGACCCTGCCCCTGACAGACTGTGCTATGACCCTGGACTGATATCGGACCCTGCCCCTGACAGACTGTGCCAAGACCCTGGACTGATATCGGACCCTGCCCCTGACAGACTGTGCCAGGTCCCTGGACTGATATCGGACCCTGCCCCTGACAGACTGTGCCAAGACCCTGGACTGATATCGGACCCTGCCCCTGACAGACTGTGCCAAGACCCTGGACTGATATTGGACCCTGCCCCAGACAGACTGTGCCAAGACCCTGGACTGATATCGGACCCTGCCCCTGACAGACTGTGCCAGGTCCCTGGACTGATATCGGACACTGCCCCTGACAGACTGTGCCAAGACCCTGGACTGATATCGGACCCTGCCCCTGACAGACTGTGCCAGGTCCCTGGACTGATATCGGACCCTGCCCCTGACAGACTGTGCCCCGACCCTGAACTGATATCGGTCCCTGCCCCTGACAGACTGTGCCAGGTCCCTGGACTGATATCAGACCCTGCCCCTGACAGACTGTGCTAAGACCCTGGACTGATATCGGACCCTGCCCCTGACAGACTACGCCAGGTCCCTGGACTGATATCGGACCCTGCCCCTGACAGACTGTGCGAATACCCTGGACTGATATCGGACCCTGCCCCTGACAGACTGTGCCAAGACCCTGGACTGATATCGGACCCTGCCCCTGACAGACTGTGCCAGGTCCCTGCACCGATATCAGACCCTGCCCCTGACAGACTGTGCCAAGACCCTGGACTGATATCGGACCCTGCCCCTGACAGACTGTGCCAAGACCCTGGACTGATATCGGACCCTGCCCCTGACAGACTGTGCTAAGACTCTGGACTGATATCGGACCCTGCCCCTGACAGACTGTGCCAGGTCCCTGGACTGATATCGGACCCTGCCCCTGACAGACTGTGCCAGGTCCCTGGAGTGATATCAGACCCTGCCCCTGACAGACTGTGCCAAGACCCTGGACTGATATCGGACCCTGCCCCTGACAGACTGTGCCAAGACCCTGGACCGATATCAGACCCTGCCCCTGACAGTCTGTGCGAAGACCCCAAGGTTGAAGATTTAACTGAGGACCACTCCCCTTCATCTTTGCACCTTCATCCTTTCGCTGAAACATAATGCCCTGTGAGTGCCACGTGAGGTGCTAGCACATGGTGCATTGATATATCACAGAGTGGTCCACCCCCTTTGTGTGATCGCCACTGACAACCACCATTGGCCTCCCCAGGGTTGGGAGTACACAGCAGGTTGGAGGCAAAGCGAAAGCACTGTTAGCACTGGCTGAGAGAGCAACATGGGAAATGGCAAGGCAAGTCAATCCAAACTACTGTCCCCTGTACGTCGGTTGGACATGTATCCTGAGGATGGGAGGAGATTGGTATGTGAAGGATGCCCATGCTGTGAATATGGGCACACTGCCCGTGGTACGTTGAGATACTGGTTGAGAGTTTACGGCTGTGGACCCGAGGGGCCGTCAGTGAGCTGATGCTGTGTGGTACCCACATGTCAGGAATTCTCATCATCTCGTTCCTTGTAAGACTACCCACTGATATCAGACACCAGTCGACTCTGAGCCACCTCTTCTATATTTGCATCTGTCCTGAAATAAGGAGACCGAAACTGCACAAGTATTTGACACGTGGCCTTTCCAACACGCTGAGGAACCTAAGCCCAGCTTCCTTCCTTTTCTCGTCACCCCCACCCCCCCTCCCCCCCACCATATCGTTAGTGATTGGGGTTAGCATCTCATTAGCTTTTTCGATTACATGCTCTACCTGAAGACTCACTTTTTTGTGACATGAGTCCGAGAACCCCCTGGGATTCCGCAGTCATGCTCTGTTTAAGCAATCCGCCATATTTATTCTTCCAGACAAATTTAGCAACTTCTCATCTTCTTACATTACGCACCATTTGTCAGATTTTTGCCCACTCATCTGGAGTATTGTGTGCAGTTTTGGTCGCCATACTATAGGAAGGATGTGGAAGCTTTAGAACGAGTGCAGAGGAGGTTTACCAGGATGTTGCCTGGAATGGTAGGAAAATCTTATGAGGAAAGGCTGAGGCACTTGGGGCTGTTCTCATTGGAGAAGAGAAGGTTTAGGGGAGATCTGATAGAAGTGTATAAGATGATTAGGGGTTTAGATAGGGTAGATACTAAGAACCTTTTACCGCTAATGGAGTCAGGTGTTACTAGGGGACATAGCTTTAAATTAAGGGGTGGTAGGTATAGGACAGATGTTAGGGGTAGATTCTTCACACAGCGGGTTGTGAGTTCATGGAATGCCCTGCCCGTATCAGTGGTGAACTCTCCTTCTTTATGTTCATTTAAGCGGGCATTGGATAGGCATTTGGAAGTTATTGGGCTAGTATAGGTTAGGTAGGACTCGGTCGGCGCAACATCGAGGGCCGAAGGGCCTGTACTGCGCTGTATCCTTCTATGTTCTATGTTCTATGTTCACTGAACTAAGCTATAAGTCTCACCTTCCTCGTGTCCTTGCACAGTACTTGACTGACAATCCGAATGCCGTCCACATACTTTCACCTGATCGAAATGGTAAAACGCTGAGAACCCCCTCAAAGCCAGGTTTACGTATCTGCTCTGTTTCCTCCCAGCCAGCCAGTCTTCCTTCTGTTGCTAAGATGCTGTGAGCTTTGGTTTTCGACAACAGCTGGTGCTGTGACTAAACAAATGCCTTCTACAAATCCAAGGCAAGGATACCTTCATACTTCCTTCCTTTAGTGGATCTTACTCCTTCAAAAACTCGAATGAATTGGTTAAACCTGATTTCCTCTCATGCAACCAATGGCTATCTTGAGTTTTATTTTCTCAATGTACAGCTATAATCTCTTTCATGTTTGATTCTAACAAGTATCCCACAAAAGATTGTCAAGACATTTGGAGTATGGTTTCCTATTTTCAAATCCCCCCCTTCGAGAACAGTTGGGTCATATTTGCTAGTTTCCCATCCTTCCCAGGTTGAGGGAACTTTGGAAAATGAACATTAACTGGGTGGTATGGCTCAGTCCAGCAGAGTGGAGCACTCACCCCAGCCTGACCTGGACACAGGAAGATGGGTCTGGTCACCAATGCTTCCCAGCAGTGGGCATGGGCAAGACTCGTGCCAAGCAGAGCACCAGCATGAGAGATTCATGGTAGGTGCCCCGAAAGTTAGCCACTCACACAGGTTCAGTTCCTGTTTCACCTTGGCTGAATGTTCATTCCTGGACATGCCCTGCTCTCCCTCCCACCCTACCCCGAGCACCTTCCAGAGATCTCTCCCGATGGTGAAAGGGACAAGTGACTGTTGGTCCAGTCCCTCAAGAATGTGGCCTTGTTTGTGCCTCAATTTATCCAGTTCAGGCTCCCACCCATGTTAATGATGGCACTAGGGCAGAATGGGCAGGCGATGGGGCATAAGTCCCTAGCACAGAGCAGCTGGGCCGAATGGCCTGTCCATCCTATTGTTTTGGCGGCTATGTTCCTGAGAGATAAACATGAATAGCATGTGTCATGTATGACATGACAGTTTCAGGATTAGTCAAACAATCCCAAATTAATATGTGGGCAGCCACATTGTGGTCAAGTGATTCTGTAATTCAAGTGTAAAGTTACAGCAACCACAAAATTCCTCAAAGACAAATCTGATGATGAAGTAGTTGTGACTGCTGTTGAGAAATATATACTCTCGCTCATACCCCTGTCCGCCTTGGCAACACTACTTTATGGAGATTTCCCTCTCCATCTTTCCATCACTTACATCAGTCACTGAATCATCTCCTGATCATTTGGGTTATTTCTGATTTCCTGTCACAGGATAAACAGTATGTAAACACCAGCACGCTATGAAGGTGGATTTAGACAGCACTCTCCAGGGTGAGGGGTGAAGAGACTGGGCCCACAAAGGACATTCTGTCCAGTAGAACATGGATAAACATATATCCTCAAAGTCTCAGTTAGTCAGTGCAGGATTGAGCCTTCAAGATCCTCAAAACTACACTGCACTATGCAGTGAGATCCTCACTGGGGAAGGACTCTGTGAATACAGTTACCATCTCAGAGCTGAGATGGTGGAAACAGCCTGAGGGTGAAGTCAGATCACTGTCTATAGTCCTTTACTCAACAGCCCAATATCTAGTCCCCATCCGAACCTCAATACCCATCCTGACCTCAACTCCTCCTAAGATCTCCACAGGGAGCAAAGACCACCGCAGGAGTCAAGATCAATTCAGGGGTCAGGATCACCACAGTGGGTCAAGACCACCACAGGGAGCCAAAACCATCATAGGGGGTCAAGACCATCACAGGGAGCGAAGACCACCACAGAGGGTCAAGACCACCAAAGGGAGTGAAGACCACCACAGGAGTCAAGATCACTACAGGGAGCCAAGATCAATACAGAGCGCCAAGACCACAACAGGGGGCCAAGACCACCACAGAGCACCAAGACCACCACAGGGGGCCGAGACCTCCATACCGGGAGGCTGCCATGCCTGGCCGAGACCACCTTTCTCTCTTTCAGGCACTTGGGCCTAGTCGCGGGCCTGAAACCTCAGCCTGGCTTGTGAGGCAGGCCCACATTGTGAGGGGCAGTCAGCCGGGGCCTTGCCCCTCACTTGCCAGGAGAAACCGGGCTGGGGTGGAACCATGACCGGCTTGTCCAGGCATTGCTGCCTCTGCTGCTGCTGTGGCCTTCTCCCTCCCTGCACCAGTGAATGCTGGAGGAACAGTGAGATATTTCCAAGTCTGGAGGGTGAGTGACTTGGAGGGAGGATTGCAGCGGCTGGTGTTGCCAGTATCTGCTGTCCTTGTCATTTTAGATGGTGATGGCCCTGGGTTTGGAAGGTGCTGTCTAAGGAGCCTTAGAGTCATAGAGATGTACAGCATGGAAACAAACCCTTCGGTCCAACCCGTCCATGCCAGCCAGACATCCCAATCTAATCTAATCCCACCTGCCGCACCCAGCCCATATCCCTCCAAACCCTTCCTATTCATATACCCGTCCATCTGCCTTTTAAATGCTGCAATTGTACCAGCCTCCACCACTTCCTCTGGCAGTTCATTCCATACACGTACCACCCTCTGTGTGAAAAAGTTGCCCCTTAGGTCCCTTTTATATCTTTCCTCTCTCACTCTAAACCTATGCCCTCTAGTTTTGGACTCCCCGACCCCAGGGAAAACCCCAGGGACTTTGCCTATTGATCCTATCCATGCCCCTCATAACTTTGTAAACCTCTATAAGATCACCCCTCAGCCTCCGACGCTTCAGGGAAAACAGCCCCAGCCTGTTCAGCCTCTCCCTGTAGCTCAGATCCTCCAACCCTGGCTACATCCTTGTAAATCTTTTCCGAACCCTTTCAAGTTTCCCAACATCTTTCCGATAGGAAGGACACCCGAATTACACACAATATTCCACCAGTGGCCTAACCAATGTCCTGTACAGCCACAACATGACCTCCCAACTCCTGTACTCAATACTCTGACCAATAAAGGTAAGCATACCAAGCGCCTTCTTCACTATCCTATCTACCTGCGATTCCACTTTCAAGGAGCTATGAACCTGCACTCCAAGGTCCCTTTGTTTAGCAACACTCCCTAGGGCCTTACCATTAAGTATATAAGTCCTGCTAAGATTTGCTTTCCCAAAATGCAGCATCTCACATTTATCTGAATTAAATAGGTAGCTGAGAGTAAACCTGTTGATGTGGTGTATATGGATTTCAGCAAAGCATTCGATAAGGTTCCCTACAGTAGGCTATTATACAAAATGCAGAGGAATGGGATTGTGGGAGACATAGCAGTTTGGATCAGAAATTGGTTTACTGAAAGAAAACAGAGGGTTGTAATTGATGGAACATGTTCATCTTGGTGTCCAATTACTAGTGGTGTTGGGTCCACTGCTGTTCGTCATTTTTATAAATGACCTGGATGAGGGCTTAGAAGGGCGGCACGGTGGCACAGTGGTTAGCACTGCTGCCTCACAGCGCCAGGGACCTGGGTTCAATTCCCGCCTCAGGCGACTGACTGTGTGGAGTTTGCACGTTCTCCCCATGTCTGCATGGGTTTCCTCCGGGTGCTCCGGTTTCCTCCCACAGTCCAAAGATGTGCGGGTCAGGTGAATTGGCCATGCTAAATTGCCCGTAGTGTTAGGTAAGGGGTATATGTAGGGGTATGGGTGGGTTGCGCTTCGGCGGGTCGGTGTGGACTTGTTGGGCCGAAGGGCCTGTTTCCACACTGTAAGTAATCTAAAAGGGTGGGTTAGTAAATTTGCGGACGACACTAAGGTCAGTGGAGTTGTGGATAGTGACGAAGGATATAGTTGGTTGCAGAGAGACATAGATAGGATGCAGAGCTGGGCTGAGAGGTGGCAAATGGAGTTTAATGTGGACAAGTGTGAGGTGATACACTTTGGACGGAGTAATGGAAAGCAAAGTACTGGACTAATGGTAAGATTCTTGGATGTGCAGATGAGCAGAGAGATCTCGGTGTCCATGTACACAGATCCCTGAAAGTTGCCACCCAGATTGACAGGGTTGTTTAGAAGGCATACAGTGTTTTGGCCTTTATTAATAGAGGGATTGAGTTCTGGAACCAGGAGGTTATGCTGCAGCTGTACAAAGCTCTGGTACGGCCACACTTGGTGTATTGTGTACAGTTCTGGTCACCGCATTATAAGAAGGATGTGGAAGCTTTGGAAAGGGTGCAGAGGAGATTTACTAGGATGTTGGCTGGTATGGAGGGAAGGTCTTACGAGGAAAGGCTGAGAGCCTTGAGGTTGTTCTTGTTAGAGAGAAGAAGGTTGAGAGGTGACTTAATAGAGACATACAAGATAATCAGAGGGTTAGATAGGGTGGACAGGGAGAGCCATTTTCCAAATATGGGGACTGCAAACACGAGGGGACACAACTTTAAAGTGAGGGGAGATAGGTATAAGACAGATGTCAGGGGTAGTTTCTTTACTCAAAGATAGTAAGGGTATGGAATGCTTTGCAACGGTAGTAGATTCACCAAGTTTAAGTGCATTTAAGTCATCATTGGACAGGTATATGGACGTACATGGAATAGTGTAGGTGGGATGGGCTTCAGGTTGGTATGACAGGGCGGTGTAACATCCAGGGCCAAAGGCCTGTACTGCGCTGTAATGTTCTATGTTCTATGTTCTAAACTCTATCTGCCACTTCTCAGCCCATCGGCCCAGCTGATCAAGATCCCAGTGCAACTTGGGATGGCGCACACTGCTGCTGTTGAGTGTCGACGATGAAGTAAATAAATATTGGTGGTAGCGGTGGTGCAAACCATGTGGGCTGCTTTGTCCTGGACAGTGTCAAGCTTCTTAAATGTTGTTGGAGCTGACCTCATTCAAGTGTGGTTCCATCACACTCCTGACCTGTGCCTTGCAGATGGTGGACAGGCTTATGGGAGTCAGGAGGTGAGTTACCCGCTGCTGGACTCCCACCCTCTGACCCGCTTTTGTAGCCACAGTATTTACATGATGAGTCCAGTTCAATGTTTGAACAATAATAACCACCAGGATGTTGATAATAGGAGTCCAGTGCCTTTGAATGTCAGGGAACAATGGTTAGATTCTCTATAGGGTGAGAGCCATTACTACTTGTCAATCCAAACCTGGATACTGTCCAGGATTTGCAGCACTTGGACATGACCTGCTGCAGTATCCAAGGAGTCGTGAATGATGCTGAACATTGTACAATCATCAGCGAGCATCCCCACTTCTGACCTTATGACAGAGGGAAGGTCATTGAGGAAGCAGCTGAAGATGGTTGGGGCTGAGGACACTACCTTGAGGAACTCCTGCAGAGATGTCCTGGAGCTGAGATGACTGACCTCCAACAACCACCACCATCTCCTTCAATGCCAAAGTAACACTCCAACCAGCAGCGATGTTCTGAGCAAGAGAGAGAAGCTTCCTTGATCTTCACTATTTCTGCAGTTACGGCATTCGCACATTGGCTCGGCCTCTGTCAGATTTGTTGTTAATTTCTAATGATCGTTCTCCTTGTATTCCCTTGGCTGAGAATGCTCTCTACCTCTGAAGATATCTCCCAATATCCATCATTGGCAATTCAATTTAGATTGGAGTCTTTTAGAAATGAAATCTTAAAATGGCTAATCTCCCAAAACTGTCACAGGGTGCTTTCACATCAGGTGACAGATCCATCCATTAGATTTTGAGAGGAAATTAACTTAGTCAGCCATCAGTTTGGATGGTTCAGTTTCAATGATTTACGTTTGGTAAGGTCACTACTATCCCAATTGATCCAACGTCAATATTTTCTGTTCACCCGTGTTGAACAGCTCCATTGACCTTCCTGTGGTCTACATGGGGTTGGGCGTGTCTGCTTGTAATTGACTCGGAACCTTTTCTGGAGCTTGGCATTGTGGGTACAAAACGTCAGGTGACATCTGGCAGCCATTTTGTAATTTTCCTTGTGTCCACTGAAAGAGAGGTCAGCATTTTTACAAAAGTGTATTATGTCATAACAACCAGCAATGGAAGAGGTGGGGGAGATGTTAGAGAAAGTTGGAAAGAGGAAAGTGACAAAAAAGGAGGACCAGACCTCATTTTGAGTCCTTGAATCAAGAGCTTTCACAGTTATGTCCCCATAGTATCCTGCAAATCTTCCCAGACCGTTCATTTTAATCCCTAGCCATTGTCATGTGGCAGCAAACTGACTCAGTTAGGATCCAGGAAGTAGATGAACAATGAGTTATCTGTTTCATGTGATGTTGAGTAAAGATAAACGTTGGCTTATACACTCCACTCCTCCACAATGATGACCCAATAGTTCTGATGAGCACCACCTCAGAGTAGTTTCGACAATGCTGCACCAGTCTGGATTCAAGAACCGATCTTTCTCTCCCTCTGTCTTAAATACACCTAATGTCTCGGCCTCCACAGCCCCCTGTGGCAACGAGCTCCACAGATTCCCACCCTCCGGCTGAAGAAATTCTTCCTCATCTCAGTTCAAAGTGGTCATCCCTTCACTCTGAGGCTAGACTCTCGGATACTCATCTCTCCTACTCATGGAAGCATCTTCTGCCCATGTACTCTATCCCAGCCTCCCAGTATTCCGTAAGTATAAATCAGATCCCAGAGAGATTTTCTGATGAGGAGAACCTGAGCACGTTGGGCCTCATTAGGGTTTGGAAGAATGGGAGGCGACAGTATTGAAACACACCCCTTGTGGGGCAGTTGAGCAACAGGGGGAGGGCTCGCCCATTTACTCACTCACCATCCTGACTTGGAAATATGTCGCTGTTCCTTCACTGTGGCTGGGTCAAAATCCTGGAATTCCCTCCCTAATTATATTATGGGTCTACCTAATGTAGTGGTTCAAGAAGGCACCCACCTTCTCAAGGGGTAACTAGGGACGGGCAATAAATGCTAGGCCCAGACAGTGATACCCATGTCCCATGGACAAATGGATTCTTTTATAATATCAGGGATATCATTTGCAGATTGTTGATTAGGGATATGCAGAGCTTGCCAGGGATATGAAATGTGAGCCATCTGATTGAGAGGGGTTTGACTGGGTGATCACATCACCCACTCTCCCACATTTCTCCACTTCCCCATCCAATCCTGAAGCCCCTCTTGCAATGGGGAATGAGTCTGAGGTTATTGACGGCTTCTGGTTTCCCGGGAAAAGAGTGAATTCGGGTCTGATGGGCTTCAGCTGGGCAGGAGGATGGTGTGGGATGATGGACTGATGCAACTTAGCAACAGCAATAATAATAACAACAAAAGAATCAGCACAGACTCATGTCTTAACAATTCCAGTGAGGGACAATCTGAAAGCTGGTCAGCAGGACGCATTCAGTTGAGGTATATCATATTTTCAAGTTTTTAAGTCATCGCAATGGAATTTTTAAAAATTCCACAGGGGTAATAGATGCCTCTTGTTGGCTGGCTGTTCTGTCAATGGCAGGAGGAGGCAGTGGTCGATGGGCGAGAGAATACAGGCACACTGTTAGAATGAGGACGACTTCCACCTTCCCGTATTGCTCCGACAGTGAGAGCACTTCCCTTTTGTACAAGGAAAGGCCTTTGTTTGGGTCCCGTCATCAGCTGCTGATTGTCGGTGCTTCCTTGGTGGATGTGTGACTGTTGCGACAGCGCAGTTTCCTGACCATTCGAGAAGGAGTGTTGTACAGTTTTAACACCCTCCGAGCGGATGTGTGTTTCTCAGTTTCTGTCTGAGCATCCTGAGCTCTGTCTTTAAAGTTTAGATTAGATTAGATTACTTACAGTGTGGAAACAGGCCCTTCGGCCCAACAAGCCCACACCGACCCGCCGAAGCGCAACCCACCCATACCCCTACATTTATCCCTTTACCTAACACTACGGACAATTTAGCATGGCCAATTCACCTGACCCGCACATCTTTCAACTGTGGGAGGAAACCCACACAGACATGGGGAGAACATGCAAACTCAACACAGTCAGTCGCCTGAGGCGGGAATTGAACCCAGGTCTCTGGCGCTGTGAGGCAGCAGTGCTAACCACTGTGCCACCGTGCTGCCCACTGCCACCGTGCCACCCACGGAGTTTACCCTTATCATAAAGTCATAGCATCATTACAGCATTGAAGGCGGCCATTCAGTCCATCAAGCCCATGGTGGGTTGATGGAGCAATCTACTCCTTTAGACCTCTTCACAGTTTCACTGTGCCTGGCCTACTGAATCCTGACAACATCCCAAACCCTCAATCTGCATTCAAGTTTGGATATTCCAGGGAATCCAGGCCACATTGAGGGGCATGTTCCTCATCATCTAACCCGCTGTTAGGACAAGGAAGGTGGGAGAACTGGGCCATCAATCCTCGATCGATCAGCCCCCATGGGTGGGATGTCAAGACTGCTATCCAACTGGCCTTGTGACTCTCGTGCGATTCCTCGTGTTACTCTGTGTCTGAAACTTAAAGGCTGAAAATCGGCACTACCTCTTCGATTTGCAACAAGTCAGTCTTGCAGTGAACAGACGACTGCATCAATCCATTAGCACCCTCGGTACAGTGGCAGCTGGAAGCGACAGTGCACCAGGACTCTTCCAACAGAACCTTCCAAACCCTCATCCTCTATCACCGAGCACAACAAGGCATATACCCACCTGCTCGGCCCACTGTCAATCCTAAACTGGGCATGTAGAGTCACAGCACGGAAACAGACACATTATCCCAAACTAAGCTAGTGCCACTTGCCTGCTCCCTCCAAACCCTTTCCTATTCACGTAGCCATCCAAATGTCTTTTAAATGTTGAGATTCCACCTGCGACCACCACTTCCTCAGGACAGTCGTTCCATCTGGGAATCACCCTCTGAGTAAAACAATTTGTGTTTTTTTGAAACCCCTCTCCTCTCACTTTAAACATTGCACCCCTTAGTCTTGAAGATCTTTCCTCAGCATCTTTGCATATTTTTAAGGCACGGTTAGACAGATCCTTGATTACAAAGGGGATGGAAGGTTACCCGGGATATATAGGAACTTAGAGTTAAGGTTAGAATCCGATCCGCCATGATCTTGTTGAATGGTGAAGCAGGCTCTAGGGCCGAATGGCCTAATCTAGTTCATAAGCTGTGGATGGTAGCAGGAATGAATGATAAACGTTTTACTGAAACTATGCAAGGCACCAGTCAGATGACAGTGAGGATACCGTGGACAGTTTTCGGTCACTTACCTCAGGGAATATCTCCTGGCATTGGGGACAGTCCACTCAGCTGGGAACAGATATGGAGGTACAGTCTAGTGACTGGATTGAAACTGTACTCACTGGAGTATAGATGGAGGAGATTAATGCAACATTCAAGCCCCTCAGTGTGCAGTGGATAGATGAGGAAAGGGTGCTTCCCCTTGTGGGTGAGTGTAGGACCAGAGGGCAGTATCTCAGAACAAGGACAGAGACAAGGAGGAATTTCTTCTCTCAGATAGTTGTGAATCCGTGACCCAGCCAGTGACCCAGCCAGTGACCAGCCAGTGACCCAGCCAGTGACCAGCCAGTGACCCAGCCAGTGACCAGCCAGTGACCCAGCCAGTGACCCAGCTAGTGACCCAGCCAGTGACCAGCCAGTGACCCAGCCAGTGACCAGCCAGTGACCCAGCCAGTGACCAGCCAGTGACCCAGCCAGTGACCAGCCAGTGACCCAGCCAGTGACCCAGCTAGTGACCCAGCCAGTGACCAGCCAGTGACCCAGCCAGTGACCCAGCCAGTGACCCAGCCAGTGACCCAGCCAGTGGACTGTTGAGGCTGGGTCATGAAGTGAGATGGACAGATTATTAATCAGTAAAGGAAATGGGGGGCGGGGCAGTGGGGGTGGGTGGGGCGATGGTTGGGGGTGGCAAAAAGGTGACAGAGTGGGGTTGAGGACCATCAGCCACAATCTCAGTCAAGGCTGGAGCTGACTCAATGGGCCGAAGGGCCTGTGTCTGATGGTCTTCTGGCCACGTCCTTGGAGGGTGCTGCTGAAGGCGGCTTGGTGAGTGACTGCAATGCATCTTGTAAATGCTGCCCACTGCTGCTTCGGTGGGTCAGCGATGAAAGGATGGAGTGAGGAGGAGTTTACAGGGAGGCCTGTGGATGGTGCAAGGTTCACTCTGATTGAGTTTTCAGCAATGACTTGTGAAGGGGGATGGTGGGGGGGGGGGGAGGGGGGGAGAGAATGAAGCATCAGTGAGATTGGCTGTGAGTCTGGAGCTGGACCACCCTTCCCTTCCCTGAAGGTGGGGACCCCTCCCACCGAACCTTTGCAACAATCCCTTGTTTTTTATATCTGGCCTTTTATCCCGGATTTATTAACGAGATTCGAATTTGCCTTTTTGAAATGTTAGCCTCGACCATTCAATCGTGAATCCAGGAACATTGCGACAAAAAGGAGCTCATTACCACCCTCCTCAAGAGTAACCTGGGATAGTCAAAGCTGTTGGCAGTGGTCACATCCTGGTGAAAGATTTGCTATTACTGCATCAGGATAACGTCATTACATAAGAGGATGAGCTGAAGTTTTTTTTTAACTGAATAGCTCTATTTCCAAATTCCTCATTTTGTTGCCCTGATTTGATGTTGACTAATTCCTGTTGGAAACTATTGACTAATGTGACAGCCTTGCACCATACTGCAGCAGATTCGGCGCAAAACAGGAATCCCAGTCAAAGTACCAATCACGCATACATGATCTAATTATCCCCAGTAACTAGGGTTGACCCTCCCACATTTCTGCATTTAAACCTAGATTTGTAAACAACTATTACACAGTTCCCCCTCTGGGCATACATAACACAGGGAAGAGGAGGATTAATTTCTCAATAACTTGTTCATCTTGAAAGAACATGAGAATGACAATGGAAAAATTGACAGGCACAATCGAAAAGGTTATGGGCTTTGATTTATTAGAAGGGTTTTGACTTACTCAACGGTCCAAGACAACATGCTCTATATATTTATTTATTCACATTATATATTGATAGTCTCAAATAAATCCAATATTCTATAACCTCCCCAGATTAGAATGCTCAGAGTTAAGCCGTTCCTGGATTTGGGAATTTTCTAGATTGCAGAATGATGTTCAAATTCCTGGGAATAAAAATATGGACCTGAAAACGTCATAGATATAGTCACCTGACGGAGAAAAAGGAAATAAAATACCAGGAATCTTAACAAAAATATTTTATTTATTTATTCCAAAATTGAGCCTTCTGTGTATATAAGACGTAGGAGCAGAAATTAGGCCATTCGGCCCATTGAGTCTATTCGATCATGGCTGATAGGTTTTTTAACTCCATTCACCCGCTTTCTCCCATAACCTTTAATCCCCTTGGCAATCAGGAACTTACCTATCTCAGTCTTAAATATACTCAATGACCTGGCCTCCACAGCCTTCTGTGACAGTGAATGCCATAGATTCCCCACTCGCTGGCTAAAGATGTTTCTCCTTATCTCTGTTCTAAAGGGTCTTTCCTTTAACACTAAGGCTGTGCCCTCGGGACTTCGCCTCTCCCACCAATGGAAACGTTTTCCCAACATCCTCTCTGTCCAGGCCATTCAGTGTTCTGTACGTTTCAATCAGATCCCTCTCATCCTTCTAAACTCCATCGAGTATAGACCCAGAGTCCTCAAACATTCCTCATGTGTTAAGCCTTTCACTCCTGGGACCATTCCTGTGAACTTCCTCTAGACCCAGTCCGGCCCAGTACATCCTTCCTGAGGTATGAGGCCCAGAATTGCTCAAAATACTCTAAATGTGGTCTGACCAGATATACTCCTCAGAATGTTAGCATAAAAAAAATGCTGCAATTACTTGGCTCTGTTCAAAACATTTTCCACACAACTGGAATTTCTAAACAGCAGATGTCCAGCCTAAAGTGGCTATAGCGTTTTACTAAATTTATTCCGGGGGTGTGGTTGTCGCTGCTGGGCCAGCATTTATTACCCATGTCTAATTGCCCTGGTCAAGTGGGGGGGGGGTGGGGGGTGGTCTGCTGCTGACTTCAACCACTGTAGTCCATGGGGTGTAGGGCCACTTAAAGTGCTGTTAGAAAGGGAACCCAGGATATCGACCCAGCAACTATGAAGGGACAGCAAAGTTTTTCCAAGTCAAGATGGTGAGTAGGTGAAGGGGAACGTGGAGATGTGGTGCCATTTGCCTGTAGCTGCTGTCCTTCTAGATGGGAGAAGGGGCTGTTGAGGACCCTCAATGAATTTTTGCAATGCACTGTGTCGATGGTACATGCTGGTTAAGGGAGTGAACAGCAAAGGTGTTGGATTGGGTGTCACTCAAGTGGGCTGCTATGGTCTGGTTGGTTTCTAGTGTATTGGGTGTTGCAGGGCTCCACTTATCCAACTACTGGGCAGTAAAATGTCCCATTCCTGACTTGTACTCGTATTTGGTGGACACTCTTTGGGAAGGCAGGAGGTGAGTTACTTCCCACAAACGTGTCCTGAAGCTGATTTGGAGAATGGATGGGCCGAATGGGCTCTCACATTTCTGCGGGTGGTGTGGAGGGCGGGGTGAGACGTCACTGATCCCTCTGCAGTTGCCCAGCTACGAGGTGTGAAATGTAGTGGTGACTGGGAACGGTAGATTCCAAGACAGGGACGTCGGGATAGTTCAGGGTGCAGCGAGGACCTCAGGGTGAAGAGGGAACACGTTGGGCTGTGGGAAGGATAAGCCAAAAGACAGTGGAAGGCTAGGGAATAGAAACAGGCCTTAGCCCTTGGCAGTGGGTGTAGTTGGAACCGTGTGAAATGAGGAAAGTCATTTTAATCTGAGGAGGAAGTGGGTAAGACAGAAATTCCCTCACTGATGAAACTCACATGGAACTAGTGACAGCTTTATTTAAACTTTCTATATTCCTGATGATTCACTCAGTCCTTTCTACCCAACTCCTTTTTTTCCCTATTGCAGTCCAGTCCCTCTCTTTCATCAACTTCTCTCACTCTCACCCAACTGTAATCTCTCTTCCTCCTGCTACCTCTCCATCTCGCTTTCCTTCCTTAAGTCTCTGCAACCCTTTCCTGTCTCTCATAGCATTCATGATGAGTTAAAGTTGAATTGAACTTCATGGTGAGAGGATTGGAGTACAGGAGCAGGGATTGGGCTGTAATTGTACAGGGTCTTGACGAGGACATTCCTGGAGGATTGAGTGCAGTCTTGCTCTCCGTATCTGAGGAAGGATGTTCCGGCAATGGTGGGGGTGCAATAGCGGTTAACCAGACTGATTCCTGGGATGACAGCACTAATGGGTGAAGATAGATTGAACCAGTTGGGAACTCTACCCACTAGAGTTAAGAATTTTAACAGGATGTGAGAGAACAGATGTTCCCAATGACTGAGGAATCCAGCGCCAGGGTTCAGCCTAAGGATGTAGGATAGGTCATTTAGGACTGCGATGAGGAGAGATTTCTTCACCCAGGGAATGGGGAGCCTGTGGAATTCTCTGGCACAGAAAGCAATTGAGGTCAAAACATTGAATGTTTTCGAGAAGGGGGTAAACGATAGTTCTTGGGACTAAAGGGATCAAAGGGTGTGGAGGTAAAACAGGAACAGGGGAGTGGGTCGGACGATCAGCTCTGATCATGAAGAATGGGAGAAGGCCTATCCCTGTTCTGATTGGCTGTGTTTTGATGTTTAGTTGAAGGTTAGTTAAAGATGAGGAGTAAGTGGGGACTGTAGATGCTGGAGAGTGTGGCGCTGGAAAAGCACAGCCAGTCAGGCAGCATCCGAGGAGCAGGAGAGTCAACGTTTTGGGCATAGGCCTTTCATCAGGAATCAAAGATATCTGATTGCAAAGTGTCATTGATGCAAACTGGAAAAGGGAGGTTTAGCTGAGACATTTTGGAAGGCATCAGATGATAACGTCAGCCAAAACAACAGGAAGGCTGAGGGGGGGGGGGGGGGGGGGGTAAAGGCAGCACAATGGGGCAGAGGCCTGTTCAGAGGCAATGAACTGAATGTTAGGGCTTTCTGGGACACACTGGGTTTTTCTCACAGTCTCTGTATTGTATCAATCCTCCATATGGGATCAGAACACAAGAACAGGGACGAGGGCTATTCAGTCCATCCAACCTACCCTATCATTCTTGATCAATGTCATTTCCCTGTAGTAACGCCTTAATTCCTTAATATCATTGGGCTCCTGAAACTTATCAATGTCTGTAGTGACCCTGGTCAACAGCTGAGGTGGAGGACTCAAAGTCTCAGCAATCTCAGAGTAAAGATATCCCTCCTTATCACAGAAAGAAATCGCTCCTTATCACAAGAAGAAATTCCTCCTTATCACAGCAAGAAATCCTGCCTTATCTCAGGAAGAAATCCCTCCTTATCACAGGAAGAAATCCCTCCTTGTCACAGGAAGAAATCCTTCCTTATCACAGGAAGAAATACTTCCTTATCACAGGAAGAAATCCTTCCTTATCTCAGGAAGAAATCCTTCCTTATCACAGAAAGAAATCCTTCTTTATCTCAGGAAGAAATCCCTTCTTATCTCAGGAAGACATCCCTCCTTATCTCAGGAAGAAATCCCTCCTTATCTCAGGAAGAAATCCTTCCTTATCACAGGAAGAAATCCCTCCTTATCTCAGGAAGACATCCCTCCTTATCACAGGAAGAAATCCCTCCTTATCACAGAAAGAAATCCCTCCTTATCTCAGGAAGAAATATTTCCTTATCTCAGGAAGAAATCCTTCCTTATCACAGGAAGAAATACTTCCTTATCTCAGGAAGACCTCCCTCCTTATCACAGGAAGAAATCCTACCTTATCACAGGAAGAAATACTTCCTTATCACAGGAAGAAATCCCTCCTTATCTCAGGAAGACATCCCTCCTTATCACAGGAAGAAATCATTCCTTATCTCAGGAAGAAATCCCTCCTTATCACAGAAAGAAATCCCTCCTTATCACAGAAAGAAATCCCTCCTTATCACAGGAAGAAATATTTCCTTATCTCAGGAAGAAATCCTTCCTTATCACAGGAAGAAATACTTCCTTATCTCAGGAAGACCTCCCTCCTTATCACAGGAAGAAATCCTACCTTATCACAGGAAGAAATACTTCCTTATCACAGGAAGAAATCCCTCCTTATCTCAGGAAGACATCCCTCCTTATCACAGGAAGAAATCATTCCTTATCTCAGGAAGAAATCCCTCCTTATCTCAGGAAGAAATCCTTCCTTATCACAGGAAGAAATCCCTCATTATCTCAGGAAGACATCCCTCCTTATCACAGGAAGAAATCATTCCTTATCTCAGGAAGAAATCCTTCCTTATCACAGGAAGAAATACTTCCTTATCTCAGGAAGACCTCCCTCCTTATCACAGCAAGAAATCCTTCCTTATCACAGGAAGAAATACTTCCTTATCACAGGAAGAAATCCCTCCTTATCTCAGGAAGACATCCCTCCTTATCACAGGAAGAAATCATTCCTTATCTCAGGAAGAAATACCTCCTTATCTCAGGAAGAAATCCCTCCTTATCACAGGAAGAAATCCCTCATTATCTCAGGAAGACATCCCTCCTTATCACAGGAAGAAATCATTCCTTATCTCAGGAAGAAATCCCTCCTTATCAAAGAAAGAAATCCCTCCTTATCCCAGGAAGAAATCCCTCCTTATCTCAGGAAGAAATCCTTCCTTGTCACAGGAAGAAATCCCTCCTTATCTCAGGAAGAAATATTTCCTTATCACAGGAAGAAATCATTCCTTATCTCAGGAAGAAATCCCTCCTTATCTCAGGAAGAAATCCTTCCTTGTCACAGGAAGACATCCCTCCTTATCACAGGAAGAAATCCCTCCTTATTTCAGGAAGAAATCCTTCCTTATCTCAGGAAGAAATCCCTCCTTGTCACAGGAAGAAATCCCTCCTTATTTCAGGAAGAAATCCTTCCTTATCTCAGGAAGAAATCCCTCCTTATCACAGGAAGAAATCCCTCCTAATCTCAGGAAGAAATCCTTCCTTATCACAGGAGGAAATCCCTCCTTATCTCAGGAAGAAATCCTTCCTTAATACAGGAAGAAATCCTTCCTTATCACAGGAAGAAATCCTTCCTTATCTCAGGAAGAAATATTTCCTTATCTCAGGAAGAAATCCCTCCTTATCTCAGGAAGAAATCATTCCTTATCACAGGAAGAAATCCCTCCTTATCTCAGGAAGAAATATTTCCTTATCTCAGGAAGAAATCCCTCCTTATCTCAGGAAGAAATCCCTCCTTATCTCAGGAAGAAATATTTCCTTATCTCAGGAAGAAATCCCTCCTTATCTCAGGAAGAAATCCCTCCTTATCTCAGGAAGAAATATTTCCTTATCACAGGAAGAAATCCCTCCTTATCTCAGGAAGAAATCCCTCCTTATCTCAGGAAGAAATATTTCCTTATCTCAGGAAGAAATCCCTCCTTATCACAGGAAGAAATCATTCCTTATCTCAGGAAGAAATCCTTCCTTATCACAGGAAGACATCCCTCCTTAGCACAGGAAGAAATCCTTCCTTATCACAGGAAGAAATATTTCCTTATCTCAGGAAGAAATCCTTCCTTATCACAGGAAGAAATCCCTCCTTATCTCAGGAAGAAATCCCTCCTTATCTCAGGAAGAAATCCATCCTTATCACAGGATGAAATCATTCCTTATCACCGGAAGAAATCCCTCCTTATCACAGGAAAAAAATCCCTCCTTGTCACAGGAAGAAATCCTTCCTAATCTCAGGAAGAAATCCCTCCTTATCACAGGAAGAAATCCCTCATTATCTCAGGAAGAAATCCCTCCTTATCTCAGGAAAAAAATCCCTCCTTGTCACAGGAAGAATTCCTTCCTAATCTCAGGAAGAAATCCTTCCTCATCACTGGAAGAAATACTTCCCCATCTCAGGAAGAAACCCTTCCTTGTCACAGGGCGAAATTCTTCCTTATCTCAGGAAGAAATCCCTCCTTATCTCAGTAAGACATCCCTCCTTATCACAGGAAGAAATCATTCCTTATCTCAGGAAGAAATCCCTCCTTATCTCAGGAAGAAATCCCTCCTTATCACAGGAAGAAATCATTCCTTATCTCAGGAAGAAATCCCTCCTTATCTCAGGAAGAAATCCCTCCTTATCACAGGAAGAAATCCCTCATTATCTCAGGAAGACATCCCTCCTTATCTCAGGAAGAAATCATTCCTTATCTCAGGAAGAAATCCTTCCTTATCACAGGAAGAAATACTTCCTTATCTCAGGAAGACCTCCCTCCTTATCACAGCAAGAAATCCTTCCTTATCACAGGAAGAAATACTTCCTTATCACAGGAAGAAATCCCTCCTTATCTCAGGAAGACATCCCTCCTTATCACAGGAAGAAATCATTCCTTATCTCAGGAAGAAATCCCTCCTTATCTCAGGAAGAAATCCCTCCTTATCACAGGAAGAAATCCCTCATTATCTCAGGAAGACATCCCTCCTTATCACAGGAAGAAATCATTCCTTATCTCAGGAAGAAATCCCTCCTTATCAAAGAAAGAAATCCCTCCTTATCCCAGGAAGAAATCCCTCCTTATCTCAGGAAGAAATCCTTCCTTGTCACAGGAAGAAATCCCTCCTTATCTCAGGAAGAAATATTTCCTTATCACAGGAAGAAATCATTCCTTATCTCAGGAAGAAATCCCTCCTTATCTCAGGAAGAAATCCTTCCTTGTCACAGGAAGACATCCCTCCTTATCACAGGAAGAAATCCCTCCTTATTTCAGGAAGAAATCCTTCCTTATCTCAGGAAGAAATCCCTCCTTGTCACAGGAAGAAATCCCTCCTTATTTCAGGAAGAAATCCTTCCTTATCTCAGGAAGAAATCCCTCCTTATCACAGGAAGAAATCCCTCCTAATCTCAGGAAGAAATCCTTCCTTATCACAGGAGGAAATCCCTCCTTATCTCAGGAAGAAATCCTTCCTTAATACAGGAAGAAATCCTTCCTTATCACAGGAAGAAATCCCTCCTTATCTCAGGAAGAAATATTTCCTTATCACAGGAAGAAATCATTCCTTATCTCAGGAAGAAATCCCTCCTTATCTCAGGAAGAAATCCTTCCTTGTCACAGGAAGACATCCCTCCTTATCACAGGAAGAAATCCCTCCTTATTTCAGGAAGAAATCCTTCCTTATCTCAGGAAGAAATCCCTCCTTGTCACAGGAAGAAATCCCTCCTTATTTCAGGAAGAAATCCTTCCTTATCTCAGGAAGAAATCCTTCCTTATCTCAGGAAGAAATCCCTCCTTGTCACAGGAAGAAATCCCTCCTTATTTCAGGAAGAAATCCTTCCTTATCTCAGGAAGAAATCCCTCCTTATCACAGGAAGAAATCCCTCCTAATCTCAGGAAGAAATCCTTCCTTATCACAGGAGGAAATCCCTCCTTATCTCAGGAAGAAATCCTTCCTTAATACAGGAAGAAATCCTTCCTTATCACAGGAAGAAATCCTTCCTTATCTCAGGAAGAAATATTTCCTTATCTCAGGAAGAAATCCCTCCTTATCTCAGGAAGAAATCATTCCTTATCACAGGAAGAAATCCCTCCTTATCTCAGGAAGAAATATTTCCTTATCTCAGGAAGAAATCCCTCCTTATCTCAGGAAGAAATATTTCCTTATCTCAGGAAGAAATCCCTCCTTATCTCAGGAAGAAATCCCTCCTTATCTCAGGAAGAAATATTTCCTTATCACAGGAAGAAATCCCTCCTTATCTCAGGAAGAAATCCCTCCTTATCTCAGGAAGAAATATTTCCTTATCTCAGGAAGAAATCCCTCCTTATCACAGGAAGAAATCATTCCTTATCTCAGGAAGAAATCCTTCCTTATCACAGGAAGACATCCCTCCTTAGCACAGGAAGAAATCCTTCCTTATCACAGGAAGAAATATTTCCTTATCTCAGGAAGAAATCCTTCCTTATCACAGGAAGAAATCCCTCCTTATCACAGGAAGAAATCCTTCCTTTTCTCAGGAAGAAATCCTTCCTTATCTCAGGAAGAAATCCCTCCTTATCTCAGGAAGAAATCCCTCCTTATCTCAGGAAGAAATCCATCCTTATCACAGGATGAAATCATTCCTTATCACCGGAAGAAATCCCTCCTTATCACAGGAAAAAAATCCCTCCTTGTCACAGGAAGAAATCCTTCCTAATCTCAGGAAGAAATCCCTCCTTATCACAGGAAGAAATCCCTCCTTATCACAGGAAGAAATCATTCCTTATCTCAGGAAGAAATCCTTCCTTATCACAGGAAGACATCCCTCCTTATCACAGGAAGAAATCCTTCCTTATCACAGGAAGAAATATTTCCTTATCTCAGGAAGAAATCCTTCCTTATCACAGGAAGAAATCCCTCCTTATCACAGGAAGAAATCCTTCCTTTTCTCAGGAAGAAATCCTTCCTTATCTCAGGAAGAAATCCCTCCTTATCTCAGGAAGAAATCCATCCTTATCACAGGATGAAATCATTCCTTATCACCGGAAGAAATCCCTCCTTATCACAGGAAAAAAATCCCTCCTTGTCACAGGAAGAAATCCTTCCTAATCTCAGGAAGAAATCCCTCCTTATCACAGGAAAAAAATCCCTCCTTGTCACAGGAAGAAATCCTTCCTAATCTCAGGAAGAAATCCCTCCTTATCACAGGAAGAAATCCCTCCTTATCACAGGAAGAAATCATTCCTTATCTCAGGAAGAAATCCTTCCTTATCACAGGAAGACATCCCTCCTTATCACAGGAAGAAATCCTTCCTTATCACAGGAAGAAATATTTCCTTATCTCAGGAAGAAATCCTTCCTTATCACAGGAAGAAATCCCTCCTTATCACAGGAAGAAATCCTTCCTTTTCTCAGGAAGAAATCCTTCCTTATCTCAGGAAGAAATCCCTCCTTATCTCAGGAAGAAATCCCTCCTTATCTCAGGAAGAAATCCATCCTTATCACAGGATGAAATCATTCCTTATCACCGGAAGAAATCCCTCCTTATCACAGGAAAAAAATCCCTCCTTGTCACAGGAAGAAATCCTTCCTAATCTCAGGAAGAAATCCCTCCTTATCACAGGAAGAAATCCCTCATTATCTCAGGAAGAAATCCCTCCTTATCTCAGGAAAAAAATCCCTCCTTGTCACAGGAAGAATTCCTTCCTAATCTCAGGAAGAAATCCTTCCTCATCACTGGAAGAAATACTTCCCCATCTCAGGAAGAAACCCTTCCTTGTCACAGGGCGAAATTCTTCCTTATCTCAGGAAGAAATCCCTCCTTGTCAAAGGATGAAATCCTTCCTTATCGGAGGAACAAATCCATCCTTATCTCAGGAAGAAATCCTTGCTTGTCACACGAAGAAATCCCTCCTTATCTCAGGAAGAAATCCTTCCTTATCTCAGGAAGAAATCCTTCCTTGTCACAGGAAAAAATCCCTCCTTGTCACAGGAAGAAATCATTCCTTATCACAGGAAGAAATCCCTCCTTGTCACAGGAAGAATTCACTCCTTATCTCAGTGAGAAATCCTTCCTTATCTCAGGAAGAAATCCCTCCTTATCTCAGGAAGAAATCATTCCTTATCACAGGAAGAAATCCTTCCTTGTCACTGGAAGAAATCCTTCCTTATCTCAGGAAGAAATCCCTCCTTTTCTCAGGAAGAAATCCCTCCTTCTCTCAGGAAGAAATCCCTCCTTATTATTATTATTAGACTTACTGGACTTACAGTGTGGAAACAGGCCCTTCGGCCCAACAAGTCCACACCGACCCGCCGAAGCGCAACCCACCCATACCCCTACATTTACCCCTTACCTAACACTATGGGCAATTTAGCATGGCCAATTCACCTGACCCGCACATCTTTGTGACTGTGGGAGGAAACCGGAGCACCCGGAGGAAACCCACGCAGACACGGGGAGAACGTGCAAACTCCACACAGTCAGTCGCCTGAGTCGGGAATTGAACCCAGGTCTACAGGCGCTGTGAGGCAGCAGTGCTAACAACTGTGCCACTGTGCCGCCCTCCTAATCACAGGAAGACATCCTTCCTTATCACAGGGCGAAATTCTGCCTTCTCTCAGGAAGAAATCCTTCCTAATCACAGGAAGAAATCTCTCCTTATAACATGAAGTAATCCTTCCTTATCTCAGGAAGAAATCCCTCCTTATGACAGGAAGAAATCCTTCCTTATCTCAGGAAGAAATCCTTCCTTGTCACAGGAAGAAATCCCTCCTTATCACAGGAAGAAATCCCACATTATCTCAGGAAGAAATCCCTCCTTATCTCAGGAAGAAATCCCTCCTTATCACAGGATGAAATCATTCCTTATCACCGGAAGAAATCCCTTCTTATCACAGGAAGAAATCCTTCCTTATCACCGGAAGAAATCCCTCCTTATCACAGGAAGAAATCCTTCCTTGTCACAGGAAGAAATCCCTCCTTATCACAGGAACAAATCCTTCCTTATCTCAGGAAGAAGTCCTTCCTTATCACAGGAACAAATCCCTCCTTATCTCAGGAAGAAATCCTTCCTTGTCACAGGAAGAAATCCCTCCTTATCTCAGGAAGAAATCCCTCCTTATCACAGGAAGAAATCACTCCTTATCTCAGGAAGAAATCACTCCTTATTTCAGGAAGAAATCCTTCCTTATCTCAGGAAGAAATCCTTCCTTATCACAGGAACAAATCCCTCCTTATCTCAGGAAGATATCCCTCCTTATCACAGGAAGAAATCCCTCCTTATCACAGGAAAAAAATCCCTCCTTGTCACAGGAAGAATTCTTCCTTATCTCAGGAAGAAATCCCTTCTTATTACAGGAAAAAATCTCTCCTTATCTCAGGAATAAATCACTCCTTATCTCAGGAAAAAAATCCCTCCTTGTCACAGGAAGAATTCCTTCCTAATCTCAGGAAGAAATCCTTCCTCATCACTGGAAGAAATACTTCCCCATCTCAGGAAGAAATCCTTCCTTGTCACAGGAAGAAATCCCACATTATCACAGGAAGAAATCCTTCCTCATCACTGGAAGAAATACTTCCCCATCTCAGGAAGAAATCATTCCTAATCTCAGGAAGAAACTCTTCCTTGTCACAGTAAGAAATCCTTCATTATCTCAGGAAGAAATCCCTCCTTGTCAAAGGATGAAATCCTTCCTTATCGGAGGAACAAATCCATCCTTATCTCAGGAAGAAATCCTTGCTTGTCACACGAAGAAATCCCTCCTTGTGTCAGGAAGAAATCCTTCCTTATCTCAGGAAGAAATCCCTCCATATCAAATGAAGAAATCATTCCTTATCACAGGAAGAAATCATTCCTTATCACAGGAAGAAATCCCTCCTTATCACAGGAAGAAATCCTTCCTTATCACAGGAAGAAATCATTCCTTATCACAGGAAGAAATCATTCCTTATCACAGGAAGAATTCACTCCTTATCTCAGGAAGAAATCCTTCCTTGTCACAGTAAGAAATCCTTCCTTATCTCAGGAAGAAATCCCTCCTTATCACAGGAATAAATCCTTCCTTATCTCAGGAAGAAATCCTTCTTTATCTCAGGAAGAAATCATTCCTTATCACAGGAAGAAATCCTTCCTAATCTCAGGAAGAAATCCCTCCTTATCTCAGGAAGAAATCCTTCCCCATCACAGGAAGAAATACTTCCCCATCTCAGGAAGAAATCATTCCTAATCTCAGGAAGAAACCCTTCCTTGTCACAGGAATAAATCCTTCCTAATCTCAGGAAGAAATCCCTCCTTATCACAGGAAGAAATCATTCCTTATCTCAGGAAGAAATCATTCCTTATCACAGGCAGAAATCCCTCCTTATCACAGGAAGAAATCATTCCTTATCTCAGGAAGAAATCATTCCTTATCACAGGAAGAAATCTCTCCTTATCCCAGGAAGAAATCATTCCTTATCACAGGAAGAAATCCCTCCTTATCACAGGAAGAAATCATTCCTTATCACAGGAAGAAATCCCTCCTTATCTCAGGAAGAAATCCTTCCTTATCACAGGAAGAAATCCCTCCTTATCACAGGAAGAAATCCTTCCTTGTCACAGGAAGAAATCCCTTCTTATCACAGGAAGAAATCCCTCCTTATCACAGGAAGAAATCCCTTCTTATCACAGGAAAAAATCTCTCCTTATCCCAGGAAGAAATCATTCCTTATCACAGGAAGAAATCATTCCTTATCACAGGAAGAAATCCCTCCTTATCACAGGAAGAAATCATTCCTTATCACAGGAAGAAATCCTTCCTTATCACAGGAAGAAATCCCTCCTTATCTCAGGAAGAAAACCCTCCTTATCTCAGGAAGAAAACCCTCCTTATCACAGGAAGAAATCCCTTCTTATCACAGGAAAAAATCTCTCCTTATCCCAGGAAGAAATCATTCCTTATCACAGGAAGAAATCCCTCCTTATCACAGGAAGAAATCATTCCTTATCACAGGAAGAAATCCTTCCTTATCACAGGAAGAAATCCCTCCTTATCTCAGGAAGAAATCACTCCTTATCACAGGAAGAAATCCTTCCTTATCTCAGGAAGAAATCACTCCTTATCTCAGGAAGAAATCCCTCCTTGTCACAGGAAGAAATCCTTCTTCATCTCAGGAAGAAATCATTCCTTATCACAGGAAAAATCGTTCCTTATCTCAGGAAGAAATCCCTCCTTATCACAGGAAGAAATCACTCCTCATCTCAGGAAGAAATCCCTCCTTATCACAGGAAGAAATCCCTCCTTTTCTCATGAAGAAATCCCTCCTTATCTCAGGAAGAAATCCTTCCTTATCTCAGGAAGAAATCACTCATTGTCACAGGAAGAAATCAGAAATCCCTCCTTGTCACAGGAAGAAATCCCTCCTTATCTCAGGAAGAAATCCTTCCCCATCACAGGAAGAAATACTTCCCCATCTCAGGAAGAAATCACTCCTCATCTCAGGAAGAAATCCCTCCTTATCACAGGAAGAAATCCCTCCTTTTCTCATGAAGAAATCCCTCCTTATCTCAGGAAGAAATCCTTCCTTATCTCAGGAAGAAATCACTCATTGTCACAGGAAGAAATCAGAAATCCCTCCTTGTCACAGGAAGAAATCCCTCCTTATCTCAGGAAGAAATCCTTCCCCATCACAGGAAGAAATACTTCCCCATCTCAGGAAGAAATCATTCCTAATCTCAGGAAGAAATCCCTCCTTATCACAGGAAGAAATCATTCCTTATCACAGGAAGAAATCATTCCTTATCTCAGGAAGAAATCATTCCTTATCACAGGAAAAAATCTCTCCTTATCCCAGGAAGAAATCATTCCTTATCACAGGAAGAAATCCCTCCTTATCACAGGAAGAAATCATTCCTTATCACAGGAAGAAATCCCTCCTTATCTCAGGAAGAAATCCTTCCTTATCACAGGAAGAAATCCCTCCTTATCACAGGAAGAAATCCTTCCTTGTCACAGGAAGAAATCCCTTCTTATCACAGGAAGAAATCCCTCCTTATCACAGGAAGAAATCCCTTCTTATCACAGGAAAAAATCTCTCCTTATCCCAGGAAGAAATCATTCCTTATCACAGGAAGAAATCATTCCTTATCACAGGAAGAAATCCCTCCTTATCACAGGAAGAAATCCTTCCTTATCACAGGAAGAAATCCCTCCTTATCTCAGGAAGAAAACCCTCCTTATCTCAGGAAGAAAACCCTCCTTATCACAGGAAGAAATCCCTTCTTATCACAGGAAAAAATCTCTCCTTATCCCAGGAAGAAATCATTCCTTATCACAGGAAGAAATCCCTCCTTATCACAGGAAGAAATCATTCCTTATCACAGGAAGAAATCCTTCCTTATCACAGGAAGAAATCCCTCCTTATCTCAGGAAGAAATATTTCCTTATCTCAGGAAGAAATCCCTCCTTATCACAGGAAGAAATCATTCCTTATCTCAGGAAGAAATCCTTCCTTATCACAGGAAGACATCCCTCCTTAGCACAGGAAGAAATCCTTCCTTATCACAGGAAGAAATATTTCCTTATCTCAGGAAGAAATCCTTCCTTATCACAGGAAGAAATCCCTCCTTATCACAGGAAGATATCCTTCCTTTTCTCAGGAAGAAATCCTTCCTTATCTCAGGAAGAAATCCCTCCTTATCTCAGGAAGAAATCCATCCTTATCACAGGATGAAATCATTCCTTATCACCGGAAGAAATCCCTCCTTATCACAGGAAAAAAATCCCTCCTTGTCACAGGAAGAAATCCTTCCTAATCTCAGGAAGAAATCCCTCCTTATCACAGGAAGAAATCCCTCCTTATCACAGGAAGAAATCATTCCTTATCTCAGGAAGAAATCCTTCCTTATCACAGGAAGACATCCCTCCTTATCACAGGAAGAAATCCTTCCTTATCACAGGAAGAAATATTTCCTTATCTCAGGAAGAAATCCTTCCTTATCACAGGAAGAAATCCCTCCTTATCACAGGAAGAAATCCTTCCTTTTCTCAGGAAGAAATCCTTCCTTATCTCAGGAAGAAATCCCTCCTTATCTCAGGAAGAAATCCCTCCTTATCTCAGGAAGAAATCCATCCTTATCACAGGATGAAATCATTCCTTATCACCGGAAGAAATCCCTCCTTATCACAGGAAAAAAATCCCTCCTTGTCACAGGAAGAAATCCTTCCTAATCTCAGGAAGAAATCCCTCCTTATCACAGGAAGAAATCCCTCATTATCTCAGGAAGAAATCCCTCCTTATCTCAGGAAAAAAATCCCTCCTTGTCACAGGAAGAATTCCTTCCTAATCTCAGGAAGAAATCCTTCCTCATCACTGGAAGAAATACTTCCCCATCTCAGGAAGAAACCCTTCCTTGTCACAGGGCGAAATTCTTCCTTATCTCAGGAAGAAATCCCTCCTTGTCAAAGGATGAAATCCTTCCTTATCGGAGGAACAAATCCATCCTTATCTCAGGAAGAAATCCTTGCTTGTCACACGAAGAAATCCCTCCTTATCTCAGGAAGAAATCCTTCCTTATCTCAGGAAGAAATCCTTCCTTGTCACAGGAAAAAATCCCTCCTTGTCACAGGAAGAAATCATTCCTTATCACAGGAAGAAATCCCTCCTTGTCACAGGAAGAATTCACTCCTTATCTCAGTGAGAAATCCTTCCTTATCTCAGGAAGAAATCCCTCCTTATCTCAGGAAGAAATCATTCCTTATCACAGGAAGAAATCCTTCCTTGTCACTGGAAGAAATCCTTCCTTGTCACTGGAAGAAATCCTTCCTTATCTCAGGAAGAAATCCCTCCTTTTCTCAGGAAGAAATCCCTCCTTCTCTCAGGAAGAAATCCCTCCTTATTATTATTATTAGACTTACTGGACTTACAGTGTGGAAACAGGCCCTTCGGCCCAACAAGTCCACACCGACCCGCCGAAGCGCAACCCACCCATACCCCTACATTTACCCCTTACCTAACACTATGGGCAATTTAGCATGGCCAATTCACCTGACCCGCACATCTTTGTGACTGTGGGAGGAAACCGGAGCACCCGGAGGAAACCCACGCAGACACGGGGAGAACGTGCAAACTCCACACAGTCAGTCGCCTGAGTCGGGAATTGAACCCAGGTCTACAGGCGCTGTGAGGCAGCAGTGCTAACAACTGTGCCACTGTGCCGCCCTCCTAATCACAGGAAGACATCCTTCCTTATCACAGGGCGAAATTCTGCCTTCTCTCAGGAAGAAATCCTTCCTAATCACAGGAAGAAATCTCTCCTTATAACATGAAGTAATCCTTCCTTATCTCAGGAAGAAATCCCTCCTTATGACAGGAAGAAATCCTTCCTTATCTCAGGAAGAAATCCTTCCTTGTCACAGGAAGAAATCCCTCCTTATCACAGGAAGAAATCCCACATTATCTCAGGAAGAAATCCCTCCTTATCTCAGGAAGAAATCCCTCCTTATCACAGGATGAAATCATTCCTTATCACCGGAAGAAATCCCTTCTTATCACAGGAAGAAATCCTTCCTTATCACCGGAAGAAATCCCTCCTTATCACAGGAAGAAATCCTTCCTTGTCACAGGAAGAAATCCCTCCTTATCACAGGAACAAATCCTTCCTTATCTCAGGAAGAAATCCTTCCTTATCACAGGAACAAATCCCTCCTTATCTCAGGAAGAAATCCTTCCTTGTCACAGGAAGAAATCCCTCCTTATCTCAGGAAGAAATCCCTCCTTATCACAGGAAGAAATCACTCCTTATCTCAGGAAGAAATCACTCCTTATTTCAGGAAGAAATCCTTCCTTATCTCAGGAAGAAATCCTTCCTTATCACAGGAACAAATCCCTCCTTATCTCAGGAAGATATCCCTCCTTATCACAGGAAGAAATCCCTCCTTATCACAGGAAAAAAATCCCTCCTTGTCACAGGAAGAATTCTTCCTTATCTCAGGAAGAAATCCCTTCTTATTACAGGAAAAAATCTCTCCTTATCTCAGGAATAAATCACTCCTTATCTCAGGAAAAAAATCCCTCCTTGTCACAGGAAGAATTCCTTCCTAATCTCAGGAAGAAATCCTTCCTCATCACTGGAAGAAATACTTCCCCATCTCAGGAAGAAATCCTTCCTTGTCACAGGAAGAAATCCCACATTATCACAGGAAGAAATCCTTCCTCATCACTGGAAGAAATACTTCCCCATCTCAGGAAGAAATCATTCCTAATCTCAGGAAGAAACTCTTCCTTGTCACAGTAAGAAATCCTTCATTATCTCAGGAAGAAATCCCTCCTTGTCAAAGGATGAAATCCTTCCTTATCGGAGGAACAAATCCATCCTTATCTCAGGAATAAATCCTTGCTTGTCACACGAAGAAATCCCTCCTTGTGTCAGGAAGAAATCCTTCCTTATCTCAGGAAGAAATCCCTCCATATCACAGGAAGAAATCATTCCTTATCACAGGAAGAAATCATTCCTTATCACAGGAAGAAATCCCTCCTTATCACAGGAAGAAATCCTTCCTTATCACAGGAAGAAATCATTCCTTATCACAGGAAGAATTCACTCCTTATCTCAGGAAGAAATCCTTCCTTGTCACAGTAAGAAATCCTTCCTTATCTCAGGAAGAAATCCCTCCTTATCACAGGAATAAATCCTTCCTTATCTCAGGAAGAAATCCTTCTTTATCTCAGGAAGAAATCATTCCTTATCACAGGAAGAAATCCTTCCTAATCTCAGGAAGAAATCCCTCCTTATCTCAGGAAGAAATCCTTCCCCATCACAGGAAGAAATACTTCCCCATCTCAGGAAGAAATCATTCCTAATCTCAGGAAGAAACCCTTCCTTGTCACAGGAAGAAATCCTTCCTAATCTCAGGAAGAAATCCCTCCTTATCACAGGAAGAAATCATTCCTTATCTCAGGAAGAAATCATTCCTTATCACAGGAAGAAATCCCTCCTTATCACAGGAAGAAATCATTCCTTATCTCAGGAAGAAATCATTCCTTATCACAGGAAGAAATCCCTCCTTATCTCAGGAAGAAATCATTCCTTATCACAGGAAGAAATCCCTCCTTATCTCAGGAAGAAATCCCACATTATCACAGGAAGAAATCCCTTCTTATCACAGGAAAAAATCTCTCCTTATCCCAGGAAGAAATCATTCCTTATCACAGGAAGAAATCCCTCCTTATCACAGGAAGAAATCATTCCTTATCACAGGAAGAAATCCCTCCTTATCACAGGAAGAAATCATTCCTTATCACAGGAAGAAATCCCTCCTTATCACAGGAAGAAATCCTTCCTTGTCACAGGAAGAAATCCCTTCTTATCACAGGAAGAAATCCCTCCTTATCACAGGAAGAAATCCCTTCTTATCACAGGAAAAAATCTTTCCTTATCACAGGAAGAAATCATTCCTTATCACAGGAAGAAATCCCTCCTTATCACAGGAAGAAATCATTCCTTATCACAGGAAGAAATCCTTCCTTATCACAGGAAGAAATCCCTCCTTATCTCAGGAAGAAAACCCTCCTTATCTCAGGAAGAAAACCCTCCTTATCACAGGAAGAAATCCCTTCTTATCACAGGAAAAAATCTCTCCTTATCCCAGGAAGAAATCATTCCTTATCACAGGAAGAAATCCCTCCTTATCACAGGAAGAAATCATTCCTTATCACAGGAAGAAATCCTTCCTTATCACAGGAAGAAATCCCTCCTTATCTCAGGAAGAAATCACTCCTTATCACAGGAAGAAATCCTTCCTTATCTCAGGAAGAAATCACTCCTTATCTCAGGAAGAAATCCCTCCTTGTCACAGGAAGAAATCCTTCTTTATCTCAGGAAGAAATCATTCCTTATCACAGGAAAAATCGTTCCTTATCTCAGGAAGAAATCCCTCCTTATCTCAGGAAGAAATCACTCCTTATCTCAGGAAGAAATCCCTCCTTATCACAGGAAGAAATCCCTCCTTTTCTCATGAAGAAATCCCTCCTTATCTCAGGAAGAAATCCTTCCTTATCTCAGGAAGAAATCACTCATTGTCACAGGAAGAAATCAGAAATCCCTCCTTGTCACAGGAAGAAATCCCTCCTTATCTCAGGAAGAAATCCTTCCCCATCACAGGAAGAAATACTTCCCCATCTCAGGAAGAAATCATTCCTAATCTCAGGAAGAAACCCTTCCTTGTCACAGGAAGAAATCCTTCCTAATCTCAGGAAGAAATCCCTCCTTATCACAGGAAGAAATCATTCCTTATCTCAGGAAGAAATCATTCCTTATCACAGGAAGAAATCCCTCCTTATCTCAGGAAGAAATCCCACATTATCACAGGAAGAAATCCCTTCTTATCACAGGAAAAAATCTCTCCTTATCCCAGGAAGAAATCATTCCTTATCACAGGAAGAAATCCCTCCTTATCACAGGAAGAAATCATTCCTTATCACAGGAAGAAATCCCTCCTTATCTCAGGAAGAAATCCTTCCTTATCACAGGAAGAAATCCCTCCTTATCACAGGAAGAAATCCTTCCTTTCACAGGAAGAAATCCCTTCTTATCACAGGAAGAAATCCCTCCTTATCACAGGAAGAAATCCCTTCTTATCACAGGAAAAAATCTCTCCTTATCCCAGGAAGAAATCATTCCTTATCACAGGAAGAAATCATTCCTTATCACAGGAAGAAATCCCTCCTTATCACAGGAAGAAATCCTTCCTTATCACAGGAAGAAATCCCTCCTTATCTCAGGAAGAAAACCCTCCTTATCTCAGGAAGAAAACCCTCCTTATCACAGGAAGAAATCCCTTCTTATCACAGG
Organism: Hemiscyllium ocellatum; assembly: GCF_020745735.1. Taxonomy (NCBI): domain Eukaryota; kingdom Metazoa; phylum Chordata; class Chondrichthyes; order Orectolobiformes; family Hemiscylliidae; genus Hemiscyllium; species Hemiscyllium ocellatum. The sequence goes on from NC_083435.1 coordinate 7,580,779, forward strand.
AAAAAATCTCTCCTTATCCCAGGAAGAAATCATTCCTTATCACAGGAAGAAATCCCTCCTTATCACAGGAAGAAATCATTCCTTATCACAGGAAGAAATCCTTCCTTATCACAGGAAGAAATCCCTCCTTATCTCAGGAAGAAATCACTCCTTATCTCAGGAAGAAATCCCTCCTTATCTCAGGAAGAAATATTTCCTTATCTCAGGAAGAAATCCCTCCTTATCTCAGGAAGAAATCCCTCCTTATCTCAGGAAGAAATATTTCCTTATCTCAGGAAGAAATCCCTCCTTATCACAGGAAGAAATCATTCCTTATCTCAGGAAGAAATCCTTCCTTATCACAGGAAGACATCCCTCCTTAGCACAGGAAGAAATCCTTCCTTATCACAGGAAGAAATATTTCCTTATCTCAGGAAGAAATCCTTCCTTATCACAGGAAGAAATCCCTCCTTATCACAGGAAGAAATCCTTCCTTATCTCAGGAAGAAATCCCTCCTTATCTCAGGAAGAAATCCATCCTTATCACAGGATGAAATCATTCCTTATCACCGGAAGAAATCCCTCCTTATCACAGGAAAAAAATCCCTCCTTGTCACAGGAAGAAATCCTTCCTAATCTCAGGAAGAAATCCCTCCTTATCACAGGAAGAAATCCCTCCTTATCACAGGAAGAAATCATTCCTTATCTCAGGAAGAAATCCTTCCTTATCACAGGAAGACATCCCTCCTTATCACAGGAAGAAATCCTTCCTTATCACAGGAAGAAATATTTCCTTATCTCAGGAAGAAATCCTTCCTTATCACAGGAAGAAATCCCTCCTTATCACAGGAAGAAATCCTTCCTTTTCTCAGGAAGAAATCCTTCCTTATCTCAGGAAGAAATCCCTCCTTATCTCAGGAAGAAATCCATCCTTATCACAGGATGAAATCATTCCTTATCACCGGAAGAAATCCCTCCTTATCACAGGAAAAAAATCCCTCCTTGTCACAGGAAGAAATCCTTCCTAATCTCAGGAAGAAATCCCTCCTTATCACAGGAAGAAATCCCTCATTATCTCAGGAAGAAATCCCTCCTTATCTCAGGAAAAAAATCCCTCCTTGTCACAGGAAGAATTCCTTCCTAATCTCAGGAAGAAATCCTTCCTCATCACTGGAAGAAATACTTCCCCATCTCAGGAAGAAACCCTTCCTTGTCACAGGGCGAAATTCTTCCTTATCTCAGGAAGAAGTCCCTCCTTGTCAAAGGATGAAATCCTTCCTTATCGGAGGAACAAATCCATCCTTATCTCAGGAAGAAATCCTTGCTTGTCACACGAAGAAATCCCTCCTTATCTCAGGAAGAAATCCTTCCTTATCTCAGGAAGAAATCCTTCCTTGTCACAGGAAAAAATCCCTCCTTGTCACAGGAAGAAATCATTCCTTATCACAGGAAGAAATCCCTCCTTGTCACAGGAAGAATTCACTCCTTATCTCAGTAAGAAATCCTTCCTTATCTCAGGAAGAAATCCCTCCTTATCTCAGGAAGAAATCATTCCTTATCACAGGAAGAAATCCTTCCTTGTCACTGGAAGAAATCCTTCCTTGTCACTGGAAGAAATCCTTCCTTATCTCAGGAAGAAATCCCTCCTTATCACAGGAAGAAATCCTTCCTTATCACAGGAAGAAATCCTTCCTTATCTCAGGAAGATATCCCTCCTTTTCTCAGGAAGAAATCCCTCCTTCTCTCAGGAAGAAATCCCTCCTTATTATTATTATTAGACTTATTAGACTTACAGTGTGGAAACAGGCCCTTCGGCCCAACAAGTCCACACCGACCCGCCGAAGCGCAACCCACCCATACCCCTACATTTACCCCTTACCTAACACTATGGGCAATTTAGCATGGCCAATTCACCTGACCCGCACATCTTTGTGACTGTGGGAGGAAACCGGAGCACCCGGAGGAAACCCACGCAGACACGGGGAGAACGTGCAAACTCCACACAGTCAGTCGCCTGAGTCGGGAATTGAACCCAGGTCTACAGGCGCTGTGAGGCAGCAGTGCTAACAACTGTGCCACTGTGCCGCCCTCCTAATCACAGGAAGACATCCTTCCTTATCACAGGGCGAAATTCTGCCTTCTCTCAGGAAGAAATCCTTCCTAATCACAGGAAGAAATCTCTCCTTATAACATGAAGTAATCCTTCCTTATCTCAGGAAGAAATCCCTCCTTATGACAGGAAGAAATCCTTCCTTATCTCAGGAAGAAATCCTTCCTTGTCACAGGAAGAAATCCCTCCTTATCACAGGAAGAAATCCCACATTATCTCAGGAAGAAATCCCTCCTTATCTCAGGAAGAAATCCCTCCTTATCACAGGATGAAATCATTCCTTATCACCGGAAGAAATCCCTTCTTATCACAGGAAGAAATCCTTCCTTATCACCGGAAGAAATCCCTCCTTATCACAGGAAGAAATCCTTCCTTGTCACAGGAAGAAATCCCTCCTTATCACAGGAACAAATCCTTCCTTATCTCAGGAAGAAATCCTTCCTTATCACAGGAACAAATCCCTCCTTATCTCAGGAAGAAATCCTTCCTTGTCACAGGAAGAAATCCCTCCTTATCTCAGGATGAAATCCCTCCTTATCACAGGAAGAAATCACTCCTTATCTCAGGAAGAAATCCCTCCTTATTTCAGGAAGAAATCCTTCCTTATCTCAGGAAGAAATCCTTCCTTATCACAGGAACAAATCCCTCCTTATCTCAGGAAGATATCCCTCCTTATCACAGGAAGAAATCCCTCCTTATCACAGGAAAAAAATCCCTCCTTGTCACAGGAAGAATTCTTCCTTATCTCAGGAAGAAATCCCTTCTTATTACAGGAAACAATCTCTCCTTATCTCAGGAATAAATCACTCCTTATCTCAGGAAAAAAATCCCTCCTTGTCACAGGAAGAATTCCTTCCTAATCTCAGGAAGAAATCCTTCCTCATCACTGGAAGAAATACTTCCCCATCTCAGGAAGAAATCCTTCCTTGTCACAGGAAGAAATCCCACATTATCACAGGAAGAAATCCTTCCTCAACACTGGAAGAAATACTTCCCCATCTCAGGAAGAAATCATTCCTAATCTCAGGAAGAAACTCTTCCTTGTCACAGTAAGAAATCCTTCATTATCTCAGGAAGAAATCCCTCCTTGTCAAAGGATGAAATCCTTCCTTATCGGAGGAACAAATCCATCCTTATCTCAGGAAGAAATCCTTGCTTGTCACACGAAGAAATCCCTCCTTGTGTCAGGAAGAAATCCTTCCTTATCTCAGGAAGAAATCCCTCCATATCACAGGAAGAAATCATTCCTTATCACAGGAAGAAATCATTCCTTATCACAGGAAGAAATCCCTCCTTATCACAGGAAGAAATCATTCCTTATCACAGGAAGAAATCATTCCTTATCACAGGAAGAATTCACTCCTTATCTCAGGAAGAAATCCTTCCTTGTCACAGTAAGAAATCCTTCCTTATCTCAGGAAGAAATCCCTCCTTATCACAGGAATAAATCCTTCCTTATCTCAGGAAGAAATCCTTCTTTATCTCAGGAAGAAATCATTCCTTATCTCAGGAAGAAATCCTTCCTAATCTCAGGAAGAAATCCCTCCTTATCTCAGGAAGAAATCCTTCCCCATCACAGGAAGAAATACTTCCCCATCTCAGGAAGAAATCATTCCTAATCTCAGGAAGAAACCCTTCCTTGTCACAGGAAGAAATCCTTCCTAATCTCAGGAAGAAATCCCTCCTTATCACAGGAAGAAATCATTCCTTATCTCAGGAAGAAATCATTCCTTATCACAGGAAGAAATCCCTCCTTATCACAGGAAGAAATCATTCCTTATCTCAGGAAGAAATCATTCCTTATCACAGGAAGAAATCCCTCCTTATCTCAGGAAGAAATCATTCCTTATCACAGGAAGAAATCCCTCCTTATCTCAGGAAGAAATCCTACATTATCACAGGAAGAAATCCCTTCTTATCACAGGAAAAAATCTCTCCTTATCCCAGGAAGAAATCATTCCTTATCACAGGAAGAAATCCCTCCTTATCACAGGAAGAAATCATTCCTTATCACAGGAAGAAATCCCTCCTTATCTCAGGAAGAAATCCTTCCTTATCACAGGAAGAAATCCCTCCTTATCACAGGAAGAAATCCTTCCTTGTCACAGGAAGAAATCCCTTCTTATCACAGGAAGAAATCCCTCCTTATCACAGGAAGAAATCCCTTCTTATCACAGGAAAAAATCTCTCCTTATCCCAGGAAGAAATCATTCCTTATCACAGGAAGAAATCATTCCTTATCACAGGAAGAAATCCCTCCTTATCACAGGAAGAAATCATTCCTTATCACAGGAAGAAATCCTTCCTTATCACAGGAAGAAATCCCTCCTTATCTCAGGAAGAAAACCCTCCTTATCTCAGGAAGAAAACCCTCCTTATCACAGGAAGAAATCCCTTCTTATCACAGGAAAAAATCTCTCCTTATCCCAGGAAGAAATCATTCCTTATCACAGGAAGAAATCCCTCCTTATCACAGGAAGAAATCATTCCTTATCACAGGAAGAAATCCTTCCTTATCACAGGAAGAAATCCCTCCTTATCTCAGGAAGAAATCACTCCTTATCACAGGAAGAAATCCTTCCTTATCTCAGGAAGAAATCACTCCTTATCTCAGGAAGAAATCCCTCCTTGTCACAGGAAGAAATCCTTCTTTTTCTCAGGAAGAAATCATTCCTTATCACAGGAAAAATCGTTCCTTATCTCAGGAAGAAATCCCTCCTTATCACAGGAAGAAATCCCTCCTTTTCTCATGAAGAAATCCCTCCTTATCTCAGGAAGAAATCCTTCCTTATCTCAGGAAGAAATCACTCATTGTCACAGGAAGAAATCAGAAATCCCTCCTTGTCACAGGAAGAAATCCCTCCTTATCTCAGGAAGAAATCCTTCCCCATCACAGGAAGAAATACTTCCCCATCTCAGGAAGAAATCATTCCTAATCTCAGGAAGAAACCCTTCCTTGTCACAGGAAGAAATCCTTCCTAATCTCAGGAAGAAATCCCTCCTTATCACAGGAAGAAATCATTCCTTATCTCAGGAAGAAATCATTCCTTATCACAGGAAGAAATCCCTCCTTATCACAGGAAGAAATCATTCCTTATCTCAGGAAGAAATCATTCCTTATCACAGGAAGAAATCCCTCCTTATCTCAGGAAGAAATCATTCCTTATCACAGGAAGAAATCCCTCCTTATCTCAGGAAGAAATCCTTCCTTATCACAGGAAGAAATCCCTCCTTATCACAGGAAGAAATCCTTCCTTGTCACAGGAAGAAATCCCTTCTTATCACAGGAAGAAATCCCTCCTTATCACAGGAAGAAATCCCTTCTTATCACAGGAAAAAATCTCTCCTTATCCCAGGAAGAAATCATTCCTTATCACAGGAAGAAATCATTCCTTATCACAGGAAGAAATCCCTCCTTATCACAGGAAGAAATCCTTCCTTATCACAGGAAGAAATCCCTCCTTATCTCAGGAAGAAAACCCTCCTTATCTCAGGAAGAAAACCCTCCTTATCACAGGAAGAAATCCCTTCTTATCACAGGAAAAAATCTCTCCTTATCCCAGGAAGAAATCATTCCTTATCACAGGAAGAAATCCCTCCTTATCACAGGAAGAAATCATTCCTTATCACAGGAAGAAATCCTTCCTTATCACAGGAAGAAATCCCTCCTTATCTCAGGAAGAAATCACTCCTTATCACAGGAAGAAATCCTTCCTTATCTCAGGAAGAAATCACTCCTTATCTCAGGAAGAAATCCCTCCTTGTCACAGGAAGAAATCCCTCCTTATCACAGGAAGAAATCCCTCCTTTTCTCATGAAGAAATCCCTCCTTATCTCAGGAAGAAATCACTCATTGTCACAGGAAGAAATCAGAAATTCCTCCTTATCACAGGAAGAAATCATTCCTTATCACAGGAAGAAATCCTTCCTTATCACAGGAAGAAATCCCTCCTTATCTCAGGAAGAAATCCCTCATTATCACAGGAAGAAATCCCTCCTTATCACAGGAAGAAATCATTCCTTATCACAGGAAGAAATCCTTCCTTATCACAGGAAGAAATCCCTCCTTATCTCAGGAAGAAATCATTCCTTATCACAGGAAAAATCGTTCCTTATCTCAGGAAGAAATCCCTCCTTATCACAGGAAGAAATCACTCCTTATCTCAGGAAGAAATCCCTCCTTATCACAGGAAGAAATCCCTCCTTTTCTCATGAAGAAATCCCTCCTTATCTCAGGAAGAAATCACTCATTGTCACAGGAAGAAATCAGAAATTCCTCCTTATCACAGGACGAAATCCCTCCTTGTCACAGGAAGAAATCCCTCCTTATCCCAGGAAGAAATCCCTCCTTGTCACAGGAAGAAATCCCTCCTTATCCCAGGAAGAAATCCCTCCTTGTCACAGGCTTACCCAGATACAGAGGACCCTGCATTATCCGGTATTCGAGTATTTGAATTTCAGATTATCCGGTCAAGATTGCAAAGTCCCTTTCCTTGCTTAACAGTCTTATCTGCAATTTGATTATCCGAACATTGATTATCCAAATAAAATGCTCCCTGCGCATTTCATTCGGCTAATCGAGATTCCTCTGTTCTCCCTATCTCCTGCGCTCCTGTACCCACCCGGCCACTGGGTGTAATGTGACCAGTTAAAGGGCATGCCATCTCCAATCACCCTGTCACACCCTGACCTGCCTGACTGCTGTGATCATTAACCCCATTTCAACCTGACTGAGGATTACCGTCAGTCTCATGTTGATCCTCATTTCAGGCAGAGTGATCAGGCAATGATTGCTGGGCAACAGGTCCTCGTGGGTGGGACAGCCTTGTTAGACAGGCACGCAAAAGATGGACGTGTGGTGTGTTTTCCTTCTTAAGAAAGTATGTCCCAGTGAGTTCAAATAAAGGTAAAGTCTCCATACACTCGAAAGGGTGGACTCTCATTGGAGACAGTGAGGGAGATGGCTGGTGGTGCTTTAACCTGAGGGTCACCGTGCCTCAGGGGAGGAGAAAGGTTGAGAACGGCAGTCCTTCATGGTCACCTCAGCCAGTGCGGGAATTGAACGCATGCTGTTGACGGAGCTCTATGTCACAAACCAGCCACCCAGCCAACTGAGCTAAACGTGCAATGAAGTGGGATTCAAGCAGAAGCCATTCTAGAATTGGGTCCTGCTTGTAAAAGCGAAAGAAGGATCAGTTAGGTTGAAAGGCTGTACCGTGGTTCATTGAAAGATTGTTCCGGAAAGAATCAAGCGGATTGCCAGGTCCCAAGAGAGCCATGAACTAACGACCTCGGACCAGCCCGTGATTCTCGGGTTATGGCTGTGGAAAGCCGTGTGTGATACAAGGTCTGACTGACGGAGAGGAGATGGAGCTCTGGCAATCCCAGAAGTCAAGAGGGCGGTGGCTCTGGAGATGAGCACATCACTGAGGCAGACCAGCCAAACCGAGGACTGAGGGAGCTGGGAATCTTCAGAGGTGCGGCCTTTCGAGTGTATCGTTAAACTGAGACTGTCCTCCCCCAGCCCCTCCAACCCCACCTATGCTCTGAGGTTGGTGAATAGATCCCAAACAGAATATCCTTTATTCTCAACTCCTCAACACCTTACAGTTTGCTGTGTATGAATTACTGCCCACAAATTTCCCGTGTCACAGCAGGCTGGAGGAACCGATCGCCCAGTGATATTAACAGTAGACTGTTATTCCAGAGACCCTGGTAATGTTCCTCAGACGATATAATTAAAAATCGGGAACAAAGAGGTCCAGTGCTCACCGTGAACCATCTGGTTCACTAATGCCCTTGAGAGAAGGAAATCTGCCATCCTTACCTGGTCTGGCCTACATGTGACTCCAGACTCACAGCAACGCGGTTGAATCTCGACTGCTCTCTGTGCGATTATGGATGGGTAATTAAGGTCGGTCTCACCAGTGACGCCCACATGCCGTGAGTGAATTTAGATAAAAGACAATGTGCACAAACACCGGATTCTTTTCCTTCGTCGGTGTTCGGTTTGTGACCCCTCCCCTACAGTGAGATACCACCCAGGATGAGACTCACAGACCATCAGCCATGACATAACTGACCTTCAACCACATTCCTGTGGCAAGGAGTTGGCACCTCACCCAGGGAGCCAGACTGAGGTGAGGTGGTAGTAGAGGGTGCCTCAATGAAACAGTTCCACTGCACAGTTGACTGAAAGCAGCCAATCCACCCCCCTGAGTGACACAACCCAGGGCTACAAGGTGTACTGCCCATGCTCCAGGAGGTAGCAGGCTAACTCTGAAGGTCATGGGTTTCAGTGCCAACTCCAGACCGACACAAACTACCGTGGACACACTGCATCCACTCCTCCCCAAGAAGACGTCAAGACAAACCTGCCCACTCAGGGGTTGGAGGGGTGGGGGGGAGAAAGACCCCGTGCAACACTAGATGTCTCCCCCCACGTACGGCCTGTATCCACCCCATCATGGTCAACCCTATAAGCACCTCACCTAGCCGTGCTGTTTGTGGGATGTTCCTGTGTAAAGGTCACGCACAGGACGTGGGTGTCGTTGGCTGGGCCCAGCATTTACTGCCAGTCCCTGGTTGCCCCTTGAGAGGGTCGGGGGAGTGGGAGGGGTGGGTAGCTGCCTTCCTGAACCGTTACAATCAGGGAAGACTTTGTAATGGAATTTGGTGGCTTGCTCGGCGAGGTCTGAGGGCAGTTGAGAGTCAGCCACCTCACCGCGGGCCAGGAGTCACAAGTAGGCCTGACCAGGCGAGGATGGCAGATTCTCCTCCGCTCCCCGAAGGACATCGGTGAAGCCAGGTGGGCTTTTCCAACCATCAGGAACAGTTTCGTGGGCATCAGTTTCATGATTCTTAATTCCAGATACTTCAAACTTCACCATCTGCCGGGGTGGGATTTGAACCCGGATCCCCCGGAATATTTCCCAGTGAATTTGGCCTCTGGGGGACAGTGAGTCATGATTCGTGTCAAAATGACCCTCGGGGGAATTGAGGATTGGAGTACTGCTGTTTTAAACAGAGAAACCAGATTTCAGTAGTGACCATGATATTGTTAAAAATCACACAACCCCAGGTTATAGTCCAACAGGTTTATTTGGAAGCACTAGCTTTCGGAACGCTGCTCCTTCATCAGGTGGTAGTGGAGGATAAGAATGTAAGATTATACTCCACAATCACCTGATGAAGGAGCAGCGCTCCGAAAGCTAGTGCTTCCAAATAAACCTGTTGGACTCTAACCCGGTGTTGTGTGATTTTTAACTTTGTCCACCCCAGTCCAACACCGGCATCTCCATGTCATGATATTGTTAGACTGTCATAAAGAAAACACCTCATCCATGACCCTTTCAGAAGGAAATAAGATTGTTTTTGCTGTAGTTCAGATGAATGAGGGGACAGCTCATGGAGACTTATAAAATTCTGACAGAGTTAGACAGGGAAGATGCAGGGAGGATGTTCCCGGTGGTGTCCAGAACCAGTGGGTCACAGGCTGGACCATTTAGCATCAAGATGAGGAGACATTTCTTCATCCAAAGAGTGGTGGGCCTGTGGAATTCATTACCACATGATGTAGCTGATGCCAAAACATTGAATGTATTCAAGAGGCCACTAGATACAGAACTTGGGGCAAGTGGGATCAAAGGTTTTGCAGGAAAAGCAGGATTGGGCTAAGGGGTTGGACGATCAGCCATGATCGGGATGAATGGCTGAGCAGGCTCAAAGGGTTGAATGGCCTCATCCAGCTCCTGCCTTCTACATTTAAATCGGCTGCCCTTAGGGAGTCTGGCCTCCCCGTGACCCACCACCTCAGCATCCACAGTGAAAGTGGGTGACCCATTGATCGTCCACTCAGACAATCAAGCAAACCATTGACTTCCCACAGACCTGCAGCTCATCATCGCCTCCTCCTGGGGAAATACAGTCAAGTACAAAGCACAGGCCTTACTAATAGGGCCCGGAACATGGTCTTCTTTCAAAATTCCCTCACCCCTCTGGCTCCAAACACGAGCTGCCCAAGGACCCAATGTCCCACCCAGTCCCAGGAGATGGAGCTGGTAGAGGATTGGGGGAAGGACAGTGCATGACCCAGAATGACTGGAATTTGAACCACGGCTTTCAGGAGATAAAGGTGGGCGTTAGGAAAGGAGGTGTTGTCTCTCCTTGTGTGTCGCACGGAGATAGGAACACAACAACTAGGTCACCCCAGGATGGGTGGAAATACCGCAGCGTAGAATCTAAACCCAGCGGGTGGTGATTGCTGCTCAGGGACCACAGAACTCTTTCCTGTTTCACGGATGGTGTTTACTGAGGTGCGGGCAGGAAGCCACACTGAGTTCACATTACATACTTTCAGGAGAACGTCTCTCACTCGAGCCCAGTAAGAAGTGGGGGGGTGGAAAGTGTGGGGGAATTTTATCGTGCTGGGGCTATGAGCAAACCCAGGACTAACATCTGAAGTTTTGCGAGAGCAACAATTCGATTAGGGGGTGGAAAGACTTGACAGGGGAATATCATGAAGAGAAGGTAAATCCCCTCCTGTGTAACTGAGGACCACAAGGTCAGGAGATCGAATCTACGCAGAGGGTGGCACACTCTTTGAGTGGATTCATCAAGAGCTTGATCAATGCCTCCCAGAGCAGTGGGACCCAAGGCCAACAGGTCAGCAGGTCTTTATATTGCTGACAGGGTCACACTGTAGATGATGGTATTGTGCCCGGGCCTAGTCAGTCTGTGAGATAGGACCGCACTCTGGGGACCATGCACTCAGATCTTACCACGGCATCTGCTTTCCCTCATTTTGTGATTTTCCTTTCCTCCATGGATTGTGGGCCTTTCTGGCCAGGCCAACATTTGTTGCCCAGAGGACATGTTAAAAGGCAGCCATATTACTGTCAGTCAGGAGTCACCCCATGTAGGCCCGGCCAGGCAAGCTCCAATCCCTGAACATCGTGAGTGAACTACGTGGGGTTTTACTACAACCGAAAATGGGTTCATTCTCGGCAGTAGCTGAGCTTTTAATTCCAGATTTGGTTTTTATTTAAAGGAATTTGCACAGCCTACCTACAGTGGATTCAAAGTCATGTCCTCAGCAAAAGATCTCGGGGGGAGGGTGACTTGTCCGGTGATTTTAACCGCAATGCCTCAGGTTCCCCAATAAGGAAGACTAGGGTGAGAGGAGAAAGATATAAAAGGGACCTAAGGGGTGACGTTTTCACGCAGAGGGTGGTACGTGCCAGAGGATGTGGTGGAGGCTGATGCAATTACAACATTTAAAAGGCCTCTGCATGGGTATATGAATAGGAAGGGCTTAGAGGGATATGGGCCCAATGCTGGCAAATGGGACTAGATTAGGTTAGGATATCTGGTCGGCATGGACGGGTTAGACCAAAGGCTCTGTTTCTGTGTTGTACATCTCTATGACTCTATACACTCCGCCCAGTCATGGTGATGGTGACACCATCACCACTCCTCAGAAACACCCATGTGTTCGCTCTTTCTAGATTGCAGCCCGTCATTCTTTCCTGGTCCAGCCTACATGTGACTCCCTACCCACAACATGCATCTGGCTCTGACAGACCCCGAATGGGGCCCAGCAAGACACCCATTCAAGGGCCACTTAGAGATGGGCAACCAAATGGGATGGCCACATCTGACTGAAGCCTGGTGGCAGGGATCCGGGGGTGGGTCCAGACTGAGTGTTATACGAAGCTACCCCTCCTGGAAGCAGGAGGGAACACGTGGCCATCTTTAACATTTAGCGTCAGAATGCAGTAGTGACGGCGACAGGGTGTCAGACCTTCCTGATCAACGTGACTCATTGCTGCCAGAGGAGAAAGAGATGTCAGGTAGCACGTTGTCAAAGTGAGATCCTTTGAGTTGCAGGGAACTATGATTATGTAGCTTCCGGTGTTCATCATCAGCCATGAGGTCATAGTAATCTCGCCCTACTTTCAGAAGGGATTATATCTGTTCTGACACAGATTGAAGACTTGACTTCACCATGCGGAGGTTAGCATTCTGCACTGATCGGTGAGTCAGCACATTGTGATTCCGAACCAAGATTTGAGAGGCCAGGGTATAAAGTGTGACATTTTATAAATTCCTATTATGGAAATAGAACCAGTCTGACTCAAGATTGGGATACAGATGGACTTTAATCGTACACCTTTAATGCATTGTCTAAGCTGAGGTATCCCCTAAGTTATCTCAGCAATGTGACTTGAAAGAAGTTCTGGGATTTATATATTAACCAATTGAAACCTGCAACCCATTCTAAAAGATGAAAGATTTACAGCAATCTAGGCTTGTTCAATATATCATACCAGTTGCATAACAGTGTGAGCTTGTGCTGTACATTTGGTGTCTTACGTGCTGCCTCACTAGCTGCCTGAAGTTGCACTCCGAAAGCTAGTGCGTCCAAATAAACCTGTTGGACTATAACCTGGTGTTGTGTGATTTTTAACAAGGTATAGAGTCATACAGCATGGAAACAGACCCTTCAGTCAACCCATCCATGCTGACCAGATATCCTAAATTAATCTAGTCCCACCTGCCAGCACCCGGCCCATATCCCCCCAAACCCTTCCTATTCATATACCCATCCAGATGCCTTTTAAATGTTGTAATTGTACCAGCCTCCACCACATCCTCTGGCAGCTCATTCCATACACGCACCACCCTCTGCATGAAAACGTTGCCCTTTAGGTCCCATTTAAAACTTTCCCCTCTCACCCTAAACCTATGCCCTCTAGTTCTGTACTCCCACCCCAGGGAAAAAAAAAACCTTGCCTATTTATCCTGTCCATGCCCCTCATGATTTTATAAACCTCAATAAGAACTCCCCTCAGCCTCCGACGCTCCAGGGAAAACAGCCCCAGCCTGTTCAGCCTCTCCCTGTAGCTCATATCCTCCAACCCTGGCAACATCCTTGTAAATCTTTTCTGAATCCTTTCGAGTTTCACAACATCCTTCCTGTAGCAGCGGGACGTGAAGTGAACATGGTATTCCGTAAGTGGCTGAACCAAAGTCCAGGAATAGATAAGAGCTGGCTTCACAACGTGGCTCAAGGGAAAGGAGAATGTGGCCTAGCTGAGCCCTTTGAGAATCTAGTCAGAGGCCAATCAGCCCATTGTGCCTCTTCTGGCACTGGGTTTTTCCAACCCTCATCTTACTAACCCACTGTACCTTTCTGCACCCGACTCTTTCTCCCAAAGCCCCTGAGGTGACTGACTTTGCTGGAGGTCAGAGCCCCAGCGGTGGGATCTAAAGAGATCATAACGCAGCCACAGTGCAAGGACAGTGCAAGGAGACCACGACGGACTGTTTAGAAAGGAATAGTACCTTCGCTGACCAGAAGCGGGGCTGCTCACTTCGGGGGCAAGAGGGGAGCAAGATCATCCTGGAGTCTCGAGAAATTCAAAACAGGAATCTGCTGTGGGCCACGCCGAGAAAGAGGCTCAACAAATTCGATATGTGACCCCCGAACCGCAGAAGGAAGTCAGAGAGGCCCTGCATTTGTCTAGCACCTTTCTAGCAACTGGGTGTTTCAAAGTGCTTCGCAACCAGTACTTTGAAGTGTGGCCTGAGTTGCATTGTGGGAAACACGGTAGCTAAATTGGGCACAGCAAGATCCCACACTGAACAGATAATCGGTGAGCTTTCTTTGTGGTTGGATAAAGCTCTTAGGGATAGTGGAATCAAGGGTAATGGGGATAAGGCAGGAACAGGATACTGATTGAGGATGATCAGCCATGATCATATTGAATGGTGGTGCTGGCTCGAAGGGCAGAATGGCCTACTCCTGCACCTATTGTCTATTGCTGACTGAGAGATAAAGATTGGGCAGGATACTGGCGGAGGGGGTCACTCCTTCACTACCTCCAACACCCCTCAACACTCATCTTCCATGAAATGTTCGACTCAATCGATGGTTTGGACATCTGAACCAAAAGGCAGGAAGTCTGACATTGCACAGCTGAGTCACAATCCCAGAGGTGAACCGTGAAGCTGCCCTAATGGAGGGGACAGTACTCCGATCAGCCATCACTGACAGCTGGGAAAGGGAATAATGAGAAGCTCAGTCAAACAGGCAGATTTATAAGGGATGTCTGAAAAGGGGGCAAAGATATTCGGGGCATACGGGGAAGGAGGCAGAACTGTAGAACTTAGGGTGTGGATTGCCAAAGGCCTGGCTACTGATAGCAGGCTGATTAAACCAGGGGACGGTCAGGAGGCCAGAATTGGCCACTCAAGGATCCAAGGAATGACTAACAAATAAAGAAAACAACGTATTTCTGATATCATCAACAAACATTGTCCCATTCTGTCGTCAGTACACAGTGGAAAATATGGTGTTGTGTTTTACAAGGACTGTGGGAGGGGGAAATGTTGGAGAAGGTCATTATGTGGGGAGTGAGAAGGAGAACTCTTCAACGCTGAGAGGAAGATTAACGTTCCACAGTTAATTAGTCAGTGCGGAGGCAATGTTCAATTTTAATAATAGACGAGACAATGGAAGGATGCGTAAACAAAAACACCGTCGAGTTTACAAAGGATTTCCTGCTTGTAAAGTTGTTCCAACTGTTGGGGTAAATTGTACTTGCACTCTGAGAGTTGAAACTGCATCTGAAAGGGATGGGTTCTCTGATCACAGTGTTACCTTACCACCTACACTAATCAAGGTGACACTGCATAACGCTTTCGACACCCATGTAACAGCACAATGAGAAACCGCCTCGTAGCAATGTCACAGGGTCAAATCCTACTCGCCAGGTTATAGACTGGCCCTCCAGGGGGAGAAGGGAGGGTGGTGGTGAAGCAGAACTGTTGGAGGTCCCACCCTTCAAAAGAGATGGTAAATTCAGACTCTCGGGGGTTCACAATCTCTATTTTGAAGAAAGCCAGGTCGATTGCCACAGAAACATAGAAATAGGCCCTGTGAGCCAGCTGCCCCATTTAATGTGACCATGGCTGATCATCCAACCCAGTCCCCTGTTCCTGCTTCCCCTCCCCCAATACTCTTTGATCCCTTTCGCCCTAAGAGCCATATCTAACTCCCTCTAGAAATTATTCAATGTTTTGGCCTCAATCATTTTCAGATGCAGCAAATTCCACAGGCTCCCCTCCCACCCCCTCTCCCCACTCTCTGAGTGAAGATATTTCTCCGTACCTCAGTCCTAAATGGCCTACTCCACATCCTTAGCCTGTGATTTCAGACTCCAGCCATTTGGAACATCCTCCCTGTACTTACCCTGTGTCTAGTCCTGTTAGTATTTGCGAGGTTCCTCTGCAATCCCCCTGAATTCATCGAAACTCTCGTGAACATCATCCGAACTGGTCCAGCCTCTCTCCGTACATTAGTCACATGACCCTCAAAGCCAGTCTGACAAACATTCATGGTATTCCCCTCCCAAACCAGAACATCCTTCCTCAGATAAGGCTGCTAATACTCAAGGCCCTGTACAGTTACAGCAAGACCACCCTACTCCCGTATTAGCTTAGATTCCCTACAGTGTGGAAACAGGCCCTTCAGCCCAACCAGTCCACACCGACCCTCTGAAAAGTAACCCATCCAGACCCATCTCCCTCTGACCTATGCACCTAACACTATGGGCAACTTAGCACTGCCAATTCACCCAACCTGCACATCTTTGGATTGTGGGAGGAAACCGGAGTACCCGGAGGAAACCCGCACAGACACAGGGAGAACGTGTAAACTGCACAACAGACAGTTGCCTGAGGCTGGAATCGAACCTGGGATCCTGGTGTTGTGAGGCAGCAGTGCTAACCACTGAGCCATATTCAATACCTTCGCTATGAAGGCCTTCTTCACTGTGTACAGCGCCTGTGTGCTTACTTTCAGAGACTGTTTTCACTCTCCCTCATTTTTTTTTAAAGAGTGGGGTTACATTAGCTACTTCCAATCCACAGGAACTATTCCAGAATCTGTAAAACCTTGGAAGATGCATCCACTCAGACACTGGAATTCAGATTTTCAGACCCTAGGGATTCACGGGTTTTTCAGTCCACCGGTTTCACCAACATCATTGCCTTACTGAGACTGATTTCCTTCAGTTCCTCCCTCTCACTTGACCCTGCATTACCCAATATCTTGGAGGCATTATTTGTGCCCTTCTTCGTGAAATCAGAACGGGAGTTTGCATTTTATTCCTCCGACATTTCTGAGCTCCCCGTTTTAACTTCCCTTATCTTTGGCAGCAGAAGTGCTTGGCAAGCATGGATGCCTGCGAATTTCTAAAGTGGTCACTGCATAAATTACTTCCTTGGTTGCGAAATGTTCCTGGGAATCTTGAACGGCGCTATACAAATGCAAGCCCATTCTTTACTGTGCCAAACGCTATGTAAGTGCGAGTTGTCGTCTGGGACTCTCTGAACCCGTGACTCAGTGACCCACCAAGTTCCCACATTATTTATATCAAGTTCTAGAATAACTCTTTCCAAACTTAGCATAAAGTTGAGCAAGCTCTGCAGGAAATGATCTGAGCTTCAGGAAGGTCTCTTTATAACCAGCTGATAGAAGGTTATGAGGAAGTTCCAGATCCTGTAATACAGTGATTTAGCAGCAAAATAACTTGTTGCCTTTGTCTAAAAGAAAGGCAGACAAACAGCGAGCAGAAAATAATGGCAAGCTGTAATTGCCTTTTTATTGTCGTGTCATGTGCTGAGGAGCCCGGCTTTGAGGCTGCTGTGGTCTCTAATCACTGTCCTGGTTATCTGGCAGAGAGCTGATTGAGCACATAGCAAAGCCTGCTGGCTGCTTCTTGAAAGCACTTGCACCATTTTGCACATCTCTGCAGTAGCTGCTTGCGCTACCTTCACAGGATGTCAGGCTGCGGGGAAGAGGCTTGGGTGGAGGTGGAGGGTATTGGTTGACACGTTAATTCACAGACAGAAGCAGGAGGAGGCCAATCAGCCCCTTGAGCCTGTTCTAACATTCACTTGGTCATGGCTGGTCTATATCCTAATTCAATTTATTTCCCTTGATCCCATATTGATACAGATATAACCCACAGAAGCCAGCATCTTGTCACCCCTTACTTAGATGTGGAGAGTCCTTTGACATTGATCCTGCTCCCTCAGAGCCAGCTCTCAGAATGAATAGAACCCCTGGCACTTCTGTTTATACCTGTCAGCCAGGGCTCCCTGATTGGGAAAAAATTAACAGCCCCAATCAGGGAACTCGTATTCTGTGAGGTCCTCATTATAATCCCTGCAGTTACACAGGAGACAAAAGAAAATCTTCATTTTTTCCAATCAATCTGTTCAAAGATGTTACTCTAACCCAGGCCTCCCAGACCAGGTGTAGGGACACTGCCACTGTACCACAAGAGGGCCCTTCAAAAAATAAACTTGGAACGTTTCATGATTTTGTGTCTTCCGTGCACAGAGATCATGCTCATCTCTGCATCATTCCAAGTTTAGTGTCAAGCTGCAGAAGTTACACTGTATTGTATGATGCCCAACCTCCAACGCTCGAATGAACATCCAGCCTTAATGGAAGACAGGATTCCAGACTGGCACCTTCTTTGGTCTGTACCTTCCTTTGAACAGTCTCTGGTTTCAACGTCTCTTGCTCTGTATTCCTTTCACCGGAGCTGAATCCTGCTCAATCCAACCTTTAATCTGTTCAAAATGTCTCAACAACAACATTCTCTTATCCTTTTAAGGGGAGGGGGGTAGTCAGTTAACTGGGACAGCTGGATTGCAATACAGTGTGATTCCAACAGCGTGGGTTCAGTTCCTGCACTGGCTGAAGTCACCATGAAGGACTCTCTTTCTCAAGCTCTCTCCTCACCTGAAGCATGCTGATCCTCAGCTTAAAGCACAACCAGTCACCTGTCTCTCTCTCTCTCTCTCTCTCTCTCTTGCCGTCTGTCTGTCTCTCTCTCTCTCTCTCTCTGCTGTCGTCTCTCTCTCTGTCTCTCTCTGTCTGTCTCTCTCTCTCCTGCCATCTCTCTCTCCTGCCGTCTCTCTCTCTCTCTCTCTGTCTCTTTCTTTCTCCCCCCATCGCTCTCTCTCTCTCTCCTGCCGTCTCTCTGTCTCTCTCTCCTGCCGTCTCTCTCTCTCTCTCTCTCTCTGCTGCCGTCTCTCTCTCTCTGTCTCTCACTATCTCTCTCTGTCTCTCTCTCTCCTGCCATCTCTCTCTCCTGCCGTCTCTCTGTCTGTCTCTTTCTTTCTCCCCCCATCGCTCTTTCTCTCGCTCTCTCCTGCCGTCTCTCTCTCTCTCTCTCTCGGTGTCTCTTTCTCTCTCCGCCCGTCTCTCTCTCTCCTGCCGTCTCTCTCTCTCTCTCTCTCTATCTCTCCTGCCGTCTCTCTCTCTCTGTCTCTTTCTTTCTCCCCCCGTCGCTCTCTCTCTCTCCTGCATTCTCTCTCTCTCTCTCTGTCTCTTTCTCTCTCCACCCGTCTCTCTCTCTCTCTCTCTCTCCTGCTGTCGCTCTCTCTCTCTCTCTCCTGCTGTCTCTCTCTCTCTCTCCTGCCATCTCTCTCTCTCTCTCTCTCTCTCTCCCTCTCCCTCTGTCTCTAATGAGAGAGCAGTCCCATCGTCAGTAGGGCTATGGTAAATTTACCCTTTCTATTGTTTTAAACTCTTGCTTGTTCATATTGCTTGTCCATAAGTATCGCCCTCATAATTTAATTCTTTTAGGTCCAGAGTTATCTCTCGTTGCTGTGTGAAGGGAACCCTAAACATATTTTTTCTGTAACAGAGCTCAGTCGGATATCATGTCGTCATGGTTTCTATTTTAATTCAAAAATATAGTTTATTCATAAAAATATCTGTGCATGCATACATAGTCAGTAAAGCAGTTCAGTTCTGTATGAAGAAACAATCAAACATCGGAGTTTGACTCTATCCAACAAACAAACCAAAGATATCTCTCACTTGTACAAGACTATATTTACCTGTATTTGAGGCACCAGGAGGGTATGATGATTGAACAGACCCCCGTTTCCCTTCAGCAGGAAGCTCTCAGACAGTGGTCTTTCCCCACTGCCCCTTGGCAGCAGCTGACCCAGGCCTTAGTACGTCCCTCAGGACCTAGACCTGCACCTTGGAACGTGCCAGTCTGTAACACTCGGTCAGGGTCAACTCCTTGCCCTGGAAGGCCAACAGGTTTCAGTCAGACCAAAGAGCATCTTTCATTGAGTTGATGGTCCTCCAGGCGCAGTCGATGTTTGTCTCGGTGTGTCCCGGGGAACAGACCGTGGAACACAGAGTCCCACATCACAGAGCTGCTTAGGCCAAACATCGACAAAAGCCACTGCACCTTCCTCCAGCCTTCCTTTACAAAGGAACATTCCAGAAGGAGATGGGTGGCAGTCTCTACCCCCTGCAGCCACTTCGAGGGCAGCGTGCAGTGGTACTGACTGACCGGGCGTACATGAAGGATCTCACAGGTGGTGCCCTCTCACCACCAGCCCAGCGTTGGCTTGGTGCTTGTTGGAAAGTTCTGGTGATGAGGCATTCCCCTAGTTAGGCCTGACCCCAGCAAGGGGCACGTACCTATGGACAAGTGCCAAATTTGGCCTAGCCATAAATCCAGGAAAGGAGCAGGAGGTTGAGAAGGAATTTGAGCAAACATTTATTTTTGTCCAGAAGATGGGGAGTGGGGGGGGGGCAATTTGGAACTAAAACAGTGGTAGAGGACAAGAACCATTGAGACATTTAGGATTCAGAAGTTTTCAGATGAACACTTGACATGGTGTGGACATCGGAAAAAGTGAGGACTGCAGATACTGGAAACCAGAGTCTGGATTAGAGTGGTGCTGGAAAAGCACAGCAGGTCAGGCAGCATCCGAGGAGCAGGAAAACCGACGTTTCGTGAAAAGGCCTGATAAAGGGCCTTTGCCCAAAACGTCGATTTTCCTGCTCCTCGGATCCTGCCTGACCTGCTGTGCTTTTCCAGCACCACTCTAATCTATGCCATGGATATACAGAGCTATAGACCAATTCCTGGGGAATGGGAATAG